>NW_025999977.1:11133008-11222750 GCF_001458135.2 Marmota marmota marmota
AAAAAAAAAAAAAAAAAAAAAAAAAAAAAAAGCCTTCCAACAAAGAAAAGCCCAGGACCAAATGGATTCTCAGCCCAAGTTCTACTAGACCATTAAGAAGAATTAATACCAGGGCTGGGGATGTGGCTCAAGTAATAGTGTGCTCACCTGGCATGCGCGGGGCTCTGGGTTCGATCCTCAACACCACATAAAAAATAAAGATATTGTGTGTCCACCTAAAACTAAAAAATAAATATTTTTAAAAAAAGAATACCAATCCTCCTCAAATTATTCCATGAAATAGAAAAGGAGGGAACACTGCCAAACTTATTTTACGAAGCCAGTATCACTCTGTTACCAAAAGAGACAAGAACATGTCAAGGAAAGAAAACTTCAGACCAATATCCTTGATAAATATAGATGTAAAAATTCTTAATAAAATATTGGAAAACCACCTACAAAAACACACTAAAGAGATAGTGTACTATGATCAAGTGGGTTTCAAGTACAGATGTAATTCACCACATAAATAGGCTTAAGGACAAGAATCATATTATTATCTCAATAGATGTAAAAAGAAAAAAGCATTTGACCAAGTATAGCACCCATTTATGTTTAAAACACTGTAAAAACTAGGGGTAGAAGGAACTTACTTCAACATTGTGAAGGCTGTATATGACAAACCTAAAGCATCGTTACTCTAGGAAAAAACTGAAAGCATTTCCTCTAAAAACAGGAACAAGACAAGGATGCCCACTTTCAACATAGTCCTTGAAACTATATACAGAGCAATCAGGCAAGAAAAGGGGATTAAAGGGATTCAAATAGTTTTCTCCTTCTTTTCAGAAGAGCTTAAGTTATCTGTGTTTACTGTTTACATGATCCTATGTTTAGAAGACCCATAAAACTCTACCAGAAGACTTCTAGAGCTAATAAATTAATTCAGCAGTGTAGCAAGAATAACATTCAATAATAAATCATGTTGCTACACTCCAATGATGAATCTTCTCAAAAGAAATTAGGAAAACAATCCCATTCACAGTAGTCTTTAAAAAACAAACAAACAAATAAATCTGGGAATCAATCTAACAGAAGAGGTGAAGGACCTCTACAGTGAAAACTATAGAACACTAAAGAAAGAAATTGAAGAAGACCTTAGAAGATGGAAAGACCTCCCATGTACTTGGATAGACAGAATGAATATTGTCAAAATGACCATACTACCAAAAGCACTATACAGATTCAATGCAATTCTTATGTTCACAGATCTAGAAAAAGCAGTTATGAAATTTATTTGGAAAAATGAGACTCGCAATAGCCAAAGCAATCCTTAGTAAGAAAAGTCAAGCAGGTGGTATCACAATATTGAACTACAGAGCTATAGTAACAAAAACAGCATAGTCCTGACACCAAAAAAGGCATGAAGATCAATGAAATAGAAGACATAGAGACAAACCCACATACATTACAGTTATCTGATACTTGACAAAAGTGCCAAGATCATATGTTGGAGAAAAGATAGCCTTTTAAACAAATGGTGCTGGGAATATTGATTATCCATATGTAGAAGAATGAAACTAGACCCTTATCACTCACCCTGCACAGAAGTCAACTCAAAGTGGATCAGAGAGTTAGACCAGAAAACTTGCAACTGCTAGAAGAAAATGTAGGCCCAACAATCCAGCATGTCAGCTCAGGAACTGACATCTTTAACAAAACTCCTAAAATACAAGAAGTAAAATTAAAAATCAGTAAGTGAGATGGCATCAAATTAAAAAGCTTCTTCACAACAAAGAAAACAAGCATGAAGAGAGGGCCTACAGAATTGTAAAAAATGTTTGCCACCTGTTCCTCAGAGCATTAATATCCAGGATATACCAAAAAAACCAAAAACCAAAAACCAAAACCCCTCAAAACGTAACACCAAAAAACAGCCCGATCAATAAATGGAAAAGGAACTAAAGAGAAACTTCTCAAAAGAAGAAATACAGTGGTCAACAGATGTATGAATAAGTGTTCAACATTTCTAGCAATTAGAGAAATGCAAATTAAAACTATACTAGGGGCTGTGGTTGTGGCCCAGTGGTAGAGTGCTTGTCCAGCACATGTAAGGCACTGGGTTCGATCCTCTGCACCACATAAAAATAAATAAATAATATAAAGGCATAAAAAATACAATAGCATTATTTTTTAAAGATTTTTTTAAAGATGAACACAATATATTTATTTATTTATCTGCCTATTTATTTATTTATCTTGCCTCATGTGTGTGAGGCAGGCGCTCTACCGCTGAGCTATAACCCCAGCCCCAATAACATTATTTAAAAAATATTTTTAAAAAACTATACTGAGATTTCATCTCACTCTAGTTAGAATGGCAATTATCAAGAATACAAGTAACAATAAATGTTGGTGAGGATGTGGGGGAAAAGTACACTCATACATTATTGGTGAGACTGCAAATTAATGCAATCACTCTGGAAAGCAGTATGGAGATTCCTCAGAAAACAAGGAATGGAACCAATGTATGACCTGACCCAGCTATCCCACTCCTCAGTATATATTAAGAACTTAAAATCAGCATACTATAGTGATGTAGCCACATCAGTGTTTATAGCAGCACAATTAACAATAGCCAAGCTAGGGAGCCAATTTGGTGCCCATCAACAGATGAATAGATAAATTGTGGTATATATACACAATTGAGTATTACTCAGCCATAAAGAAGAATGACTTTATGACATTTGCTGGTAAATGGATGGAACTGGAAACTATCATGCTAAGTGAAATAAGCCAGTCCCCAGAAATCAAAGGTATAATGTTTTCTCTGATATGTGGAAGGTAATCCAAATTAAGGTGGGGAGAATAAAAGAAAAAAGAGAAGAAAGGTCGCTGGAGTAAACAAAGTGGAATGAAGGGGAAGGGAGGAAGGATAGGATAGGGAAAGACAGTAGAATGAATCTGACCTGAATTTCCTATGTACATATATGAATATACCACAGTGAACTTACCATCATGTGTATCTACATACAATAAATTTAAAAATATATATAAAGAGCAGAAAGATGAGTAGAGTAGAGGGAATGGAGCAGGAAAAGGAAAGGAGAACTACTAAGTACTGAATTAGAACAAATTACATTTCGTGCTTTTATAATTATGTCAAAATGAATCTTATGTATAGCTAAAAAGAACCAAAAAATAAATAAATAAATAAATAAATAAATAAATAAATAAATAAAGGATACAGTTCTTCTTCCCCTCCTATTTTCCCTATCTACTCTTCTTAGAAGTCTTGTTCTTCCTCATCTTGTGCTCCCCAAAGTGACTGGAATATTGAGGAATAAATTCAAACTCTCATAACATATTAAAATTGTGCTCTTAGTGTAATAATGTTCCTGTGCATATCCTGTCCCATGCTTACTTTTCCATATTATAGTACATATCCCTCCACCAATAGTAACTAGGACTGTGTTTATCTCTCTGCATCAAGCACAGGGCCTTGCACATTGTAGGTACTCTATAGGTATTTGTTTACTAAATGAATAAAGTTCTCCTAGCCTTCAACCTCTATGTTCAGAGACCTTAAACTTTACCACTTTTTTGACTAAATATCCCAACCTTTCCTAGTCCTTGGTCAAAGATGACTGGTCCTTTCTGTCCCCTTGAGTACAAGTCTGAGTTCCTCTGGCCATGTCTTTGGTGATGCAGTTATTGTTGGGTGGTTAAGAAATGGGTGCCAGATTACCTGTTTCATACTTAACCCTGCCAATGGATCTGCAATTCTTAGAATGATAGGACCTTAAGCATCATGTCTCTGTCTCACCTTCCTCATAAGTAAAATGATGATAATGACCGTGTTAACATGCACAAAGCATTTAGAATAATGCCTTCTCAATGGTAGTATTTGCTACTGGGTTGGTAGCAAATTGGTAGCAACTTATTAAATAATTTATCAGTTCTCTATCTTAAAAAAAAAAAAGCGCCATTTCCCCATCCAGTATTTATGGCTTTTAGTCTACAATGATCTACTTAATTGAAGAATGTATGCTAGTTTTATCATGGTTTCAGCCTAGGTTTCATTATATAATGAATTTTTTAAAGAGTTAAACCTCCCCTTGCCACCTCTTAGAGTTTAATTCTTAAATAAATGTATTTATTTTAAGGAAAGTAAAAAAACATGATAGAAGTTTTACCATAAGCTGGTCACCAGGAAGGTGGTGGGGCCTTCCTTCAAATAGTGCTCTGTGTTTGGCTTTCCCATGGGTTTTTGACCTAGCTCTGCAATTTAATTGTGTGACTTGGGGAAATTACCTGAATTTTTAAAGCTTGGTGTTCTTTTTATTTATTTACTGCTTACTTTATAAAGTTATAAAGATTAAATATAATAATGTGTGCATGATTTTTACCCTGGTGCCTGGCATTTAATAATGATATTAAATGTGCTCAATAAGTGTTGCTTGTTATTATCATTACTATTTTCAACAGAGATTGGGGTTAGAGATGGGATGATAACTATCTAGTACCACTGTTCAGGAGCTTAAATTGGATTTCTACTAGAGGTTGGAAATGAGTGTCTCAGGGTTATTATGTCTCTGATATTTTTTTCTTGATATGCTTTCCAAAGGTTTTAATTTCTCATCCTCTGGAAGAGAAGATGTAGATGTGAGAACATTAGGAAATGGTAAGATTGCATCAGCATCACCTGATTAAAAGTAACTTTTCTATGGTCAGCCTTCCCAAACAGCAGGCTTTCCATAGTCACTTAGTCAGAACCAAAGTGGGCAGAGCTCAGAGCTTCTCCAAGGGGGGAAGCCTTGTGGATTATGGAGCAGCCTTTGTAAATTATATTATATATGTCTTTACAGGAATCATTTCTTCAGGGCCCATCCTTATTTCATACCTGTAGGTTGTAAGGGACTTTTATGTGCATTAAAAAGAAGGTACCTGATTTTTTCTCCCCTAAATTTGATTATTAGTTATTCCACGTAAAAATGCTTCAGAATCAGCAGTAGTTTTCAAAAATGATCATCTTCACTTAAAAAATGATTCTGCTATCTTAGACTTTCCTTTTTTTTTTTTTCATTTTATCTTGTTGAATTAGAAGAAAAATGATGAGTATTAATCCCAAATTTAGATCTGTAGTCCTTTTGTCTCATGGAATCATAGCTTTTGTATTTCCCTAGTGGATTAGGCTGGGAGAGTGAATTTCAACTTGGTATACTTGAGCATTCCTGCATGTGAAAACATTATGCTAGAGTAACCAATTTAAGTAGTGGTTGTTTGAATTTTATTTTGTGATTAACACAGCCTTGTTTGTGGACCTTCGGGAAAGCAGTCATTTTCACATAATGCCTCTGCTGGAGTTTAGCAGCCCTCACCCCCTCAAAAGCCCCTTGATTCTTTTCACACATTCTTTCCCTCCCCCAGATATAGTCATGTCACTAAACTCTCAGTCCTCTAGTACTCAACCTGTTTTTCACACCTCCTAACCCTCTTGCATTAGCCCAAATGTTAACTCCATCAACACGTTTCTGTTTCATGACGGGGTGTGTGCTGCCAGGAAGGCCCTTTGCAATTGAGCTGGTGAATCCTCATAGAGTACATTTCACTTCACAAGAAATTAAGGAACTTCAGCAGGTAAACCACTTAATAACATGGAAATCGTCATGTTTCTGTAACTCTGTAACTGAACTAGAGTTGCTCATTGTTTTTCTTTTTCTGCTACTATAGAAAATTAATAAGTCATCTAACAAAATCCAAGTACGTGACTTGCAGCTTGTTTCAAGGTAAGGGTAGGCTTACTGGAGATGATTTCAAAAGGGAAGTTTTTGTTGTGAATTATATGTCTGAAAAAGGAATTATATCCAGAATATATAATGTACTCTAATTAAAAATGGACAAATGGTTAAGTAGACTTTTCTCCAAGAAGAATATATGAATAGTCAATGAAAAATGAAAAAATGCTCAACATCATTAGTTGTTAGGGAAATGCAAATCAAAACCACAATGAAATCCTACTTTACACTCACTAGATTGACTATTTAAAAAAACAAAACAAAAAACAAAAAAAAAACAAACAAGTGTTGATAAGAATATAGAAAAACTATAGCCTACATTGCTGGTAGAATTGTAAGTGTGCCCACTTTGGAAAATAGTTTGACAGTTTCTCAAAAGATTAAACAGTTACCATATGACCCAGCAATTCTACTACTAGATATCATATATGCAAGAAGAATGAAAACATACATCCACACAATGTACATGAATGTTCACAGTAGCATTTTTTAAAAAGCAAATAAATAGAAATTACCCAAATATCTGTGGATAAACTGTGTGACACAGTATATTCCTCTTAGCCTTATCCATGGAGGGTATGTCCAAGACCCCCAGGGAATGTCTGAAATTGGATAGTTTCAGAACTCTACATATACTTTTTTCCTATACAGATATACCTTTAATAAAATTTAATTTCTACATTAGGCACAATAGAGATTAACAATAACAACTAATAATAAAATGGACAATTATAACTTTATAGTGTAATATAAGTTATTTAAAATGTGAATTGTTTATTTCTGGGATTTTTCCATTTGTTATTTTGAGCCCAAAATTTACCTGAAACTGCGAAAAAGGGAAATCATAGATAAGGGGGGACTACTGTATGTCATATAATGGAATATTATTAAGTAGTAAAAAGGAATGAAAGACTGACACGTGTGAAACATAGCTGCCTTGATAGCACTATGAAGTGAAAGAAGGTAGTCACCAAACACCACATATTGTAGGATTTCATTTTATATGAAAGGTTCAGAATAGGGAACTCTATATGAGACAGAAAATCAATTAATAGTTTCCTAGGGCTGAGGTGGAGGAAGAATAGGAAGTGCCTGCTAATGGGTATGTGATTTCTTTTGGGGGATGATGATTGCATTGTAGAATTAGCAGGTGGTGGTAGCCACACAACTCTGTAAAGATATTAAAAATCATTGAATTTGTACAGTTAATCTAAGGGAATTGTACAGAAATTGTATCTTAATAAAGCTATTTTTAAAAAGAGGAATTTGGGGCAAGGCTTGTGTGTACAATATATATTCAGGCAAACTTTCTTTTATTGTTTTTGTTCAGAGAGGCAATAGGACATATGAAAGAAGGTGAAGAAGAAAAGACTAAGACCTATAGTGCCTTAATATGGACAAATAAAGTAATACAGAAGAAAGACATCGAATTCCTGAATGATATAAAGGTAGTTTAAGTGTTCTGTTCTTTTGTTTTTCTACTGTCTATATACTGTCTGTTGTCTTCTAGTTTATAACCAGAAAGTCATAGAGCATGGGCTTTGAGGTCTGTGAGACCTGGATTCAAATCCTGGCTTTGAATCCACTTACTATCTGAATGACTTGGCACTTCATCTAACCTGTTGGATAGACATTGTTGCTAGCGATTAAGAGCCCTGCTCAGAAGACAGATCTCTTGGGTGAAACCCTGATCTGCATTTCTTAGTGTGATTTTGGACAAGTTACCTAAGCTCATGCTTCAATTTCTTCATCTGTAAAATTAGTTAAATAATTAAATGAATTTAATCATATAAAACTCAGAATTGTACCTAGCATGTAGAAAATGCTCAATAATGCTATTATTTGTATTTGATTACATGAAATAAAAATATCTAACAGAATAATTAAGATTAAGTACATGAGGACTGGGGATATAGCTATATGTGAAGCACATACATTTTGACACAAAACTTCAAGGGCATATCACTAATAGAGGGTCTCCCTGTTCTTTTTAATATTTCTTTCCACCTTCTCCCACCTCTTCCTTGAAGATAATTGGCTTTCAAATGCAAGGAATGAGCACAAATAGACTCAAAGAAGTATATAGTACAGGTGCAGTTGCACACTCCTATAATCCCAGCAACTCAGGTAGCTGAAGTAGGAGGATTGTAAATTCCAGGCCAGCCTGGGAAATACCGAGACCCTGTCTCAAAATAAAAAATAAAATTGACTAGTGATGTAACCCAGTGGTAAAGCACCTGTGGGTTCAATCCCCAGTACCCGCCCCCCCCCAAAAAAAAAATCAGGACATTGTTTAAATGGGCAGTAGTTTGTAACAATATACATGACCTGCTAGAGGAGACTGGTTTAATACTATGGCTTTTTTGTATAATGGACTATTACTCTATTTCTCTCTGGATATAAAAAATTATGTGGTAGATATTTATTAGCATAGGACAATGTTCCTGATAAGTGTTAAGGGGAAAAAAGGTATAAGATAATATGGTACATTGTGATTTGGGCACACACAAATGTGTGTGTTTGTCTATATATGACTACACAGGAAATAAATTATATGGTAAAAGATACCATAAACAGGATTTAAACTTAATCATTAAAAAAAAATAGAAGGAAATAGAAGGAAAGAGCAGCTAAAGAAAAGAGCAACTCCAAATGCCAAGAATCATTTGAAAAGATGCTCTGTCTCCAGGATGAAGTCACAGTAGGACATCACTTTATTCTCATTAAACTAATAGCATGAAACAGTAGGTTGAGGAGAAGAATAGTTGCATATATTGTTAGTGAAAATGTAAAGTATTCAACCTTTTTGGAAAGCAACATGGAAATGACTGTAAAAACTAAAAATACACTGGTTTTCTACCCAGAACATCTTCTACTGACAATCTTTTATAGAAATGAAACTCCAGCACATGAAGATATGTGCATGAGGAAGTTTACTGATTTTTTTCAGAGTGGTAAAATCAGCAATAATAAAACTGAAAGTGGTGGGATAAATTGGAATATTATGTAGCCATTAAAGAACAAAACCAACATGTTTCCATTTAATTTAAGTTAGTGTGTGTGTATACATGCCTAAAAATGTTGGGGAAAAAGATAAAAGTACATCTGGATCTATGACTTGTAGAAGCACCCATGACATTATGGAAAAAAAAAAGTGAAATGCAGAGTAGTGTTTGTAGTGTGAGTGGTTTTATTGAAAACATGTATCATTCACTTACTGAGAGAAGCTGACCCATAAAACAAGAGGATAGGCTTCTGGAATCACCTCTAATGGCCACTCAAATTCTCAGGTTCTATAATTCTGTATCTAAGTCCCTTTGGCTTTTGGCCTTGCTACCTAGGGTCTTTAGGTTAGTAGGTAATATAGACAGATATTTTATTTTTAAGATTGCCAAACAGATTTCTAAACTTTTTTTTTTTTTTTTTTTTTTTTTGGTACTGGGGGATTGAACCCAGTGGTGGTGTGTTTTTTAAACCACTGAGCCATATTCCCAGCCATTTTTCTTTTTTGAGGCAGGGTCTCACTAAGTTGCTTAGACTGGCTTTAAATTTGTAATACAGCCAGCCGTGGTGGCACACGCCTATAATCCCAGCGGCTCAGGAGGCTAAGGCAGGAGGATTGCGAGTTCAGAGCCAGCCTCAGCAAAAATAAGATGCTAAGCAACTCAATGAGACCTTGTCTCTAAATAAAATAGGGCTGGAGATGTGGCTTAATGGTCAAGTGCCCTTGTTCAATCCCCAGTACTCAAAAACAAAACAAACAAAAAACCTTGTTAATACTCCTGCCTCAGCCTTCCAAGTCACTGGGATTATTGGTGTGCACCATCATGCTCAGTTCTAAACTTTTGTATTCCTTCACATGTATACAAGTCATTCAGAATGCTGTGGGAAAAATAAATTCATTTAAAAAGATAGATTCAGGGCCGGCATGCACAAGACCCTGGGGATTCATAGTGTGGGGCAATCTAGCTAAATCAGAAATAATGCTGACAGTGATTTTATAGGTCCAGATTAAGTGGTGAAAGATTTTATTTTAATCGTCTATCACCCAAGTAGACTGATGTGACTACTATTCCTATTGGCATAAAAATAATAAGCACTGAGTGCTTCCTCATTCTGAGAAAAGTCACATCAGATTTACTACTTTTCCCTTCTTTTTATTTTGACTTATTTATTTAAAATTTTTTTTTTTTTAAGTGCCGGGAATCAAACCCAGGGCTTGCTAGGCAAGTGCTCTAGCTACATCCAGTGCACTGAGCTACATCCCCTGCCTGTGTCCCTTCCTCCCCTTTTATTTATTTATTTGAATATTTTCTTGTAGTTGGACACAATACCTTCATTATTTACTTATTTATTTATTTTATGTGGTGCTGAGGATCGAACGTAGCGCCTGGCAAGTGTTAGGCAAGTGCTCTACTGCTGAGCCACAACCCCAGCCCTGTGTCCCTTTCTAAAGGGCAACTTATAAGAAAAAAAGTGTGTGTTTCTGAAAATTCAGTAGCATTGGATAATGGTGTGCAACATTAGAATAAGTGAAGTGTTTTCCTTTTGTCAACTGAAAACAGACCAAAAGAGACACTTGAGCGTGTGTTAACATGAATGTTATGTTGGAAGAGTGGTGGGTCTACCAGCTCTGTTGGTTGTTTCAATTGTCTGGCTCATGGCCAAAGTAGTGGGAGTGACTGGAAAGTTAAAGGAAGTAGAGGAGAAGAGCACTCATTAGATAGTTGCTGATTTAAAGGCTAGATGTTTCTGTCTCTGAAGCAGAGGCTCTATCTTTATAGACTTGTTAACATTTCAGCCTTATCCTTTACTTGTTTGGTCTTTTGACTAGAGAAAAGTCAAACTTTATGGAAATATTTCATCAGAACAAAAATCTTATGAAAGCAAAGAATTATAGAATCTTAAAATGCACAGTGTTAGGAGGGACCATTGACTCACTGCTCTGATAGAAGCGCTCACACCCTTTAAATGTGGTCTTTGTCAGAACTTGCTTGCTTTTTCTTGGTAGAAAACTTGATAGAGAGGACGCCAGGCAGGAACCTTTCTTTTTTTAGCAGGGCTTCAGGCCCACACTAATCATGTAAATTTGGAGCAGTTGTTCCAACAAGATAACTCAGAGAATGTTTTTCTGAACCTACATTTTCATTTATTCCAATATCTACTTTTTTTGAGTGGGGTGGTACTGAGGATTAAACTCAGGGGACTCAACCACTAAGCCACATCCCCATCCCTATTTTGTATTTTATTTAGAGACAGGTCTTACTGAGTTTCTTAGTGCCTCACCATTGCTGAGGCTGGCTTTGAACTCATGATCCTCCTGTCTCAGCCTCCCAAGCCACTGGGATTATAGGCATGTGCCACCATGCCTGGCTCAAATATCTGCTTTTAAAACTTGGAATTAGTTGGGGGAAGGGGGCTTCAAGATGGCAGGCTAGAGGGAGTCTGCATTCTATGTCACTCTGTGACCTGGGATTCAAGTGGTGGGAATACTATTTCTCTGCAAGTGATTAGAGGACCCCCAACAGCTGCTCCTGCAAGGAATCACAGCTGCTGTGCTGTGCAGGTCTCTAGGCCTCAGTGTCAGTGCAGTACTCCCAGTCACTTGCCCACGCAGGACCTGTGGCTGCTATGCCCAAGCAGGACCACTGGCATCAGCATCCCTGCGAATCCCAGCTACTGCTCCCACATAGGACACCCGGCTGCTACCCAGATGCAGGACCTCTAGCCGCTACTCCCATGTGGATCCCCGTCTATCAACGTGGGGCTCCCCTAGTCGCCTCTATCTTGGGACACTGCAGCCACTACCATAGTACCCTATATGCAGTAGCCTCCACCTGGGGATACTGCACAGGGTCTGGAGACAGGTGCCAACCACAACACTGCATGCCACAGAACTGCATTTCTGAATAGCTGCCCAATGCTACCACCCAGTACTACCCAACTCGACACCCCATCACTGAAAGCAGCCGCCTCCATCTTGGGACACCTTTGTTACCATTTTAGTTGGGGCTACTCCCAGCTTGGAACACCTGCTGGGGCTTAAAAGCAATATCAAAGTACTTATAGTCGCCAGTTTCCCTCTCCCTGGCAGCCACTGTCCCGGCACAGTGCTTGCGGATATGCAGCTGGTCCTGAACTGCCTGATACAAAACAGCTCTCTGCAGCCAGTGTGCAGTCCCCAGAGAACAGCCCACAAGACCTCTGGAGAGAGAGGTTCCTGATTGGGAAGAACAAAGGGAGCGGGTGAGTGAGATACAGTTTAGAGACTAAATTAAAGACCAGGAATTGTGAGGTCTACAGGTGATATAAGGAGGTAAGACTGGATGCTCACATCACACGAGTGGGCCCCAAAGGAGATCCTTGGGGTGCAATCTCCCATTGGGTTAGGTAAGTGCAATACCCCACCTCCAGGAACTCCGCTCCCAAGACCATCCCACCCTAATAAACTTCACCATCCTGAGGGTGGAGATACCAGCAAACAACAGACAACCCCAGCTATTGGATGAGAAGGGAAGCAGGAAAGATACTGATCTCCAACAAAATCAATCCTTGTATCTTCCTTTGAGATTTTTTTCCTCTTTTCTTTTTTTTTTTTTTTTTAATAATATTGTTTTAGTTTGTTTTTGAGAGAGAGAGAGAGAGAGAGAATATCTTTTTTTTTTTTTTTTTGTAGATGGACACAACACAATGCCTTTATTTTTATGTGGTGCTGAGAATTGAACCCAGGTCGCGCCCATGCTAGGCGAGCGCTCTACTGCTGAGCCACAATCCCAGCCTCTCTTTTCTTGCTCTCTCTTCTCCTGTCCTCACATCCCCAACACTTGTGAAACCAAGTGCTTTTCATGAATTAGGCTACTGAGGACTGGGATGTCTGAATAATATATTACATATGTGTTGTATATTCTTTTATCTCCTATTTTTACATTTTTATTTTTCTTAATATTTGTTTTTTGTACTCTCTCTATTGTCTTCCCACTTACTTGTCTCTCCAAAATCACTTTCTCTTCTGCTATTAACCATCTTTAGATACCTCTTTCATACTTTCTAAGATCTAATAACTATATGCTCACCTCCTACCCCTTTAACATGTCATCCTACACCTCACTCCCAATTCTCTGTTTGCCCACCATCAGAAACTATAGATCCTTTTGCAAACCTACTGTTTATATTGTAGATAATAATTGAACTCACCATTTCTGTATATTATGACAAAACCACAAACATCTTAATAGCAGCTATTTGGTTTAAGGTTGTGTATTGTTTGTTTTGGGATCTGTTGATATTGTTCTCCCCCTTAAAGGAAAGGTATTGTAAACCTGCAGGGTCACTCACTATAAGCCTATAGTGTAAAAATTAAAGCCTCAGATCTGCAGTGCTAGAAGGGAAGACACATGAGCAACATGAAAAAGCAAGGGAAGAAAGAATCGGGATACTACATTATTAGAATCCGTGGCCAGCACAACAGAATAAATTACAGAGAAGTAGTTCAGGATGTACATAATTAAAATGTTCTATGAATTAAAGAATGATATAAGAAAGCAAATACAAGCAACAAAAGATCATTTTTATAAAGAGCTACATAAGCAAATAAGGAAGCAAAAGATTATTACTTCCAATAAGGAGGTAGAGGTTCTGAAAAAAAAAAAAAACAATAAATCTTTGAACTGAAAGAAACAGTAAACCAATTAAAAACTCAATAGAAACAACCACCACCAGATTAGAAGACAGAACCTCAGACAATGAAGACAAAATATTTAATTTTGAAAAGAATGTTGACCACACAGTGAAAATAAGAAACCATGAGCAGAACATTCAAAAATTATGGGATAACATAAAAAGATCAAATTTAAGAATTATTGGGATAGAGGAAGGCATAGAGTTACAAACCAAAGGAATGAACAATCTGTTTAATGAAACAATATCAGAAAAATTTTCCATACGTGAAGAATGAATTGGAAAATCAAATACAGGAGGCTTACAGGACACCAAATGTACAAAATCACAACAGATCCACACCAAGGCACATTACAATGAAAATGCGTAGCATACAGAATAAGGAGAGAAATTTTAAAAGCCACAAGAGAAAGGGATTAGATTACATACAGGGAGAAACCAATTAGAATATCTGCAGATTTTTCAACTCAGACCCTGAAAGTCAGAAGATCTACAACAATGTATATACCAAGCTCGGAAAGAAAATGGATACCAACCAAGAATCTTATATCCAGCAAAATTAAGCTTTAGATAGGATGAGGAAGTAAAAACCTTCCATGATAAACAAAAGTTAAAAGAATTTACAACTAAAAATCCTGCACTAGAGAACATCCTTGGCAAAATATTCCATCATGAGAAAATAAAAAACAATAATGAAAATCAGCAAAGGAAAGTATTACACTGAAGGAAAAACCAGTCAAAGGAGAAACCAAGTCAAGTTAAATACCAAAAATAAACAAATATGACCGGGAATACAAATTATTTCTCAATAATAACCTTGAATGGTAATGGCTTAAACTCACCAATCAAAAGACATAGACTGGCAGATTGGATTAAAAAAAGAAAAAGACCCAACAGTATGCTGCCTTCAAGAGACTCATCTTATAGGAAAAGACATCCACAGACTGAAGGTGAAAGGTTGGGAAAAAAACAGAGAAGTAGTTCAGGATGTACATAATTAAAATGTTCTATGAATTAAAGAATGATATAAGAAAGCAAATACAAGTCCACTCACATGGACTGTGAAAACAAGTATGGGGTTTCCATCCTCATATCACTTACAATAGACTTCAAGCCAAAGTTAATCAAAAGGGATAAGGACATTTCATACTGCTTAAGGAACCATACATCAACAAGACTTAACAATTATAAATATATATGCTCCAAATAATGGAGCATCTGCGTTCATCAAACAAACTCTTCTCAAGTTTAAGAGTCAAATATATCATAACACAATAATTCTGGGTGACTTTAATACACCTCTTTCACCACTGGATAGATCTTCCAAACAACAGCTGAACAAAGTAATTATAGAACTCAATAACTATCAATAACTTAGACTTAACAGACATATATAGAATATTTCATCCAATGAGTGAATACACTTCTCAGCAGCACATGGATCGTTCTCTAAAATATACCATATACTATGCCACAAAGCAACTCTTAGCAAATATAGAAAAGTAGAGATACTACCCTGCATTCTGTCAGATCATAATGGAATGAAATTAGAAATCAACGATAAAATAAATAAAATCCACTCCAAAACCTGGACACTAAGTAATATGCTACTGAATGAACAATGGGTTGCAGAAGACGTTAAGGAGGAGATTAAAGAATTTTTAGAGGTGAGTGAGAACACAGATACAATGTATCGAAATCTCTGGGACACTATGAAAGCAGTTCTAAGAGGAAAGTTCATTGCCTAGAGTTCATTCCTTAGAAGGAAAAAAAGTCAACAAATAAATGACTTAACATTACATCTCAAAGCCCTAGAAAAAGAACAAATCAATACCAAAAGCAGCAGAAGACAGGAAATAATTAAAATCAGAGCTGAAATCAATGAAATTGAAACAAAAATAATTGAAAAAATTGACAAAACAAAAAGTTGATTCTTTGAAAAAATAAACAAAATTGATAAACCGTTAGCCATGCTAATGAAGAGAAGGAGAGAGAAAACTTAATTACTAACATCCATGATGAAAAAGGAAATATCACGATGGATACTACAGAAGTACAGAAGATAATTAGAAATTATTTTGAAAATTTGTACTCCAATAAAATAGAAAACATCAAAAGCATTGAAAAATTTCTAGAGTCATATGATTTGCCCAAACTGAATCAGGATGATATACACAAGTTAAACAGATCAATTTCAAGCAATGAAATAGGAAGATTCCATCAGAAGCCTAAGCTCAGGACCAAGATAGATGGATATACAGTGAGTTCTGTAGACCTTCAAAGAAGAACTAATACCAATATTCCTCAAATTGTTTCATGAAATATAAAAAAGGAACACTTTCAAACTCATTCTATGAGGCCAATATCACCCTGATTCCAAAACCAGACAAAGACACATCAAAGCAAGAAAACTTCAGACCAATTATCTCTAATGATCATAGATGCAAAAACTCTCAATAAAATTCTGGCAAATTGAATACAGAAACACAAAAACGATAGTGCACCATGAACAAGTGGGGTTCATCCTAGGGATGCAAGGTTGGATCAACATATGGAAATCAATAAATGTAATTCATCACATCAATAGACTTAAAGATAAGAATCATATGATTATCTCTATAGATGCAGAAAAGGCATTCAACAAAATACAGCACCCCTTCATGTTTAAAACACTAGAAAAACTAGTGATAATAGGAACATACCTCAACATTGTAAAAGCTATTGGTGCTAAGCCCCAATATCAATCTGTTTTTATTTATTTATTTATTTATTTTTAGTTTTCGGCGGACACAACATCTTTGTCTGTATGTGGTGCTGAGGATCGAACCCGCGCCACACGCACACCAGGCGAGCGTGCTACCGCTTGAGCCACATCCCCAGCCCCCCAATATCAATCTAAATGGAGAAAAATTGAAAGTATTCCCTCTAAAAACTGGAACAAGACAGGGATGCCATCTTTCACAACTTCTAGTAACCTAGTTCTTGAAACTCTAGCCAGAGCAATTAGATGAAAGAAATTAAAGGGTTACAGATAGGAAAAGAAGAACTCAAACTATCACTTAGTGCCGATGACATGATTCTATTCATAGAGGATCAAAAAAAAAAAAAATCCACCAGAAAACTTCTAGAACTAATAAATGAATTTAGCAAAGTAGCAGGATATAAAATCAACACCCATAAATCAAAGGCATTGCTGTACATCAGTGACAAATCCTCTGAAAGAGAAACTAGGAAAACTACCCCCATTTATAATAGCCTCAAAAAAAAAAAAAGGAAGAAATACTTGGGAATCAACTTAATGAGACAGGTGAAAGACCTCTACAATGAAAACTATAGAATGCTAAAGAAAGAAATTAAAGAAGACCTTAGAAGATGGAAAGATCACCCTTGTTCTTGAATTGGCAGAATTAATATTGTCAAAATGATCATACTACCAAAAACACTATACAAATTTAATGCAATTCCAATCAAAATCCTAATGACATTCCTCATAGAAATGGAAAAAGCATCATGAAATTCATCTGGAAAAATAAGAGACCCAGAATAGCCAAAGCAATCCTTAGTAAGAAGAGTGAAGCAGGTAGCATTGCTATACCACACCTTAAACTATACTACAGAGCAAAAGTAACAAAATCAGCTTGGTATTGGCACCAAAATAGACTTGTAGACTGATGGTACAGGATAGAGGACACTAGAGACAAACCCACATAAATACAGTTATCTCATATTAGACAAAGGCACCAAAAACATATATTGGAAAAAAAAAAAGATAGCCTCTTCAACAAATGGTTCTGGGAAAACTGGAAATCCATATGCATCAAAATGAAATTAAGCCCCTATCTCTCACCATGCACAAAACTCAAAGTGGATCAAGGACCTAGGAATTAAATCAGAGACTCTGTTCCTAATAGAAGAAAAAGTGGGCCCAAATCTCCATCATGTCAGATTAGGCCCCTTAATAAGACTTCTATAGCTTCCTTAATAAGACTTCCTTAATAAGACTCCTATAGCTCAAGAAGTAAAATCAAGAATCGATAAATGGGATGGATTCAAACTAAAAAGCTTCTTCTCAGCAAAAGAAACAATCAGCGAGGTAAATAGAGAGCCTACAGAATGGGAGCAAATTTTTACCACACTCACATCAGAGCACTAATCTCTAGGATATATAAAGAACTCAAAAATCTTTTTTTAAAATATTTCTTTTAGTTGTACACAATGCCTTTATTTTTACTTATTTATTTTTATGTGGTGCTAAGAATCGAACCCAGGGCCTTGCCATGCACCAGGCGAGTGTTCTACCCCTGAGCCACAACCCCAGCCCCAGAACTCAAAAATCTTAACACCAAAAAAAAAAAAACAAAACAAAAAAAAACCCAAATAACCCAATCAATAAATTGGCCAAGGAACTAGACAGACAGTCCTTAGAAGATGATATACAATACACTTATTGAATAACAAAGGCAAGGATTTGGGGGAAAAAGGCACACTCATACATTGTTGGTGGGACTGCAAATTGGTGCAACCAATCTGGAAAGCGGTGTGGAGATTACTTGGAAAACTTGGAATGGAACCACCATTTGAACCAGCTATCCCATTCCTCAGTTTATACCCAAAGGACTTAAAAACAGCATACTATTGTGATGCAGCCACATCAATATTTATAGCAGCACAGTTCACAATAGCTAATTGTAGAACCAACCTAGATGTGCTTCAATAGATGAATGGATAAAGAAACTGTGGTATATGTACACAATGAAATATTACTCAGCTTTTTCTATTTCTATGAAATTAAAAGAGAATAAAATCATGGTATTTGCAGGTAAATGGATGGAATTGGGGAATATCATGCTAAGTGAAGTAAGCCAATCCCAAAAACCCAAAGGCAGAATGTTTTCTCTGATATGTGGAAAGATGCTGATCCAGAATGGTGGGGAGGAAGCATGGGAAGAATGGAGGAACTTTAAATAGAGCAAAAGGGAGAAAGGGGAAGGGAGGTGGCAGGGAGTAGGAAAGATAGTGAAGTGAGATAGGCACCATTACACTAACTATATGTATGAAGACAAAGTGGTGTGAGTCTACTTTGTGTACAACATATATTGGAAAAAAATATAAAAACAGAGACATGAAAAATTGTGCTTTTGAAATGCATTCTGGTGTCATATATAATAAATTAGAATCAATAAATAAATTTTTAAAACTTGGAATTAGTTGACCTTTTATGGTATTAACGTCTGCATCTTAATTTGTATGTTTACATAAAGGAAAGTCTCTAATTTGAACTAATTATGAGAAAAGTAAGCCTATGTCTCTAAAGAAAGTCTGAATTGTTAATAGACATAAATATTGTTTTTCTCAAGCTGGGCTAATAAATATTAACAGACTTGTTCTGTTGTACATATTTATTTGTAATTACTATATTGAAATGTCACACTAAATGATAACTCAACTCTTACAAATTATAGACTTTTGTGTAACAAACCAACAAAACAGAAAACCCTGAAAATTTGTATATGGTTCTCCCTAAAGAATGCACATTGCCCGTACACACAGGTGCATTGATTTGCAGCCTTCTGCAACCAACCATTTTATACCCCAACCTGAAATCCTCACTTGCTTGACTGGGTTAGAAAACAATTGTAAAAATAAAATTAAGAGGAGGGGAGGGGAGGGGAGGGTAAAGAAAGAGTAAGTAACAACAACAAACAAAAAAAAAAAAAAAAGAAGAAGAAGAAGAAGAAGAAGAAGAAAGAAAAAGAAAACTATTGTAACAACATTGCCCTGTAGAAGAGCCCTACTGAAGTAAAAGGCAGGATAAAACTCCAGGGTCCTATCAGTTTGTTAAATTTCAGAGCAGAAGAGACCTGGAGGATCATTTACTTCCAAACCCCACTTTTTTTGTTTTGTTGTGATGCTGGGGATCGAACCCAGGGCCTCACGCATGCTAGGCTAGTGCTCTACCAGTCCCCAAGTCTTTTTTATGGTGAGGGTTGTTGGGCCCAGAAAATGAGTAATTATGAACTAGGATATAAGACATGCTGCATATGTCCCAAAAGGGACATAATTTTTTCCAGTTTTGATTACCTCTTACTCTTGACAATGATAGATGGAATCCTCCAAAGAAACAACTGTGGTGAGCTGTGGGTAACAAAGGAATTGCTAGGACAGGCTTCACTGTGATTGTGTTGTCTTCCTTTAGGACCTAAAGATTGACCAGAAAACCCCTCTACGGGTCCTTCACCGAAGACCCTTGGCTTTGAGAACTCGTGTCATCCACTCTATGGAGACACACTATGTGGATGAACATCATTTCCGCCTTTATCTGAAGACTCAAGCTGGAACGTATCCTTTCACCTGTGTATTGCAATAATCTAGTCAAAACCCCACGAGAGTTTATGCTGCCCTAGAAAATAGGTTTAGCTTGGTCTGGGAGGCATTAGGGAAAGTATTACATTGGGAAGAAATTCATTATTTTTTTGTTTGAGGGGTTTTTCCCCCATTAAATTTATTTCTCAAGAGGATATTTTAAACTATGAGGTAGCAGTCCAATGTTAGTTTTATATTTCAGTTAATTACAGTGTATTACATAGTGGTTAGCACATGGTAAATAGTTGGAAAATACTTTTGATTGATTCATTTGCTGTCTGTACATATTTTTCAAGTAATGTATTCATGACCATTTTGGGGTCTTTTTAGCATTTCAAGCATTTGTCCCAGATGATTAAACATAGTGGTAGTGCTACTTTACTTTTTTTTTTTTTTTTTTAAGAGACAGAATCTCACTCACTATGTTTCCCAGGCATGTCTTGAACTCCTGGACTCAAGCAATCCTTCTGCCTTAGACTCCCTTCAAAGTGCTCGGACAACAGGCATGTGCCATCATGCCAGGTGACACTTCACATATTGATCTTTATTTGGGTGCTGGCCCAGAACAACAGAAATATTCTTTTTCTTCATGTCTTGTGAAAAAACAAAAACAAAGCATTTCAGATTACATGTCATTTATTTGAGCCACATAAACTTTGTCGACAGGAATGCTGTGCTGGCACTTAGCACCATTTTCAGACTCCTAAAAGTTTGACTGTTATAAATAGTAAAGGTTGAAATTCAGTTTAAATTTCCACAGTCCAGGGCTGGTCATTTTTTTATATAACTTAATCTGACTTATGTGTTTTTGTATCAGAACTGAGGTGGTGATTCACATGTATCAGGGAGCTCCTGTGGTCCTAGCCTTGTGATCCAATAGCATGAAGTGATAAAATGCCTTTTAACTGGTATAAAAGTAATAACATGTATATAACAAATATATCGAATAGCACTTTGACTACATTGCTGCTTTAACTACTCTGCTTCTCTTTTCCTACCAACCTCTTCACCTCTGTTCCAGGAGTGATCTGGATTTACTTGGCCAAATCAGGGATAGGTTATCTATTCCAAATATCTTATAAAGTTTACAATTTGGATGTAGGGATGATTTATTTAGATGCAGTGGGTAGATCTTTGTATCTTTGTTGTTTGGAGGACACTTCCCTATTGTGGATGGAATTTCAAAGAAATCACAGGTGTTTACATTTTATTTATGTTTTGATTCTGGGTATTGAACCCAGAGCTTCTCACAGTTAGCACACACTTATTTCATCATTGAGTTTTGCCTCCGACCACAGATTAAAAAAAAAAAAAAAGTCTTACTACCTAATTCTGGCTTTAGTTTTTGGGTGCCAAGGAGAAATGCAATGTCTTGGAGAAACTAATGTCTTTTCAATCCTATTAAAACATTTTTAGAACCAGCCACATACGTGTATTTAAGGCATTGCCAAGAAAGACTAGCAAAGCTTTAGATACCATATGGCTATCCATGTACTAAATTTATTTTGTGTATACTCTGTGTACATATATTGCTCACTATACTGAGCTAGTTTGTTTGCTTTAAATGTCGTTCTTCTGGCTGTGAATATAACCTCTCTCGATCTTTTAACTGGTTATTTTGGGGCTTTTTGGTCATCTCCTTATTTCTATCAGAAATAGCAATTTTTTGAAGAAAATGAAAGAAAGAGAATGGCAGTTGTTGAGTTTAGCAAAAATGGCCATCACTAGATAATTACAAGTCTTACATGAGTCAAAACACTCAAGTGAAGGAAGAGTGAATAAGCTTTGAGGAAATGAGGACATAATATCAGCATGTTATAGTATTGATTTATTTATCTTCTAAGAATAAATGTGTTTTTCCTGTTCAAATTCTATTAAATGGTTTGCCCTAAATACTGCTTTCTATAACTCAGCATGATGCTGGGTTTTTACTGAACACTGATATAAACTTGTATCTTTCAAAGATAAATATTTTCAAGGCTACTGTAGAGTCCTGTGTGAGGAACGTTAATGTAATCTTACCAAGATCAAATTCCAGAATTTTGTCATTGCCTTTCAAATTTAAAGACTTATGAAGGAAAAATACAAAGTCATTTCTAAAACAAAAACAAAACAAAACTTAATTTTTTGCTAATAACCATATTAGCAGACAACTAGGCCTTCCATAATTCTCATGAAGGATCTTTATCAAGATTAGGTATTTTCACTGTCTCTTCTATCATATTGCCATAACTGGATCATGTTACAAGAAAATCCATCATTGAGGTCATTGTATGTGTGATTCTGTGGAACCTACTGTCTGGGCAGATGCCAGTTGCCATTATTGAAAAATGGGACCAGGAAGGTGGGAGTCAAAATTTTGGCAAAGAAAAAAAATTTTTTTTAAAAAAGAGAGAGGGAGAAAGAGAGATAAGTTTTTTTAATATTTATTTTTTAGTTTTCGGTGGATACAACATCTTTATTTTATTTTTATGTAGTGCTAAGGATTGAATCCAGCGACCTGCGCATGCCAGGCGAGCACACTACTGCTTGAGCCACATCCCCGGCCCCGAAAAATATTTTTTAAAAAGCATTGAATTATAATTAATTTTAAAAATCCATTCTCAAACCTTGGCAATTTGAGATGAGCTATAAAGAAAAAAGAAAGTCATGACTTCTGCTAAGTTTGTTGTAAACACAGGTCTCAGGTACTTATGTTGGCTGCTAGGCCAGTAGGAATCAATTGTCCTAAGACACACATCTAAAGTTAGAGCCAGGACTGATCTCTCCTTTGTAACATTTCTACTTTTATTATTTCCTTTTCACCTGTGAAATCTTACCAGTTGATATTGCATGGCTATCCTCATTTTTTCCTTAAACAGACTCCAGCTACATTAAAGAGTTTGTACATGGAGACTTTGGGAGAACCAGGCCAAACATTGGCTCTCTGATGAATGTGACTGCTGACATTCTTGAGCTGGATGTGGAGGTAAACCGTTTTATTGTGGAACATTTGCATACATGCAAATCGAATTCAGCCAAAGTTATGCCTTTTGGCACTAAACCAAATAGCACTTCTCACCTTCATAATTATTTGAAAGTGGCAAAACCTCACAGTAGAGAAGGGACTATCTTCTGAATTTTTATAAATATGAGGCTGATATATAGTTAATTTACTAACTGCTTTACATTTGGCATGAGATTAAACTCTTAAACGAGAGAATAAAATTATAAGTGACCTTCAAATGTCCTTAGGGACTCAGGGTTTATTTCCTATACCAGTTTCATTTATAAAGACTTTAAGGCAGAGTGTTTGGAAACTATATTTAGGACAGGGATAGAAAATGGGATGAGCCAATGGTTACTAACAAAAATAATTCTCTAAGGGATTCCTGTGATATGGTTCAAAAGTGGTTCTATAAGGGACACCTATGAGGTAATTCTCTACTCTTATAGTAATTGAAACAAGGTTAAATTCTAAAATAATTACAAGAATGGATTTTTCAGGAAATTCTTCACAAACGTTTTCTTTTTCATTTGAGCATCAATAGAACTTGAGCCACAAGTTGTGCTCCTTGATGAGAATTTAATTAGGATTAGTGTCCCTCTTTACCTCCCACCATACCCCATCTACCCCACCCCCCAAATCCTAGGAAGTGGTTAGAATTTTGCATTTGAGAATAAAATCAAAGTTATTTTTTTAAAAAAGTGGGTATATTGCCTGGCATGGTAATCAAATGATCATTATTACCTTACAGCAATCCTCTCAAGTGCTCTCAGATTAAATTCTATAGATCTCCTACACACCAGCCAGAGACACCCTTCAAGATTGCAGGGAGCCTCTTTAAAGGGGCTGTCATTTTAAGAAAGACAACATTTGTTAAAGAAAATTCCAACTGTTCTTAGAACAGCTGAAGAGTGTCAAGAGCCATAGCTCCAGGTTTCTTAGCCCTGAGTGCCTATTGGAATCACCCATGAAGCTTTTTCAACACTACAGCATTCCTACCCTTCTCTGCCCTCAACACACACAATTGTGATCAGTGATCTTTAATTTTCAGTTTGAAAAACTATGGCTATATTCTGAAGCACTATCAAAATGTCTTTTTGAGATTTGGAAAAACACAATAGTTATTTGGGCTTTTCTAATAATTTTTTAGAATCTGGAATATGAAGTGACTCAAAAATTAATGAAAAAAATTTTCAGTAAATGATTTCAGACTTTAAGCTTTGTCAATAAAGAAACATGGTTATGGGGCTGGGGATGTGGCTCAAGCGGTAGCACGTCCGCCTGGCATGCGTGCGGCCCAGGTTCGATCCTCAGCACCACATACAAACAAAGATGTTGTGTCTGCCGAAAAAAACTAAAATAAATAAAGAGAGAGTTTAAAAAAAAAGAAACATGGTTATAATGGATTTTTAAAAAATAGGTCCTCTAGGGTAATTAAGATGTATTTTGTACTTCTGGAATGTGATTGTTTATGTGGAGACAAAATATTTTGCTTACCATAATGCCAGAGTTGGTGTTCTAGAAGAGCAAAGTGAAGGCAAGTTGATAGAGATGAATTGGATTTTGAAAGAAATAAGTTCTGGTGAAGTAAAACAAAAAGATCCTTAATTTTTTCCTAGTTCCAGGTGATCTTTCCTATTTATTTACTTCACATCTAGTTGCTAAATTACAAACAAGGCTATAAGTTTATAGACAAGTACTTGAGTGCAGTACAGTGACCTAAGTAGTGATTGCCAGCAAATATGATGGTAGTCCCATAGATTGTATCACTTAGTGACATCATAGCTGTATTAGTCTGAGTAAATATTCTCTATGATATTTGCATGATGACAAAATCACCTAATGATGCATTTCTTATTTAGAATGTGGCCCCACAGTTCAGCTACTCGTAATTCTATTAAATGTAAGATGGCAGAATGAATATGATCAGAAGAATAAAAGTTGCTGAGACTTTTTGAGGGAAAACTAGTGTAACCACCTGGATTTGAATTTGTTTGCTACTTTACTCATAAACTTTTTAAAAAATATTTGTTTTTTAGTTGTAGTTGGGCACAATATGTTTATTTTATTTATTTACTTTTATGTGGTGCTGAGGATCAAACCCAGGGCCTTGCATGTGCTAGGCGAGTGCTCTATCGCTGAGCCACAACCCCAGCCCACTCAAACATTTTTAAATTTAATTTTTTTGTCTTATGCATCAAAAGGTACAATTATAAACCAGCCAAGTAACCAAATACTGCTATTCAGTTAATTCAGAAACAGACTTTGGACCTAAGAATCCCCAGAGTAGACTTTGGTATTCAATTGCTCTTTTCCTTCAAATGTTATTTCTTCTATATTATATTAAAACTATTACTGGCAAATGCTTATCAGAAAAGTAGTATCTGTAGTAATAACTTGTTTTCTCCCTTTTAGTCTGTAGACGTTGACTGGCCACCTGCTCTGGATGACTAGCTTTCAGATTTGGAGATAAAGAGTAGGGTTTTCTTGGCATGATGTGGACATCCATGCAACATACCCTGTAAAATGGCTGTTTACTCACCATAACGGTGTCTTGGAAACCATTTGGATCATGTTGATCTATTTTTAAATTTGTTATAACATCTCAGGATCTGTGTGTATATTTTGTGTTCAGTTGTTCTAAGAATGTCTTATGACTTTTCTCATTCCCTCTCTCACTCTCCCCAGTGAAACTATGAACAGTGAAACCATTCTTCTTCCTAATTCTTTCATTCAGAGAGGCGCACAAACAGGAAAAACTGTTAATTCAAGAAGCTGTAATTTCTTTCAGCAAGATTTCTTCTGCAGGAGACATGTCACCTTTAAAATCATGTTCTAAATTTTTAAATTATCTGAACAAAAGTTCTACTGGATTTATGCAACATAGTATCCTATAATATTCTAAGATATCAATGCAAATATGACATCATTAATATTTTTCCTGGGAGGCCTCAAGCAAGCTATTATCAATGGAAGTACTTTTGGGTGTAATTTGTGACAAATCATAATGACCTCAAATTACTATTTTGACAATCTAAAATTGTTAGTGCATGTCCCCTGTGGAAGGAAAGTGAAACTTTAGGAATTGAGGCACACCATGGTAAGAGATTTTCACAGACCTTTTAAATAAAGAGAAACAAGTGCCTTTAATAACTTCAATCCCAGGGTTAACAATTTGAAAAATTGAGATTGCTAAAAGTAAACTGATACTATTTCACAGTTCTTCAATATATTATCCAATTTCAAACATTTTAATAAGGTAGATAGGATATTGCCTCTAATTTTTTAATTATGGAAACCAAAGAATAAAAGTTAAATAAATGACTTATCTAAAATTTTTACTTTGATATCCAACACTAGAACTGAAGTATCTTAGTCCCTAGGGTCTTTCATAATTAAACCCTGTTAATCTATCACCTATTTTATGAAGGAGACATCTGAGAGTACCAAATAAATTCATGTAACCATAAGAACTGACTTTTGGAATTTAGATACCAAATCAAGAAACTTACCAAAAAATGGCCCAAATATATATCATATAGTCCCATATAATCATCCTAAAGAAAATGGATGGCTCATTAATAGTTTCAGAAAGGAAGCTCATTAAAATTTCAGATTTAAGTGTAATTTCCATCACCTGATTTAACGATTTGAGCTTTAAGGACTTGGACAGTATGACTGTTTCTTATCTCTATACTAAACATAGTTCATAGATACCAAGATTCACTTTAGATATCAGGAAAATGGTTTTGACATGAAAAAGTAAGACTACCACTTTGAAACCATGTATTTACTCATATGTGAATAGTAGCAAGTAATTGTTTCACTATTCTCAATGCCAAAAAATGAGAAAAGGATCACAGAAATAAACTTTGATTAAAAAAAAGCATTTGTGTGGATGTTTCTCAGTTTCTGGGGAAATTTGGCTTCAAAAAGATTTAAATTTAGGGAAAAGTCTTTTGCTAGTTACTTTTGGTTCAGTTTTGAATCCAGTGGATTGGCAATTTGGAAGAATCAAGAGCCTTCTTAACGAATTTAAATTAGAAGGTTTCCGTTTCTTAAATTTGCAAAATTTCAAGCAGAATAAACATTAGCTGTAAATACTTACTCCATGTGTTCATATAATTTTGAGGCAAGTTGTTAAAAATTAATGTAGGTCTGTTAAGGCAGAACTGGGTACATGAAGTAATGAGAATATTATAGTTTCCATCTTGGCCTATATAAAATATTTTAAAATTAGTTATTTCATTCTTTAAATTTTATTTAAATTAGAAATCTTTTAAATAACATTTAAAGGGGGCTTTGTTCTTCTTGATATCTCTTTCCCATATATAGTATGTGATTTGTTTTAGGAAAACCATCAACTCTTAATACCTGGAAGAGTCAAGAAAAAATAGAATTCGTAAAATGAAAAATTTTCAAGTAAGATAACTGGTTACATTTGCAAGTTAAGTGAAGTAAATTCAGAAACTAAATTTCCACTTCATAAAAGAAAAAATTTTACCTTAGCAGATCTTTTCTTTTGTTGCTTTATTCTTTGATTTTTAAGTACACACGTGAGATTTAATGTCTGAATTTTTTTAAATGGTGCTACCCATTTTATTATGAAACTTACAGGAAAGTAGAAGAACAGAACAAAGGGCCCTCTTTCCTGAATCATTAAACCAGTTACACCTCTCAAACTCAAATATATTGATATATAATTCCTAGAAAGACATACTTAACCACAATACAAATACCCAAATCAGGAAGTTAACACTGCTGATTGCTATTGTCTAATCCAAAGACCCCATTCAAGTGCCACTATTTGTCATACCAGTATTTAAATTTTTTTAATTAATTTATTTTAATTAGGTATATGACAGCAGATTGCATTTTGATTCATTGTACACAGTTGCAGCACAACTTTTCATTTCTCTGGTTATAAATGATGTAGCATCACACCATATGTGCAGTAATAAATATACCTAGGGTAGTGATGTGCAGTAATAAGTATACCTAGGGTAGTGATGTCCATCTCATTCCACCATCTTTTCTGCTCCCATGCCCCCTCTTCCCATGCCCTCCCCGAACCCCTCCTGTTGTGGATCACCATCCACTTATCAGAACATTTGGCCTTTGGTTTTTTGGGATTGGCTTATACTTACTTAGCATGATATTCTCAAACTCCATCCATTTACCTGCAAATGCCATGATTTTATTCTTTTAATGCTGAGTAATATTCCATTACGTATATATATACCACAGTTTCTTTATCCATTCATCTATTGAAGGGCATCTAGGTTGGTTCCACAGTGTAGCTATTGTGAATTGAGCTGCTATAAATGTTGACTGCATTACTATCACACTGGTATTTTTCAAGTGATCATACTGTCTCTTAATGTCTTACCAATCTGAAAGTTCCTTGACATTCATTATTTCAACAGTTTTGAAGACTTCAGGCCAGTTATTTTGTGGACTGTTTTATTTTGAATTTACCTCTTAAGATTCACATTATGTTTTTTGATAAGAAATCACAGAAGAGATATATTGTTCTTATATTATCTAAGGTGTCAAACAGTTTTTATATATCCAGTTACTGATGGCTGGGCTTTGATCAATTGATTATGGTATTGTTCACCAAACTTTCACTTTTATAGTAACTTTTTTCCCTTTGTAATTAAGTATCTTATAAAGAGATCATCAAATTTTCACTCATTAGTTTTAGCATCCATTGAAGATTTTCAATTGAATCAATAATTACCACACTGATTGCCAAATACTGATTTTCAAATTCCATCATTACTTGTACTATACATTTATTGGTTGGCATTCCCTTTCAATTTATTTCTCACTGTGGGAACTTGTGGCTACCTTTTTTCTTTTTAAATGCTGGTGATTGAACTCAGAGCCTCACACATGCTAAGCAGGCACTCAAACAGATATACACTACCATGTTCATTGCAGCATTTACAACAGCCAGTAAAAGGAATCCAGTATACCTCAAATGAATAAAGAAAATGTGATACATCTACACAATGGAAGAGCATTCATCCACAGAAAAGGTAGAAATCCTATCATTCACAACAACATGGATGAACCTGGAGGACACTTAGATTAGATGGAATATGTCAGGCACAGAAAAGGAAATAACACATGATCTCACTCACATGTGGGGTCTGAAAAAGGTAAAACTCAGAGGATGGAAGTGGTTACTTGGGCTTACGAGCAGCGGGGTTTGGAGAGAAATTGGTAAAAGGATAAAAATTTCATGTCAATGTTTTTAAAAAAGTTTTTAAAAAGCTGTCCCAGAGACTTTGATTGAGACCCAGTTCCTCCCCTACCTCCTCCTCTTATTTTCCCTCCTTCCTGGCCCCCACTCCTGAGAACAGAGAATGCAGTCATCTGCAAGCCAGGAAGACAGCTCTCTTAGTATTCTACCAAATTCTAATTTCAAAGAATAGTTACAAATGGAAGAATATCTAGCTAGAGCATTTCATAAAAATGCCAAAAGTTTCCAAGCAACCAGATTACCTTTCCCTGTACGGAAAATGCTATAAATACTAAGAAAATATGATATTTTTAAAGTCAAATGACAAAATTTTAGCAAGGGTTTTAGAATTTTTTCCATTTTATTATGAAGAAAAAAATCAGTGTATACAAAGTTATTACAAAGGTAAACATTCTGTACAATCAAAAGCATTTTAACAATTGAAAACAATTGCATCAATAGCATATTCAAAGGAACTCGATTAAATATGAGTGTAAGAGAGAAAAGAAATATGTGCTTTTGTGATTGGGTAAATGGTAATGCCATTAAGAAAAGCAGAGAATGCAAGAGGAGACACCAGTTTATAAGGGCATTCAGGCAGTTATCGAAAGCTGAAGCTGTGGGCACTAAGACTACACAGAGGAAAAACCAGCACCATCTGAAGACTAGGGATGGGGCTCTAAGGAAAAAACAGACCTCAGAGAGAAATCCTATCCACCACAGAAATGCCAGAGGAGTATCCATAGCAGGAATGGTCAATAGGTAAGTTGTAAAAAAGGATATGCAGAGTAATGACTGCTAAAAAGACATTAGATTTGACAAGGGGGTTAGTCTCTGGTCACATTTCCCAGAATATCACAGAAAATAGTAGGAGCTAAAGACAGATTGATACACAAGGAAAGACTGAAGTGAGGAAATGGAAAGGCAAACAGTTTTGAAATCAAGAGGGAAGGAATATCGGGGTGGTAGGAAAGGTTTTTGCTATTTTGTTTTTTGGGGTTTTTATTTTTAGGCTGGAGAAGACACCTGCCATGTTTATACAAAGAAAAGAACTAAATGGTGATGTGAGGATACAGGAAATGGGATGGGAAGTAGAGAGGAAGAGGGATCCAGTGTAACAAATGGAGATTAGATAAGAAGAGTACCTTCTCCACAAAACTAAGGTCAAAGTACAAACACATTTAGTAGAAGAAACTTATAGCCAAATGCATTTTAAATTACAAATTCTATGATCAGTAAAAAGCACTTGAAAAATGAAAAATTGGAATACTCTAAACATAGATGTGGCAGGCAGTAAGTACCCTAATTCAGTTTTTAATGGAAAAAGCTGCAAAACAACTCAATGCTTTTTTGGTTAAAACTCACTGAGCTAACAGTCAAGTATTTAAAATGATCAGTGCTAATTAATACACTAAAATACTGTACATTAAGATACTGTATTTTTTTTAAAAAAATCACCACTTAACAATCACCATCTGGAGATACCCTGGGTTTGTATTCTGAACAGAAAAGAAATTTTACTTTCTACTATTATGTGCTTATGATTTTTGAATTTATATCATATGACAAATATTTTCTTTTAAAATCAAAACTTGAGAAATATTAATTGTATTTATGGGTTTCTAATCTTTTTATTTTGCTTTCTGGACTATTCTGACCCTAATCTCACCTTGCTCTTCTGGCAATTTTCCAGTAATAGTCAACTGAGAATTTTATTTATATGTCATTCACACATACCCCATTTTGATGGAATTAATTTATGTTAAATTTAAGGTTTGGTTGTACTTTGTACAAGTGAAATGATACACACTTTCCAGATGGGAATATGTTCAATATTTAGGGTAGGTCCTAGCTATAAGATAAACTAGATCTTTAATACATTAATTACTTAGCATCATGGTAATTCCATCACAATTGAGATTAATGGCCAAATTCTGTCACCATTTTGCCATTGGGATTATTTTGCTTTTAAGCAATTTGGAATATCATTATTAACACTGGACTTCAGTGATTCTAATAAAAACCCAATGTAACATCAAACAAGATGTAAAAACTATAAAAATCTAGTAAAATTAAAAGCTATTTCAAAAAACAAAAGTTCTAAGAATACACTAAATGTTCAATAAATATTACTGAGTGCTTAATGTGAGGCAGACTGTTCTACAAACTGGAGATTCAACAGTAAACAAAATACAAAAATTTCTCTCCTCCTGGAGCTTACGTACTAGTAAAGAAAACAAATAGTAAACAAATGCTCAGTAGTTAGTGACAGTGAGAGAACATTTAAGGCAGAGTAATACCAAGTACAAAGTATATCAGGCAGGAATGTACCTGGTACTCTGAGGAGGAGAATTAAGGTCAGAGTGCCTGGAGCTGCATGAAGAGGGGGAAATGGTAATACATGGGTTAGGAAAGGGTGCACAGGTCTGCTAATTTTAAGCACTAGGACCCCTTCTCTTGAGATGGGGAACCACTGGATGGTTTTGAGCAGACAAATATGATTTGACTTGTTTTAAAAATAATTACTCTACTACTTTATGGACAACAGGCTACTGGGGAACAAGGATGTAAGGAAGGTTTGGGAGGCTACAGCTTTAATCCAGGCAAGCAATGAGGACAGCTAGAAATAGGGTGCTAACAGTAGAAGATAAGGATGATTCCAAGGTTTTGGCCTGAGCAACCAGAAGCATGGCATTGCCATTTACTGAGTTGGGGAAGACTGAAGGAGAAGCAAGTCTGGGAGGGAAAATCAAGAACTCAGGTTTGGATATGTTGAGTTTGTTTTAATTAATTTATAGATAAAGCTGTTAAACAGGCAGTTATTGAGATCACATGGAATAAAGATACCTAAGGAAAAAAGCAAGGTCCAAGGAAACTTCTTCCTCTTGAAAGTATGGGTGTAGAACTAAAATTGAAAGTCACTTTAAAGATATGGATGTAAATCTTATAAAAGGTAGAAAACCTCCCATACCTTGAAAGCTTACTTCAACTGGCTTCTCCAATTTAACATTTTAAAGGAGTTTTGCTGTACATATAAATTTAAGAAACTTCAAGAAGTTTCAGAAAACCCCATAGGGGTCACTTTGGCCCATGGACATCAAAAATAATCAAGAATATATTTTTCCAATGACATAGTCATTACAGGTTTTACCTTATATTTGCTTGAAAGCAAATATTAGTTAATTCTTTTAAGAATACATTAATAATGTCATAAAAGAAATATAAACTTAAAAAAAATCATATGCAAAGGAGTCACTCAATTGTTCATTTTGCATTGTGCCAATGCTTGAATACTGACTACTTTGAACAAAATTATGATTGTTCGGATTAGTACCATTTGATGGTCCTGATTCATTTATCAGGTTGTTATCTGCACAACTGAAGTCGGATCGCTCAAATGCATTTGATTGTGAAACAAAAACAGTACTAGAACTGGTGCCTGCTGACATACTGGAAGAAGACATCTGATGGAGCTGTCTCAAGTCTCTTGGATCTAACACTGAATTACATGAGGGGTTTTCAAGATTCATGCTCACAAGTCTTGGATTATCAGTCTCCCCCATGCTATCACTGCTGGTTGTCATCATATTCACAGGGCAATTTGGCAGCATGTTGGCATCAGAAATACCATATAAGTCAGCTGGTGATATGGATGATGTTTCCATTCTGCCTATGTCATCAGTACTGTTATAAATGCAAGCATTAGAAGCATTTAAATCACCAACAGACATGTCCAGGAATGATGATACACCTTGAGAATTAGCAGAAAGTGTCCCTGTTGAAAAACTACTCAGTGGATTTGTATTGACTGAACGTGAGGTAGGATGGGCCATTGATGACCAACTTGAAGGAGGCTGAGGCACCATTGAAGGTATGGCTGAAGCATGATGTGACAATCCACTGGAGATGGATACAGATGAGGAATAGTAGGATTCTCCTTGACTAGAAACTCCTGAAGATCTGGACATTTCTGACAAAACTGTGCCATGAGAAAACAAGTTTGATTCTGTGGGGGGAAAATGTATTTAACAAAATTAAAATGAACAAAGTTATAAAAATCATTATTGCAAAATTAAAATTTAAAAAACACATTCTTAAAGAGAAATTTCAAGAGAACTGATTTAACATTTTAAATAAAATGTTTTTCAAAGCACTAAAATTATTATACAAGTCCAAAACTGAATTCTATAACATGTAACTTTAATAAATGGCTTTAAGATGAATTTTAAAGTTATTTTGGGATATATAACTCCAGTCCAGTTTTTGAGGCCTTATACATATATTTTTTAAAGTGAAAGATAAATATTGGAATTTCAATTAATAGGAATTAAACAGCCAAATCATTTCATTCTCTCACTTTTAGGAGAAAATGGAGGGACAGAGAAAGCATTCATTAGGGATGGTTGAAAACTATATATAACTTGTAAGATACATTAAGGTATGACCCTAAAGTATTACAAAATCCCCAGTCCAGAAAAAAATTCTATATTTACTTATGTATTATATAAATGCTGTATATGCTAAACCAGGAAAGGAACTAATATAAGTATACTATGTATACAACCAGAAATATGAAAAATTGAGCTCTGTATATGTAATAAGAATTGTGATACATTCCGCTGTTATATATAAATAAAAATAAATAAATTTTTTTTAAAAAGATGTAAGAGAAGCAGCTGGGGTTGTGGCTCAGCAGTAGAGTGCTCACCTAGCACGTGCAAGGCACTGGGTTTGACCCTCAGCACCATATAAAAATAAATAAATAAAATAAAGGTATTGTGTCCAACTACAACTAAAAAATATTAAAAAAAAGATAAGAGAAATTCTAATTAACCATTGGCTGAATTATATAAACCAAGGAGTTGTCAATTTTTTTTCTCTAAAGGGCCAGATAGCATTTTATTTTATGCTTTGTGAGCTACATAACCTCTGCTAAAAATCGTCCAATTTCTGTTGTAGTTTTAAAAAAAAAATAGAAAAGGCAACTGCGGCTGGAGATGTTATCTCAGTGATAGATCACTTGCCTGGCATACGTGAGGCCCTGGGTTGATGTTTAGTACTGGCAGGGTGGAGAAGGGGAGGTAGTCAGAGATGATAAGTCATCAACTGAGCGTGGCTATGTTCCAATAAAACTTTACTTATAAGAAAGGTGACTAGCCAGACCTAAACCATTTCTTCCATGACACACTATAATTAGGAAAATTACTACTGTATGAAAAAAATATAGTTTTTCAAACATAATCAGTTTCCAACACAATCTACAGAAGCAGAACTAAATTATCCAATGTTGAAATATTGAAAAAATTTATAGGAGAGGAAAATATCAAAGAAAGGCTTATTCTTAAAAATGGAATTCTACTACATTGTGCAAGGAATACTCCACAGGGGATAAAATACCTTTTTTGATGAATCTTCCTTCTTCGATTGACCCTACCGGACCAGATCTTGGTCTCTCAGGAAAATTGACTGCTATGATAAAGTTTTTCCATTATTAAATGCAATTTGAAAAATAATTTATCAATTAAAACTTGAAAAACTGAATAAAGCAAATAACAAGATCTATTTAAATATGAATCATACAAAATATTCTTACCACAATCCTGCCACAGTTTCTGGAACAGTAGAGTTGTTTTTTGTTTCTTTGATTTATTGCCATAAGTGTCTGATTAAAAAGAAACCAGGAAAGTAGGTGAATCATCAAGGAATTATATTTCCTCTCCATTAATAAACAAAAAGCTTTAAATAGACGTACATTTTACATCTGTTACATCTAGATATGCATCTGGATTTAATAAGTACATTATAATACCTGTAAGTCAATATCAACTAACGAAAGGTCTGATAAGGATCAAAATAGCAAACACTTTCTAAGTGGTGAATTTTCCATCTATAAAAAGGGCATACTAAGAACAAAAATAGATACTCCGAAATCAAAAATAATTTGTTTGTATTGATACTGGGGCTTCAACCCATGGGCTCTTTACCACTGAGCTACATCCCAAGTCTTTTTTTTGTTTGTATGTGTGTACAGGGGATTGAAATCAGGGGCACTTTACCACTGAGCCATATCACCAGCAATTTTTCTTATATCTTGAGACAAGGTCTTACTAAGTTACTTAAATTGTTGAGGCTGGGTTCAAACTTGCCTCAGCCTCCCTAGTCACTGGGATTGTAGGTGGGGACCACCATGCCTGGCTAAAACAGAAATGTTGATAAATAGTTTAGATGATCTGAAATTATTTCAGATTAATCAAACCTTCCTAAGAAAGAGATGCAAAGTGCATAAGGAAAAAATGAAAACGTTCAGAAAACATATATAAATTATGAATATATATAATGACTAAATGTATCTTACCATGTAGCAGGATCAACATTAAGACATATATAAAGCAATACCACACCAAAGTATCATACCTTTTTCATCTGGCAGATACCTAAAATCCATAGATTCACTAACTTCCTGGTCAGAGGGTCTCCGCAGCTGCATTTTTACTGTTACTGGTTCTGTTATAGCTTTACAATATGGAGGAGTCTTAAAAACAATGGCTACTTGACGGTGTACATCAGCTTGTGAAAAGTTACCCTTTGCTTCCCAATCATTCAACACAAAACGAACTTCTATGTCATCTAGTTAATAAGAAACCAAATGAATAACAACAATGAAAAAACAAAGTAAATTTTATCTATTAATTTAAAATACATTCTGAATTCAATGAAACAAAATAAGTAAATACCTTTCTGAACTTTGTCACAAAGTAGAAATATTTCATCTCCTCCCCTGACACTCCCACAGTTCTTGTTTACACGACAAATCCTTAATTCTGCAGTATTTGGGGCACCTAAATATAAAGGATTTGTTAAAAATGTGTCTCTACCTTAATAATACATATTATTCTGTTGTAAGGGGAAGGATTTGAGGGAAATCATTTACAAAATAAATAAAAGTTTGTATGTACAGATAGATGACAATAAATACATTAACCATTCACACCTGTCCCTTTCTTTTTAGCTGCTTTAAATAATCTGGTTTAGAGCCAAATGACTCATTTCTAGGCAATGACATTTTCTCTAAATAAATCTCCCTGCTTCTAAATTCTGATTCTTCCAATACATCCTATATACTGTTACCAGATTAATTTTTTTTTTTCTGGTACTGGGCATTGAACCCATAGGTGCTTTACCACTGAGCTATATCCCTAGTCCCCTTATTTTTTATCTTGAGATAGAGTCTTGCTAAATGCTAAGAGTCTTGTTAAGTTGCTAAGATTATAGGTGTGTGCTACTGTGCCAGCTAGATTAATCTTAAATCTCATCCATGTCCCTAGGGCAATACAATTTCCATGTTTTCTTTTATGTGGACAATATGACTAAATAGTTCTTGCTGACATCACTGCTCTGTATGAGAAGGATACTATTATCTACGTTTACAGACCTAGGTTTCACTAACCTACATGCAAAACAGGTAATAATAAGACACCATTGGTAAATAAATATTTTTTGTGTGTGTGCAGCTAAAATATTTGACGGCAGCATCACAGTCTTTTCAAATGATAAATTTCTGTATCTTTTGTTCTAGCATCTGTCAACATTCTACTTCTGAAAATTTACGCCAGGGTAATATTTATACAAGATATTCACATATAAGGATACTTATCACAATTAAATTTGTTAGGGCAAAAGGAAAACTATGAGAAGAAAAGAAAAACCCAAATGTCCCACGAAAGGATAATGATTTAATAAAATTACAATATAGGGGGCTAGGGCTATAGCTCAGTGGTAGAGCACACGCCTCGCACATGTGAGGCACTGGGTTCGATCCTCAGCACCACATAAAAATAATAAAGATAAAAAAATTACAATATAGGCATGTTATGAAATATGCAGTTATTGAAAGAATAATGTAACCAAGAGGAAAAGAGGTTCAAGATAAATTACTAAGAAAGAAATTAAGTTTTTAGAAAGATCAATGATGATATTTTTAAACTATATTGTGTATATGACTGATGATGATTTATTTGTTGGTATAAAGAAAAAACTGGTAAAATGTGTGTTTGAGGACAGTGATTATCTTTGGAGGATAAAATTGCAGGAGATTTACTCTTTGTGTATTTTATAGTATTTGAATTTTTCTTATGATGAATATACTGTTTTCCCAAATACCAAAAATTTTTTAATAATTAAACTAGTCTTTAAAAACAAAAACAAGCTAAGACTACAAATACAAGGAAATAAAGCACTTACGGTTGTCATAAATTGGGTTAGAGACAACAGGAGGAAGAGCAGTTGTCAAATTACCAAGTTCATCAGGGAGGAAAACTTGAAAACACAGTCTCACCACATTGAGATCACAATCTTCAATATCAAGCAGCTGTTGCTCAGGGACTGAACAAGTATAAACATATTTTTTAAAATGCAGAATAGTCACACAGAGCTAAAATCCTGTTATCTCTTACTCCCCATCCATTATATCCAATAAACTTGAATAGCAACCAAATCTGTACTAACAAAAACAGAATGTACCCAGTCTCAAGAATGCCTTTTATTATTATCAAGTAGTCACTATCTAACAGTATTTGATAAATGATAGCCTTTTTAGGAAGTAACTATTCTAGTAAGCTGACACTTAGAATAGAACCCCAAAATGAAATTAATAACAATTTGATTTTTTTTTAAATGGATGCAAGTTATACATAACAGAGAAGAGATATTCATTCAACAAATCTGTATTTGGTTTAGTTTAAGTTATCTTCTAAATCTTCCAGGAATTATTTCCCCAGTTTTACAGATGAGAGCTGATTTTAAAGAGACAAAATTATTTGTCCAAAGTTTTACAGCTAGGAAGTGGTAGGGTGGGAATCTGAACCCAGGCCATTGACTCCAGAGCTTATGCTTTTAATAATTAAACTCTACTAGAAAATTTTACTTACAGTCAACATGAAAATGACATACACACAGGAATATCTATTAAAATTGAGATCTATATTTTAGGGATGAAGTGCTAAGAAGATACCAAATGATATAAGATAGCTAGTTTCTATAAGATACTTCATTTGTAAATTAAGTCTGCTCAAAAACAAAAAACCCTACAGTAGGAAAATTTTGCAGTTCTGAAAAAAATAAAAACTCATGACAAAATAAAATGTAAGAACAGTTTTTTATATTGATGTTTGAAAAGAAACCCAGTTCCAACAAAAAAATATTACTGCATTTTCAAAGAATACCATAAGCTATAACAAATCATAAACAATTCAGCTATATTTTTAAATGCTTAAATATATATATTAAATTTTACAAATTTTATATTTTAACACTTACTGTATAAAATATTAAAATGTAAAATACTAAGTTTGAAAAAACAGTTAACCAAATTCCTTAGTACTATAGGCAATAACTAATAAAAACAGTTTTATACTGTTTTAATTTATTTGTACTCACACAGTCTCAGTAATTATCACAACATTTAAATTTGTCTCAATATCATCATTCTCAAGCTAGAGTCTTATAGACTCTAACATTTGAGTCTATAAGAACACAGTTGTATAATAAAAAGTCAAAATGCTGTGATGCCAACACATGTATTATAGTAGCACACTCTTCTGGCATCTTAATTAAGGAGGCAATAAGAGGTTTCCTTCTTCAAAACCAAGTTTTATAGCATTGTAAATTTGGAGTTCAAGATCTCACTGTCTCTCAGTTTCAAAGATGAGTAATCAGTACACACACACTCACACACACACACACACACACACGCACACGCATATAATGAGTAGCTAGGTGCTCCTGACAAGTTTAAAAACAAATCTATACGAATGGATAAATAAACTATGGCATAACCATGCAATGCAGTAATGCTCAGCAATAAAAAGGAACCAACTATGGATTTTTGCCCCAACTTGGATATATTTCAAAAACACCATGCTGAGCAAGAAGAACCAGACAAGAAAGAGCAATAGACTACATGGTTCAATTTGCATGAAACTGTAGAAACACTTAATATATGGTGACAGAGAAGATTAGTAGGTGACTGGGCCAGAGTCTGGGGAGGGAACTGAGAAAGGGATGAAGGATACTTTGGGGGATAATGGAGAGGTTATATTTTGAGGTTACATGGGAAAATATATTTAAGTGGATTTCATATCTCAATAAAGTTTACTTAAAATATTTTAAAATGCTATATAAAAAATAAACTAGTTAACAAAACAAAAACATTAAAAACATTTAATCATGTACTGGGTTCTATCAAAGGGAAGAAATTATACCTATATCTCAAAAGATCACTATACCATTTTGCTTTGAATTTTACTCCATATGTGCAAATACAGTTATTTCATCAAAATTACTTCATTTCTGCACAAAATGGTTAAAAACAACTGACAGGAATCATGAGTAATACTTGTTTTTACCCAACATAGGATTTGGTGTGAGGATGAAGACCCAGCTCAGAGCTTCCTTCTATAAAGTCTAAACTCATTCTAACTCAGTAGAACACTTGACCTCTAGCTTTTTTATGCAGTTAAAGTTTTCTTACATAATAATCATTTATGCATGCCTCTTTTATCCTATTCGACAAAGTTCCAAGGAGTCAGAATGGGTGTCTGAAACATCCTTAAATTTTCACTTGACAGAGAACAGAGAACATAGTAGTTTACATTCAATGGATATTATACATTTCCTCAATGAATGACTGAAAATTTGTTGAATAATCATTTAGATATCTTATAACCTGCTTAAGAAAACTATTAAGTAAAAGCTAACAAAAGAGATTCTATTTTTGGTAATGGCAGATGACATGTAAGTGGAATCAACTCTACCGTAAGAACTAAAAAAGGTGGATAACATATGAAACAAAATTCTTCTAAAGGTATCAGAGAGCTAACAAGATCACGAAGAGTCAGAGGGTCAAGATATGGGAAGGTGCAGCTCAGTGGTAAAACACTTGCCTAGCATGTTTCAGGGTTGGCATTCTGGAAAAAAAAAAGGCAAGAGAAGAGAAGAGATTGTTTGGAATTATACTCAATCTGCTGAGCAAATTATATAATTAACAGACTATTACCCTGGGCCTAAAAGAACTGAGAAAGCTTTCAGGGGATTTCAGGTAAGAAAAACAACTTGAAGATATTGGGTAGACAGGTATAAACAAGTCCTGTTTACTCATTCATTTATTCATTTAGTCTTTCAAGAAGTTTTAATTAAGTCACTATATGTGCCAGACACTAGAACAGGTGGCAGAAATATACAGAAGACAGTCCCCATCCTCCAGAGTTTCACCATTTAGTGAAGGAGAAACATGTAAACAAAGTTATAGCAAACCATATTAGAAATATATACAAGAACTTTGGAGCCAGGCACAGTGGCACACTCCTGTAATCCCAGAGGCTCAGGAGGTTGCAGCAGGAGGATAGCAAGTTAGTTCAAAGCCATCCTCAGCAAATCAGTGAGGCACTTAGTAACCAAGTGAGACCCTGTCTCTAATAAAATATTTTAAAAGGGCTGGGATGTAGCTCAGTGGATAAGCACCCCTGGGTTCAACCCCCGGTTCAAAAAAAAGAAAAAAAAAACCTGTTGCAAACAGGGGGAATATTTAGCTCTGTCAGTGAAGGTAGGAAAGGCTTAAAGAGGGTGATCTTTACACTTAAATATGAAGGCTGACCAGGAAGAATTCATCAAGCAAATCAGGCAATCCATGCAAGGGAACTGCACATATAACAGTTTAGTTGCAAGAAAGAATATGGCTCTCCCAATAGTACAAACAGGTCAGAATGGGAAAGCCAAAGTGCAAATGTGTACAATCAGTGGTAGGGAAAGGAAGGGCAGGAAGTGGAGAGAGGGGGAAAGGTGGAATGGAAAAAAGAACTGGATCATGAAGGGCTTCAAATGTCATGCTTGAGAAGCTGAATTCAGCAAGCAGATTAGTTTCTCAAAATGTGGTTATGGTTTACCTATACCAGAATCACTTAGGAGCAGAAATTGTCTAATTGTAGTTTGGGACCTACTGAAATTAATTTAGTAAATTGAAAAGGTAGTTTCTGGAAGGCAGGCAAGCATAGATAGGAATGAAGAAAGGGAGGGAGGGAAAGAGGAAGGGAGCATTAATGCTTATATTAAGGGTACTGTAGTAAAGGTGTGGAGTTTGCATATGTATTGTATTGCATATGTTTGTATATGTATTAAGAGTGAAGAAATAAAATCTCTTTCTTACTGTGAATCACAAAGAAGAAACATTGAACTAAATGTGCTTTTAAAATGCAGATTCCCAGGACCCACACCAGACCCAGAAATGTGGTCTTGAATCTACATTTTATTTTTTAAAATTTATTTATTTATTCTAATTTGTTATACCTGACAGCAGAATGCATTTCAATTCATAGTATACATTTACAGCACAATTTTTCATGTCTCTGGGTATACACAAAGTCATACCATTTGTGTCTTCATACATGTACCTAGGGTAATGATGTCCATCTCATTCCACCATCTTTCCTACCCTCATGCCACCTCCTTTCTGCTCCCTCCCCTTTGCCCTGCTCCCTCTCCTTTGCCCTATCTATAAAGTTCCTCCATTCCTCCTATGTCCCCGCTACTCCCATTATGGATCAGCATCTACATATTAAGAAAATATTTGGCCTTTGGTTTTTTGGAACTAGCTTACTTCACTTAGCATGATATTCTCCAACTCCATCCATTTACCTGCAAATGCCATGATTTTATTCTCTTTTAATGCTGAGTAATATTCCATTGTGTACATATACCACAGTTTCTTTATCCATTCATCTACTGAAGGGCATCTAGGTTGGTTCCACATTGTGGAATTGTGCTGCTATTGTGAATTGTGCTGCTATAAACATTGATGTGGCTGTGTCACTGTAGTATGCTGTTTTTAAGTCCTTTGTGTATAAACTGAGGAGTGGGATAGCTGGGTCAAATGATAATTCCATGGAATCTGTATTTTAAACAAGTACTATGGGATTCCTGTGAATATTCAAGTTGAAAACCACTGCAGAAGTGGCACTGAAGGATAATTAGCAGAGTTCTGAAATGATCATAGTGATTTTAGGAGGATCTTTTGGATGTTTAGAAGGATATCAAGGATAAAGGTGAGAATGCAAGTTCAGAGGCTGTCAACAACTGTCAAGATTAAAAACGATGTAAGCTTACATTCCTACAATGTCAGTGAAAAGACTGGAGACACTGGACTGAGATGGTCAAAGTGAGTAAACAAATAGTTTTTCTGGAATTGTTAAGGGTTCATGAAGAGAAGCAGTTGACGAGAAGATAGAAAAGATGTCAGAGCTTTATGTAGGTGACTTTGAATGTAGGGGCCATTTAATTTTTAAACTATATAAGAAGCCATTATAAGATTTATATCATAGTATTATTCTAAAGACCTGTGATTTGATTGGGGGAAAACTGCTACAACTCAAATTATGAAATGATGAGTTCCTAAACAAGGGAAGTGGCAAAAGGGCTGGAGGAAAGAATGGATGTTAAAACAAAAAGTAGCTGGGGCTATAGCTTAGAAGTAGAGCACTTACACATCATGTGCAATGCCCTGGGTTAGATCCCTAACACCACATAAACAAAAAACAATCTAAACAACAGAAAACATAAATACTGTGAAAAACCAACTGCAGGATTATTCCTTTTCCAAATCTATACAGACTTGTTAAGACCATAAATCTTGGAGCCAGGCTACCTGTATTGAAATTTTGCCTTTACCACTCATTATTTATATGACCTGGAGCAAATTAGTTTTTCTATGCATCCATTTTCTTGTTTACGCAAAGGAGAGATGAATAACACCTACCTCATAGGTTGTCACAAGAATTAGATGAAGTAAAATATGTAAAGAACTTACTATATAACAGGAATTACTTTAAGCATTATCAAATGTTATTAATATAATGCCTGGTTCTGGACTGCCAACAAACAAACGAAAACCTTCCACAGAAGTAGCAGATAAATTTCTGCATGATTTGGGACAGTTATATGACCAAAGCTTTAGTTTTCTCTTCTATAAAGCAGTGTTGCTTTAATGATTCAATAAAACAGTGTATATAAAGCTCATGACATTTATTCCCTGACATACAAAAAGGCCTTAATACATGACAGCTATTAACAATCTCCCTGTTTTATACTGCATCTAGACTTGAATGGCCTCTTTAATTTAAAAATCTGTTTTTTTAATTTGACATTGAATTGAAGCTTTAAGTGAGCATACTCTTGACCCATAAATTTACCAGTTCTGAAAATTTTATGCTAAGGAAATATTCACACAAGAGCTCAAAGTGCCTATTTGATGGAGTTTCTAAGTGAAATGAAAATAACCTAGAAGTTCATTACAATTACTAGGTAAACAAATTATAGTCCATTCAAACAAAAGAATAATCTGTTAAAAAAATAGATCTGTAAGTACTAACAAGATGTTTAAGATATAATCTTGTGTAGAAAAAACTAAAGCAGTAGAATATGAAGCACAGAATGCTCCCTTTACATAAAAATGTACATCTGTTTATGCCTATACATGTATAAAGGAAATTCTAAAAAAATATACATCAAACTTAATAGTAGCCTTCTCTGGCAAGTGAGACAAAAGGAGAGGTAGGGGGATTTTGCTTTCACCTTTATACTAAATAGTATGAAAATTTAAGACCTAGAAAAAAAGAAATGCACAGGCTGGGCTGTGGCTCTGTGGTAGAGCGCTTGCCTATCATGTGCGAGGCATTGAGTTTGATCCCTGGCACCACATAAAAATAAATAAATAAAATAAAGGTATTGTGTCCATGTACAACTAAAAAAAATTATTAAAAACAAACAAACAACAACAAAAGAGATGCACATCCTATGGTCCATAAAAATAGTACTTGTCTGTAAGCACATTCCTTAAATTATCATTATTTCCTTTAAATTATTTTTACACATTCAGGAAAAACAAACCAACAATATAGGTATGTCTTAAATATGACAAATATATCTATTTATCATAAATTGTATAGTCATTCAATTCCTGACATGCCTATTTAAGTAGCTGCAGAACATGTTAGAAGGAAGAATACCATTATTATAGAAACCAATATCTAGTTCAAAACCCATTTACCCATTCAAACAATATAGAGTGCTAAAAAGTACCAGGAGCCACAACAGGATAATGCTATAAGTATAAATGCTTAATAAATGCTATCTAAATAAAATCCACTGAATAGTAAATATGTAGGAATATAAACAAATATACTATGAAAATGTCTTGTGGGATTTTCCCATTTATGTACTACTACTTCTACGCTTGGGAATAAGTTTTGCTGTGGTCTATGCCTATGAATTAAATGCACTCCAATATCTTATAACCCTACTATACCTCCAATACCTTACCTACTAACATTCACAATGTATATTGTCTGTTGGAAGAGTGGCATAAGGAAGGCCACATTTAAAGAGAACCAGTTTTCTTACAGAAAAAAAATGACATTCTCCACTGATAATTGAAATGATACTTACCATTGAAAGGATTGATTCCTGAACTTATTCTTGAAATAATGGCTTCCTTTACTTCTTTTTTCTTAACACATCGGATACCCAAATTTTGAAAACTAGAAGGAAAAGAATAAACTTTCAAAACTGCATTCTAGTTAACAAAAAGAAAAACTATAGAAACCAAGCATATATCCCACACTGAGGAGACATTATTTTGTTGGCTGGAGATATTAAAGCATGAATTGTATTTCTAATTGCTATGATAAAAATGGGAGAATTTTTTTTTTAAAGAGAGAGAGAGAGAGAATTTTTAATATTTATTTTTTAGTTATCGGCGGACACAATATCTTTGTTTTGTATGTGGTGCTGAGGATCGAACCCGGGCCGCACGCATGCCAGGTGAGCGTGCTACCGCTTGAGCCACATCCCCAGCCGCAAAATGGGAGAATTTTGAAAAGTAGTGTTATATTTCTAAAAGAACTGCTACAAGAAAAATGTACATATAGAATTATAGCATTTTTATATATTATAATTATACCTTACCAATATGCCTATGTCAAATTTACCAAAGTAGACACAGATTCACGGGAAAGGAACACCAAAAAGCAAAATGTTGCTTCCCAAATTCATGATCAAATCAGTAAAATCTATGTATTTGATCATATAAAGGAAAAGGTATAAAAAGATGCCCACAGCCTCAAGTCCACAGGTGTGTTTGTTTTAGATGTAGGAATGTTGTCTACATTTAAAATCAAGTAACTGCATATAAACATTGGAAATTCTGAATTCTCTTTAATATTTTAGAGGTTTGGTAATGTAAGTTGGCACAGAAACAACTGGTAGGGACTGAGCATCGGGGACCTCATTTATGCAGAACTCTACAGTTTGCTCTAATGCCTACTAGTCCTCTTAAACACAATCAGCTCCATTCATTTATGCTGGCTGCGCAGCCCTGCCAGTAGAATATGTTTTGTGCCATATTACATGATGTTACTGTAAGAAAGTATTGAAAAAAAAAAGTATTAAAATGTATTTTATTAGAAAGAGGTTTAATACTAACAACAATATTTAACAAAAGTTTCAAAATGTCATTTATGGAAAACTTCTCAATAGCTACAAATATTACTAATTTGCATATGTGTAGTACAGATGATGGTCAGGGGAACTCCCCCACCACCACTCAGTCATACTTGTTCCCGCATGGAAAAACCATGACATCATTAAAGTTGGGTGGGTGTGAATAAGGAAGCAAAACTCAATTATAGTAACATTACCATTTATTCAAACTTCATATGACACTTGCAACCAGAGGCTGCCTTGTTTTTCTCTCTCCCCATGCTTCTACTGTCTCATGTTCATGCTCTGCACATTCAGACTTCTGATTGTTAAAATCTAAAATATCTTTGGCATTTTCTTCCTCTATTTCCAATACTAAAACATAAGTCATGAATTCTTAATCCTTTCTTAAAATTCTATAATTACAATCCTCTTCCTCAAAAGTAGTCCTTTACTCTGAAATATTTTTTGTTTGATTCTTAATTTTTCATTGACAAAAGATCTTTAAGAATTCTTCATACTTTTATACTACATGATTTTGTTTCATCTGAATAATGATTGCTAAGAATATTAGAAGTAATGAAGATTTCTGAAATTCTGAAGGTTGAGGGTGTAGCTCAGTGGTAGAGCACTTTCTACATTTGTATAAGGCCCTGAGTCTGATCCCCAGCATGGCAAAAGAATAAGAAAAGGAAATTTCTGATACGCAGAAACCAAAGATTACAAAGATTATATGAATCAATTATTAATTTGTTCATTCACATTCAACAAGTTTAGAAGTTCCCAGTATCCCTTAAAAATTCTGGAAAGTGGGGCTGGGGATGTGGCTCAAGCGGTAGCACACTCGCCTGGCATGCGTGCGGCCCGGGTTCGATCCTCAGCACCACATACAAACAAAGATGTTATGTCCGCCGAGAACTAAAAAATAAATATTAAAAAAAAAATTCTGGAAAGTAATGAGGACATACAATCCTCCCTTCATGGAGTTTATAGTTGCATACAAGAGTTGGCAAACTGTAACTCCTGGCCATATCCAGCATACTGCCTGGTTTTGTAAATTAAGTTTATAACAGAACAGTCATACTCATGAATTTCAAGCTGCAACATTAGAGTTCAGTAATTGCAACACAGACCCTAGAGCCTGCGAAGCCTAAAATCTTTACTATCTAGCTTTTTACAGAAAAAGTCTGCTAACCTCTACTCTGGATAATCTGATAGCTATTAAATAATCACACAAAAAATGCTAAACTGAAATCATGACAAGTTTTTAGAAGGAGATATACATGATTTATGGAAGTCTATGATGGGAGAGTCAATCAATTCAGGGTGGACACAGGCCTCCTGTAAGGAAGTGATTCTTAATATGAATAGAACTGAACTAAGGGAAGAGGAGAGAAAAGAGACTTCCATGCAATGGCCCCTACAGAAGAACCTTGTGAGCAGAGGAAACCAAAGGAAGGCTTTTGTGATGAAAGCGTAGAGATAAGGCAGAGGAAGCACAATCCAACAGAAGGCTAGAACAAGTGGACTATGGGGGCTGGTAGGCCACAGAAGGAATGCTGTCCCTATTCCAAGAGCCACAGAAAGCCATTAAAATGTCTTATGCAGGGAAATATTCAATTTGTATTTTAAAAGATATCTCTGGCTAAAGTGAAGGAAAACTAAGGGGAGGAGATCAAAAAAAGAGTTGATGCAAGACCACCAGGGTTAAGGCTATCCCAGCAACTCCAATTTAAAACTGTTGAGGTAGTTCATGGGAGTTCACTAGATGACATGGATAGATTCAAGAGCTATTTAGGAGGTATCTTAATGATTCACACACATGTGAGGGGTCTATGTTTGGGGGTTTTATAGAAACCACTAAGACAAGGTACAGTGAAAGGAGAACAATTTTGAGGGAAAAGAGCTGTGATCATGGTTAAGATCATGGTTTGGGGCATATTCTATTGGGGTCTTTTTGAGACATTTAAAAGAACATTAAGAGCAATCAGACTAAATACCATTCCCTAGTGAAAAGAACTAGGGATCCTTGGAAAAAAAAAATGATGATATAAGGTCTGAATCAAGAAAAGTTCAAGTCTTGAACACATTGTTGTATCAGAAAGTGAAGACGTGTATGAAGAAACATGGGGACATACTGAAAGGATATAGGAGACAGTATGAAGGGGTTTGTTTTGATCAAATCTGGGTCAATTTGAAAATCAAAATAATGCCACTAATGGTCTATAATACCATGATTATAAGAATATAAGTTGACAGTGACACTTTTTAAATGGGGAAGGGAAAGAAGGAAAGATCCTTTCTTTACAATAGAATGCCAATTAATATCACCAAGAATAAAAAAAAAAAAAAACTGAGATCACATGTGTCCTGAAGGGATCACCTCTGTAGATTTCTTGCCCAGTGTTTCATGAAACATGTTATGTTTCTCATGTTAAATATAATCCTAAATATAATGAGTAATCCTTAATGGGATCCTGGATTGGGGATAAAGACTGGGCAACCACAAAGGTCATTCCTGGGATAAATGAAGTAATCCAAAAATTTAACTGCTACAATAAGAAAGAAGGAATGGCCAGAAAAGAAGGAAGTAAAATACGTTTGTTCTCATAGAAATTAAGAAAAGAGAATATTTCCAGACAGGAGAGGTCAGGTTCAAAATGCTATTGGGAAGTCAAATAATACAGACAGGATTTATTTCTTGCAAAGTGTATATTACCAAACATTTTGTGTTTTGTGTTGTTATTATTAATAAGAGGACGCATTTTCTGAATAGTTATTATCAATATATAAGGAAACTACTAATATTTCTGTTGTCATTAGTTTCATTTTTCCCCAAGAGCAATACATGCTCATTACAAAAATGAACAAGTTAGGAAAAAAGAAACCTTACAATTCTACCCATCCCAAAACAACCACTATTAATACCTTAGCATATATACTACCATGTATATGTATAAACTTTTTAAACAAAAATAAGATTATTCTTCATATCTTGTTTTAAAACATATCTTGTTTTAAAATCTATTTTATTTATCTAGCTTATTATGAATCTCTTTATTTATCAACAGACATATTTGCAATGTTAGTTTTATGACTATTCAGAAGTACACTAAGTGAATGTACCACTTTATTTAACTTGTATCCTTTCTTGTTTATAACTTTTTGCCATTACAAAGTTACAGTAAACATCATTAAATGTCTGAAAATGCTTAATAGTTTCCTGGGAATAAATTCCTAGAAGTAGAATTGCTGGCTCAAGGTGCTTTCATAGTTTTTAGGCTTTTGCTATGTAGCTGTTAAATTGCCTATCAGAAAGCTTTCATTAACTTATACTAACTAAACAGGCTCATCTTCTGGTAGCCTCACCAACATATGAACTTATTACATAATTTTTTTATCTTAGAACTTTTGTTGTATATTAATTTTGTAATCTGCCACTTTCTTAATAAATTCTAGTTTTCCAACTTATTTTCTCATATGTGGCATTTTTTAAAAAGTTAACTACATGAAAAAATAGAATAAAAATTTCAGGAATTGTTCAAACTGAGAAAGAAAATCACAACATAAAGTTTGTTTTTACCTTTACTGATTAAAAGAAATATTCATGCTAACCATCATGTGATGTGCTGTGTGTTCTAATGAAGAATGAAAATGTAGTTCTAACGCAAATAGTAAGAAAATTTAAGTATACACATAGTAAATAGTATGACAAATTAATTTATTCTGCTAAAAAGTAACAGATGATCATGGACAGGAAATAGAACATCCTATACTTGTCCTATTCCTAAAGATGTTTTTGACTATTGGCTGGGGCTGTAGCTCAGTGGCAGAGCGCTTGCCTAGCATGCATAGGTACTAGGTTTGATCCTGCCACTCTGTTTTAAAATAAAGGCATTCTGTCCATCTACAATTACAAAAATATATATATTAAAAAAAGATGTTTGTGACTATGTACTTACAATAAAGGCCTGCGTTCTTGACCAAATTCTGCTTCATAGTAGCCATCTCTGCAGTCTTTTCCAACTAAATCATGAGGATGAGGTTTATAGGGGTCATTTTTTGTAACTAATGTAATTCTTACTTTTCCTTTTCCATAGTAGTTCATAATCTGGAAAAAGGGGGGATTAAATATATGATTCATAAATATATTTTATTAAGAACTGATTTACTAAATTGACAGTTCAATTTATATAATGTAATTAGCTCTAAATAAATAAAGTTCAACTGACCAAAAACTGCAGTAGAGATGAAACTTTCCAGAGAATACCAGTAGGAAAGAACTTACCTCTCAGCTGCTGGACATATTATTTTCTGCCCTAATTTCAACTGATCATATCATCTGATTATTTATTTCCTTTTAAAACAAGTAATATTATACTTTAATTTTTATCACAGAGCATGAGGAAGAACTAAAATGTTAGAACACTAAATCCTTTATCTTAGATGTACTATCATACCATAAATATCCCTTGAAAATATATACTTAAACCACATTCAAAATAATAGCACATAAATATAATTTTACTTAACATGCAAGATTTAATTTCACAAAGTAACCGTTAATCAGTTATATTAAATAATATAAACAAATCTCAAGTGTTCCCGGTGTAATAAGCAGTAAATCTAGCTGAGTTTAATAAGATGAAATTTCACTCAAATCTGGAACATTCCCAGTACAAAGGAGAGTAAGCATGGGAGAGGCAGGAGGACACTATGAGATGGAGAGAAACTAATGTTTACTTTCAAAGCTAGCAAATTTGCACGAATGAGCAAGGAATAAAAAAAACAGCATACCCTAAGGGAGCAAGGTAGTTAAGTAGACTGAGTGGCGTACCAGGTAGAGGGCACTAAAATCCATAAATCTGAATTTAAACATAATTTAAACAGTAACCATGAAGTATATGTTGCCTTTCTGGGTGGAAGAGAGGTAACCACTCAAGACTCTAGGACAGGCTTACAGTAGATAGAACTCAAGCTGGAAAGTGTTTAGGGCCTTCTGGAATGGTAAGGATACAGATCATAGAAATATTTTAGAGACATAATGAATAAATAGAATTATGGAGAAGAAAAAATTGACTCAAAGGATTGGAAAATAGAATTTTTAAAATTTACTTATTATGTTTTACCTTTAACATTTAAATAAAAGGATTTGGATAAACCAAATCCATACTGTACCAAAAATGTGACTTAAAATTAGAAAGTTGCTACAGTTAGATGGGAGCAAGAAGCTCTGGTATAATATTGCACAGTATAGTGATTAGATATAACAATAACGTACTGTATATTTTAAAAGCTAGAAAAGGGCTAGGGATACAGCTCAGCAGTTAGTAGAGTGCTTGCCTTGCATGCACAAGGCCCTGAGTTCAATCATCAGCACATACCAAGAAAAAAAAAAGCTAGAAGAAAGGAGTTTGAATATTTCACCATATAGACATGGTAAATGTTTGAGGAGATAAGTATGTTTAACATTATTTAAAGTTTATATAGTGCATACATATATCAAACATTACATGGTATGCCATTCATATATATAATTTTTATGTTTTTATGTATTAGTTAAATAAATGAAAATAGGAATTTGGAATTCAATACAAAATGTTGGCATTACCTTATTCTATAATTTAACAATTCTCTTTAAATTCAACAGAATAAACTCTGTAAGTAGTGCAGTTATAAAATAGTGAATTAAGCTGGGCACAGTGGTGCATGCCTGATATCCTAGCAGCTCAGGAGGCTGAGGCAGAAGAATTGCGAATTCAAAGCCAGACTCAGCAAAAGCTAGGTGCTAAGCTACGCAGTGAAACCTTGTCTCTAAATAGAATACAAAATAGGGCTCGGGATGTGGCTCAGTGGTTGAGTGCCCCTGAATTCAATCCTTGGTACTCCCCTCCCCAAAAATAGTGAATAAAGATCTGTTGATAAAAAAATTAAATACCACTTTTCAAAATTCACTTTGCTATTAGGTTTTTGTTGTTTTGTTTTTTGAGATGAGATCCTGCTAATTTACTCAGACTGGTTTTGAACTTCAGGATTCAAGTGATCCTCCTGTCTCAGTATCCCAAGTAGCTGAGACTACAGCATGTGCTACTATGCCCAGCTTGCTATTAAGCTTTTAAATTGGCATTTAAAGGATAAAAAAATTAAAAGGTAAGTGAAATATAATTTACAAAAATAAACTGGTACAGGGGCTGGGGTTGTGGCTCAGTGGTAGATCGCTTGCCTAGCACATGTGAGGCACTGAGTTCGATCCTCGACACCACATAAAAATAAAGCCGAGTTGAAATAGAAAAGTCTCTAAAACAGATGGAAGATGTCTTGAAAGCATTGCAAACGAAGCTGTGGGAGGTTGAATCAAAATTGTCCTTTATGAGCTGCAAAAGCTGAACTCTGTTCCATGTTCCATGTCTCTTATTCTTTCCCACCCATTATGTCTTAAATGAGAAGAACTGTAGAATCATTTCCGCAGCTGTATTTTATGGCAAAGAGGTGATTGTTTCCCACATTAGAATTTTTAAGCTATTTTATGATACTTGCTGGAATTGGAATTTAGGAATTTGTATTCTGATAAGAAACTGGGCTGAGTTTTCAGAATTATTTTCTTCTCTGTGTCAAATTCATTATTATTGATTTTCTATTTTTTAAAGAACGATTTTGCTTTTAATACTTTGGACAGTATTAAATAGTGAATGGTAAAAATCTTTTTAAAAATTAAATAAATAAATTTGTACATCTGCAACTAAAAAATAAAAATAAAAATAAACTGGTATATTTATCAAAGTCATTGTCAATTAAAAACTACTTTTGAAACTTATGCTAATATGAAAAAAGCCATATTTAAAAAATTATACTATTTTAAATGATGCCAATGATGCAGAGTATCAGATGCAGGCAATAAAGATCAGGAAAAAGGAAAAAAAATGTTCTTCTCCTTTTTGATAAGCCCTAGACTAAGACATTACAGGAAGAATTCTGATTCAGTTCTCAAAATCATGTTTCATCTACACAGTAATTTTCCTCACCTCTACATGAACATAATACTTTTTCCTCATTAAATGCTTTGTGTTCCATGAAAGGGATCATAATCCAAAAGCTGCCAATGTACACTTAGCACTGTGATTCTCTCTACATAGATTAATATACAAATAATTGTAATTATCTACATCAGGGAAGACTGTATTATAATTAAGAAATGTCCCTACCATCTAATACAGATTAATTTAAAAGAAAAAGGGGAATAAAGGAAAAAGACTATGGAGGTAATTAAAGAAAATGAGCCTTTAATATAACTGCAATAGCTAAAATATCAATCAACCAAAAGTGAGAAAGACACAGAAGGATCTATTACCTGGATAGATGGGAATGTTCGATTGTTCTCAGTGCTGTGCTCTCCTGGAATGCTGCCAGCTGATCGCCCTTCACATTTGTACCTAAAACGCATTCCCCTCTGCCTGGGTTGTTCAATTATCTTTATATATGGGTTATACCCACCTGAAAATTTTAAAAGGGAAGGGTTCAGTGAGATTACAATAGGATTATAATAGATTTCTAACAATTTGGGTTTTTTTTTTTTTTTTTAAACAACAGACTAAAACAAAGATTCTCCCTCCCAACATTAACAAGGTTGTAATGTAATTATCCAAGATAGATTGGAAGACACATCTTTTGTTCCCATTCAAATTGAGCTCATAGTATTAACACAAGTCATACAAATCAACTGATTAATTAATGCTTTATTGCTTAATATCCACAGCTAATGCCAATATCAAGTTCTAAAATAACCACTTCATAAATATTCACTTTCCACATGAGATCAAGCAGAAGGGTTTTCCCCAAGATGCCCCAGAATGATGAAGAAGATAGTATTCAGCAGTACATTATACTTCCCAAGAGAGTAAACATATTTAACTGTTTGGCTTAACACTGGATTCTTGGAAGTAGGTGAAAAGATCATTCCCTAAAAATGAAAATAATTTAAACTCTTGCAAAAGCATAAGTTTGGAATGTTATACAATGTTGTACATTGTATACTAAAACAAGCCCCAGAAGAGACTTCAGGCTCAAAAGAATTTTCAAGCAGTCCCATCTAAACTTTTTCTACAATATAAGACACTATGGAGGAAAAGAAACCGCAACTATTTGTTTTATATAGCAATATTATTCAAAATTGCACCTGTAGGATAAGCTACTGATACACATAGTTAATGAATGACTCTTAAAATAATTATGCTGAGTGAACAAAGCCAGACCAAAAGAGCACATATGGTATAAGTCCATTTAGAGCTAACTCTAGACTAAGTAAACTATAATGAAAGAAAGCAGATCACTAGTTGCCTAAAATGGGGTAAAGTTTAGGGGATGATGGACATGTTAAATATTTTGATTGTGGTGATGATTTAGGTTGTACACATAGGTCAAAACTTACCAAATTGTGTACTTTAAGAATGTGTAATTTGTTATACATTAATAAGGCTGTTTAAAACATATGTATCTTTACCCTTTCTTATTATCCAAATCATGGAAATAAAAGTTCAATAAAGATACTCAATTGTGCTTAAAAGGGGTAATTAACAATGTGTTTTCATTTCAGGGGTATGAAGACATCTTCCATTCAAAAAAGAAAAAAAAAAAAGACTCTCCCCCAATCCATTTAGTGATTTCTAAATTCCCACAATTATAAATCCATTTCACTGAGGTTATCCTGTTAGAATGCAAGCAATTTCAGAAAAGATAAAACAGTGGGTCTTATTAGGTAAGTATAAGAAGAGGCCTCTTGAATCCCACCTAGCCATTTTTTAACAGTAAGTCCCTGGAAATGTTATTAAAATCTCTTAGTCTCCTCTGTAAAATGGGAATGATAATCATAACAGCACTACCTCATAGTGTTGTTGTGAGGATCAGACATCACATGTGTTAAAATTCTTACTGTTATACATATGACATGGTGAAAAGAGGAGGAAAGAAAAAAGGTAAGCATTCTAGGGAGAAGGAAGAAGAGTGTGTCCATAGAAGAGTTTATTTAGGTATCACCAATGGAAGTAGAGTATGTTTCTACTCTTAGAGAACCAAAACTCAGAGCACATAAAGTAATACAGATTTCATTTTATGTGTTATGAGGAATCATTATTTTTATGCAGGGAAATCATAAGATCAGAATAGCATTCGAGAATAAGAACTCTGGTGGTACTGGACATATTGAAAGTAAAAAGCAAAGTGATCAATTTAGAGTCCATTAAAATACAACAGTTCCCCCCTTATCCATGGGGGATATGTTCCAAGACCCCCCAGTGGGTTCCTGAAACTTTATAGACAGTGCTGAACTTTATATATACCATGTTTGTCCTATACATACATACCTATATATGCTAAAGTTTAATTTATAAATTAGGCACAATAAGAGATTAACAACAATAATAAAAAAATAGAACGATATATTCTAACAATAGTTATTGAAAACTTATTACTTATTTCTGGAAATTTTCACTTATTATTTTTGGACTATGGCTGACCACAAGTATCTGAGTTATCAACACCAAAACTGTGGATAAGTGGAGACTACTGTCATGTGGGCAATGATGAGCATGTGTCTAAAATAAGGCAGTGATAATAGGAATCCAGGTTCATTTAAAAGATAAAACTGCCAGTATTTGGGGTGCCTAGGCATTAGGCATCAAAAGAAAAATTAAAAGAAGTATTGATGACACCACATTTCTACTTTGGGTCACTGAATAAATTGTTACTGTTATCTTCAATTTTATTCAGCTTAAATCAGACTTCTTGTATTGAAGCTACTACCTATTTGTTTATTCAAAACACAAAGGGCCAGGAAAAACTAACTCAATCAAGTTCATAACTCTTTTTTCAATTTTACTGAAAAACCACAAGGCATGCATACAAATGAGTATTTCACAATTTATGTCGTTGTATATTTCAAAATCACATTACAATTTTGAATATTTCCTATCTTTATACATTCTTGTAGGTATATCTAAAAGAAGTACATTTCCCTCTCAATAGTTAAAATCAACAGTATTTTTCAGTGACATCTTAAATAATTTATGTGGTTGAACAAAAGGTCAAATAAATCCCTGCACACGACTTTAAGGTGTCTTGGTGGGAAACTGATACAGAATTACATCATTGATAGTAAACTGTTAGCTTCTTTGGAGGAGGAGGAGTATAAATAAAAATTCTAGGCTCATTGTGAGCAAAGTGAGCAGTGATTTATTGACATTTTAAAAAACTATTTAGTGTGTTAATGAAGTAAGTCTATAGACAAAAGAACAGAAAAGCAATTGTTGAAAAGATTAAATAGAATACTTTTTAAAAGTTTTTTTAAATGCTGAAAATGACATAAATATTAGTTATCATATAATATTGTGTACTGAAAAGTTCTTGAAGTTTACTTTTTCTATTACGGAAGTTCTTAATTGGTAAAAAGTTTCACTAACAACCAAGTAACCAAATTTTTTGTAATATTCTATACCTCCCCAGCTGAAAATAATTTCCTCTTCCTGTAAATAAAAATAGTACTTTTGTTTATAATAATTATTCCAAATAACTTTAATTCAGGGAGGATTCATTTTATTTGTTCTTGAAATAAAGCTACCTGCTTTATTTCTTTTAGATACTTGAAGGCAGAAATTACATTATTCATAAGTGCCTTATATACAAATATTAAGTAAATATCTATTGGGTGAATGATTTAAAATCTGAAGATATTTTGTTTGTGCAAGTTACTCAAACATGAAAGGACTATATTAATGATTAATAGATCTTCTTCATTATATTCTGCTATGATGAAAAAAGCAGTGCTTTGTAGGTACTAGAATTGCCATACCTTCCTACTTCCTCACACCCATTCATATGCTGATTTATTTATCTGTGGCTGTGATTTTTAAAACTTCCTAGCTATAAAGAATTTATATTATATATCAGTACAATGCAACAGTTATTTCCTTCCTCAGGACGGTTTTGCAAATGCCACTCTTCCCACAGATAAAAAGTGCTGAAATGTAGTCACATATGGAGTAGAAGAAGGTAAAATATAAATCGGGGAATTGTAGGGAAAAATGAGTACTCTTAACTAAGATTACTGAATGTCACTACAGTTTTGAAAAGCACTGAAATGTCTTCAAAATGAGTTCTAAACAATTTGATTACTGTATTTTTCTTTAACCAATACTGCGTAAAACTAGGATTGTCCCTATGTTTTGAACAGTATTGTAAAATGCTAATGCAGACCAGAACATCTGAAATATAGCCCAAATTTTTGCAATGTATATTTATGATTTATTTGCACTAAGGAAAAAAAGAGTGCTATATAAAAATCACACAATAAAGTATTAGTTTTTGATTAAAAAAAAGAAATTACATTGAAGTAAAAGATAAAAATAGATTACCAATTGTCAGAAATACACACATTCACTAAAATCTTTTTTTTTTCCCCCAGTGGTGTTGGGGATTGAATCTAGGGCCTTGCACATGCAAGGCAAGAGCTCTACCACCAAGCTACATAACCAGTTCCATATTCATTAAAATCTTATTGCTAGCATTAGGAATCAGTATTAAGTATACAGTGAAAAATATTAATTACATTTAATATAATTTTAAAGCACTTTGTATATATTTGATCCTAACTTTAATCTTCATAAAGAAAGAACTTATCCCATTTTACGGGTGATAAAACTATAAAATTTAAAATTAAATAAAGTAATGAGAAAAAAAAATATGAATGACATTAGCTACAGTGACAGCTCAGATTCCAGGATACCAAACTTAAGAAACAACAAACATAAAAAGCAGCTAGGGGTAAAATTACAATAACTGATTCAGCACATTTTAAAAAAAATACCTGCAATCTAAAATAAATATATTCTAGTTTAATAAAATAATTCATCTTGGTATAAGCAAGTAGTTTAATAAAATAATTCATCTTTGTATAAGCAAGTGTAAGAGTCAATAAAATCTTTAGAACAAAGTTTGTACTGGAGATGTACATCAGAAACACCTAAGTAGCTTTTCCAAAACATTGGACATGCCCTGACCCCATCTCAGAGCCCAACAGGAAGTACTCTTCAAGGGTAAAGCTGTTTCTGAAAGAGCCTTTCAAGCCAGTTTAACACATTCCTAATTCAAGAACCACAGCCCTAAAACTTGAAGAAGTAGAAACAATGATGCATATATCTGAAGCAGCAATCCCAAGTTCAGGGCTGCTTCCTGGATAAATAAGGCAGAGCAATTCTGACTAGTTGTAACTCCTTTTTCTCTCCTGATCAAAACAGATTATTCAAAATGTAAGCAAGAGAAAAAGACAAAGGGATAGCCTTCAACTGCTCTAATTTGTTTTAAAAATAAACCATTTACAAAATAAATATTCTAACATACTTCTTGCAGTACAATACACAAATATTTGAAATGCCAATGTGTCAAAACACCACAGTTAAGAAAGCTGACTAGAGTGCCTCTCTCTCTCATAGAGCTCCTAGATGACATTTTGCCTGGGACCCAAAGGAGCAAAAGGGGCTAAGAATACATACTTTTCCAAATATCACCTCTACTCGTGGTGGAAAAAAAGAAAATAGGATCTATTCTTTTTTCCTCCAACAAGATCTATCAAAGTTTACTTCAATACAACAGATTGACTTTGAATTGGCCTTAAGAATCCAGGTAATGGAATTTTCAAATGAGTAGTCAACTGATGTATGCACCACAAGGTAAAAAGGATATTATAGATTTTGGCAATAGAGATTCCACTGCTATAGAGGTGGGAGAAAAACTTTTGACCTACCGGGTGAAAAAGTAGAGAAACGTTTAAAATCTGTCCCAGATTATACAGGTATTTAAATTTAAAAAAAAAAAAAAATACATGGCAGGGCCAAATCATCTGTTAAGATTTCTAGACTTAAAAATACAGGAGGGCGAGTTAAATATGAATTTCAAGTAAACAAATAATTTTTTTAGTGTAAATCTATCCTATATAATATTTGGGTCATGTGCCTACAAACGCAATCATGTACAGAGAACACAAATGGGAAGGAGTTGGAACAAAAGAAATTTGAGTGACTTGTTATATTAAAGAACAATAGGACATACCCCTAGATGTTGCTACTTATGATTCATTTCATTCACTCATTCTCCTTATGTTTATTATATATCACTTCAATTTTTATACCACTGTTATCTCTTTTTCATGTGTTACAGTTCTAAAAGAACATTCATGTTTGTGTGCAATCTTTTACTTAAAAAAGTCATTTGCTTTAGCTATCCATCCTAACTTCCAGGTCTATTATTAAAGAGTAAGTTGCCATATACTTACATCCATTTTTTTCTCCTTACTCAAGAGAAAAATAGTTCTCTTGAAATTCATTCTACAAAGAGGTGGTTAAGTATTGTGGTTCACAAAAACAATTTTTTGTGTACTTTCTATTCTGTTACATAGCAGAGTCATACTACAGAAAAATGTGCATAAAAAGAAATTATCTAAATTTTAAGATAACTTAACCAAAGAGAGTACTAATTATTAGTAAACATAGTCACATACCACACAAGAACATTTTGCTTTTTTTACTGAAAAGTTTCCAATTTAGACATAAAATACTTACATTAAATAGAATAGAATTATAAATATACAAAGGTAATGTCTACTTAACTATGCAGCTTTGATAGGTTTGGGAACACATTTTTTTCACTTTGCCTATTCTAATTAATTGTGTCAAGAAATTAGAATCAGGAGTATTGTTTAAAGGGGGGAGGCAATGAAAAACAATGACCAAGTTATGAAACCCTAAATAACTAATCTGTCAATTTATATTACAACATTTAGAATCATTATATAAAATACCAGCTACTCATAGCATTTATATAATTTATATAATTTTGATGATGATTATGCTCTTATGTTACTTTTACATTATAGGGATCATCTCTTCAACTACACATACCTATTTACATATAACATCTGGTGAGAAATGAAGAAATAGTCTTAAATGCTTGGTAATCAATAAAAGTACTTTTTGAGGTTTTTAATACTATCTTACTACAAACAGAATCTAAAGTAAATAATAAACTCATTAAACAAATTTTTTCCTGTCACTCTTTCAGCTAAATTAGTTCCAAATCAGAATGGGAATTTATAATTTAATGAATCTTTTTCTCTCTTTAAGGTCTTTACATCTGATTAAAAAAAAGTATAACCTGACTTCTTTAAACATTTTTTTTTGGTTTTTTTTTTTTTACCTAGTAGTTGCAAATAACTGAATTACAATTTAAATAACTTGTTGTATTTTAAATAGTTCCATTTAATGCAACTTTTTAGAAAAGACCAAAAAAGATAACCACCCTACAACTTCCAAATCTTTGAACTTTCAGTTTCTTTACACTTCCCTTTCAATTTAGAGACTCAGTCCTCATAACAAAAATATACTGTCATTAAACAAGTTTAAGCTGCATCACATTTTAAAATCAGGTAGGTCTTACAATACTCTATGTAGAAACGATTGGTTTTTTTTTTTTCTATTTTAGAAAAGTTTTAAGTATTACATATATGAAAGATTAGTCTGGTCAAATAGCCAACAGTGGACCTTTTTTACTTAAAATGCTCACCATTCATTAGTTCTTTCATACAACATCTCTTCCTGATAACCAATAAACTAAACATTTGATGTCATCCTTGTACTTTTAATCTAAACATCTATTGAATTGATATTTTCAAGATTCTCTGAAAGTCTGGGGTCATTTAAGTGAGTAAAGGGAAAGTTGAAATATTTTAAACTACACTTGTCTTCTCACACGAAAACCACAGACAAACTGAAATCAAATGTCATGTGAAACACCCCAATTTCCTTTTCAGCTTACAGCAGTAGCTATGGTATTGTTCTGCTCAACCCTTTAAAGAGGTTCTTTTTGCTTTCTACTTCCTCTTCTCTACCAGACATCAGCTTTCTACCGAGGGTCACTACAGGAGGCAGTAGGAAGCATGCGGGTCAAGAATAAACAAGACCCTTCTTCATTCAGCCTCCTACTACAGCCTTAAGGTGTCATTTTAGGCTTCCGGCTTTTGCTTGCTCTGCACCCGGTGCTGGGGCAGTGCAACTGCAACACCCCCACCCTCACCCCGCCAAAATCCCGGTAATGATCCAACCTAGACTACTTGACTTACCCGCTTTGAGTTACAGGCAGCCCTACATCATGGCTATCTATACAACTCTTCCGCCCTTTCCCTGCAAGCTGTTTCTTAACTTGTTTCCCTGCAAAGCAACAAATCCAACCATTTATAGACGAAAAGAAATATTTACATTAGGGGATTCCGTTGTTTTCATGCCTAGCCATTATTTTAAAGCACAAATAGTTTCAAAATCCTTTCCCGGTTGCTGCTAACAAGAGGGGGACTTGGAACTCGACGTCTCTACTCGGTAAGTTAGAAAAGTCTGCGCTTGAGTTCCCAGTAAAAGTCATCCACTTCGTTTACACTTAATACCTGTTAAAATAACACTAAGAAGCTTACGGCAGCGCCACATTTTACACAACTGTCAGCACAAGAACTTGGAACTTGATGAAATTAATCTAAACAGGGAGAGAGTTCGCCCGAGGTCTGAAGCTTCCTCATTCTCGTCCAAAAATACAAAACCACCATTTCAATACAATTCAACCTTTAAATACAAGAACTCTTCGTCCTCCCTTATTTAATTACTTCCCTAATCCCCAAATCAAGTTGTTGGGAATTTCTAAAGTTCCGGCTATTACAAGAGCATCAGATTACACAGCGCGGCTTTGATTTCGCACGCAAACCTTCAAGCAGGTAACTTTTTCTGACAATTTGCCAGGTGAGGCGATTTCAAAGCCAGAATGTGCCATCAAAACAGATCCCGAATCCCAGGGCAGCACCACCCCGCAGAAGAGCTCCTTCCCCGTCCAGCCGCGATGGGCGCACTCACCGGAGGCCATGGCTCCGCTCTCCGCGCAGTCGGGCCGGCAGCTCCAAACGTCGGGGCCCGAGGCCGTCAGCCAGACAGCCGCCAGTCAAGTCAGGAGGCCGCGGGACCTTTGCCGTCGGGACCCCAGTCCCCCTGACCACCCCCGGGCCTCCTCCTCTTTCCCGCCCTCCCCTTGGCTTGCGGCTCACACCTTCCCACCCCCTGAATTCTCGCGCTCAGGGTCACCACTGTCGCCCGTCCAGCGAGCGGGAGACAGGAGCAGGGGGCGGAGCGGGACGAGAGCCGATCGCTAGCCCGGCCAAGAAGCTGGCAGCCCGGAGGGAGGGGAATTTCCCGCGGCTGACGTAGCGCTCCCCACCGCCTTTCCCGGGGGCGGGGGCGGAGCGTTCTCGAGGCTGGCGCGCGCGCACCCGCACTGAGCAGCCCGCGACCCGCCCGGCCCCGGCCCCGCCCCGGCGCGCTCCCCGCCCCGCGCGCGCGCCCCTAGAATTGCTGCGTGATTGGGTCCGGGTGCAGATGCTGCAGCGCGGGGTCTGCGGGAGTGTGGGGACGGTAAAGAGCTCCGGCAGCTCGGAGGTGACGGCTCTGAGCGTGAGAAGGCCGCCGGCTCCCGAGAAATCCCCCTCCTCCGGGTTGTCCTTCGGAGTGTGGTTTAAAGTTCAGGAGCTGGTGGGAGGGTGAGGTGACGTCGAGAGGGTCGGTCGCCCGGGAGCACCTGGAGGCGGGCCGGGCGGCCTCCTGGCTGGGGGGGTGGGGTGTGGAGAACGGCCCGGGGTTTTCGATAGGTAGTTCCCCCTCTTCCCGATTTCGCACATGCAAATCTCCACCCCCGCGCCGGGGCGCGTTGGAGCGCGGGCGTCCCGGCGTGCCCTCGAGGGGAAGTGCGGAAGCGGCCGTCGGCGAGGTTCATTTGTAATTCGTGTATTTGCATAGGGGACCCCCGCAGTCTGATTTTCCTTCTTTATATCTACATTTTGAGGGCTTGGTTAACTACGTATTTTATGTACTAAAACCTTTTAAACTCAAAAGGTCTGCACTGCGAGTTCCTCGTTACGCAGTGAGTAGACACTATATCTTGAGATTTGACAGATACCCAAGAGGAAGGGGACGCTGAAACGAGCATTTAGTGCATTAAAGGATCCATTATAACTTTATTTTTTTCATTTGCTAATAAACACCTGTTGCCTTGTCTAGTATGTGTTGATATCTTCATTTTGTAAACGAGTTAATAAGGATTTGGAGAAATTAAGTACTTCAGAACGCTGGTTAAAGGGAAAACGGTTTAAACCCAAAGTTATCTGATTCCAAGTCTCCACGCCTTTTCTCTGGTCCCGTGGTGCCAAAAATAACTATTTGGAGAGGAAAGGAATGGGGAATATTAACCTGCTTTATGAGTGGCCCAAACCGGAGGACTCCCTGGAAGAAATCATTAGAAATAAAACCTTGCCATTCCCCAAATAGCTCTCCACAAAAATGTACAATGTACAGAAAAGGTAACAGTTCTATAATTGGGTAATTAAATCATATTGTGGTGCACATCATAGTTGATCCACTAAAGAGATGGCAAAGACCAAAAAAAAAAAAAAATAGAAAACCTCAATCCTTAATAATAATCCGTTAAAATAATGTTGATTGTCTTTATCCAAGAGAAATAAAATAGGAAGTTACATCTTGGAGCCAAGAGCCAAGGCTTAAAACTCCTAGAGATTTTTTTAAGGTTTAGACTGGGAAAAAATGTTTATTATTCTATAGCTAATAGCTGGTCATTGCAGTTTATATAGAGAAGAATGGCACATGTTATTTTTCCTTGAGGGCTTATAGTCTTTGATGTGTTTCTTCAACAAATATCTACTTTGCCAGATGCTCTTCTAGGTTGTGGATGTATACATTAGATGAACATGATAAAAAAAATGGCCTTCCTGTAGCTGTGTCCTACATGAAAGACATAAAGTATATTAGCAAATAAGACCATTTTAAATACTATTATTAAAATATTTTGTTACTTTATTACTATATAGAAAATAAGGAGGTGGGGGTAAGAAGTCAAGAAGATAGATGCACTTTAGAGGTGACATTTGAGCTGAGATCCAAGCAGTAAGAAAGAGGCCTCCACAGGAAGATGCAGGCAAAGAACATGCCAATGGAGGGAAACAACAAGCACCACTCTTTCTGAGGGACTGGAAGAAGGCAGTAGGGCTACAGTAGTCTGAATGAAATGGAAAAGGGAAGTAGGGGCCAGATCATGAAGGGCCTTACAGGGCATGGTACACAGGATTGAATTTTATTTCAGTTACACATTGGAACCCTGTCGGAAATTTTTAAGTGAGTAATTGATGTATGGGTACAATATGTTTATTCTGGCTGATGTGTTAAACTGTTAGTATGTGCTCACTAAAGGCAGGAGTAAAGACAGAGCAGCTAGGAAGCTGCTGACAGAGAAGTAAAGGTTTGGACTAGTGTTTTCGTGAAGAGATGATAAAAGGGGGTCAGATACAGTGAGATTTTGGTGAGAGAACTTTCAGATGAAATTGAAAAAGATGAGTATAAAACATGACCTTGAATTTGGCAAAATGGAAGTCATTAGTGACCTTGATAAGAACCACATCAGTATAAGGGAGAAGATGAAAGCTGAATTGGAGCAGGTTGAGAGAAAAAAAAATGGATGGAAATGATGAGTATAAACAACTTTTTCAAGAGTGTTAAAGGAAACAAGAAATGGGGCAAAAGCTGGAGGAGGATGTGGATTTGTATTATGCTAAGGGCTGTCACTAAGAACCTCAATCACAACAGGTTAACATAGATTCACAGTCCAGTGTGAGCTGGATGGTTTTCTTCCAGGAGTGACTCAGGGACCCCAGCATCTTTCAAGCTGCCTTGCAAAGGGAAAGAGTACATCACTAATAAGAGATTTGTATGAACCAGGCCTAAAGGTGGAATACATTCCTCTGAACACAGACTGTTTTTCACAGGACCTTCAAAGGGGGGCTGAGAAATATAATTTGAGAAATGTGATTTAGCTGTGCGACCAAGAAAAAGACAAAAATGGATATCAGTGAACACTAGCAATTTCTTGCGTAAAATTTTTATTTTTAGAGGGGTGATAGTAAGGCATATCTAACATATCTAACTCTGTGGTGAAGGAGAAATTGATAATGGAGAGAAGGGAGTAAGTATACAAATGAAGAAGGGAGAAAGGTAGGACTCCAGAGCAGTGGGGTTGGTCATAGACTGGAATAGGGATATCTCAGTAATAACAAGAAGGAAGGCAGAGTAGATGGAGCAAGCCTGGTGGATTTGATGGTAGAGATGAGGTGATCAGTTGTCATTTTGTAATGCTTTTAGTGAAGTAAAGTCCACCTGAGAGTAGATGATGAAGAGGGAATAGAAGGTTTGAGGAAGAGGAGAAACTGAAGACAAGATCTGAGAGTAGAGAATTTAGAAGGTTTATCCAACTAGACTGATTGCCTATATGAAATTTGTGGCCTACACAAAAATGTTGACTAGTAAACAGTATTTCTGATATGGTTTTAGCCAAAGGATATCAATGGGCCATACTATCCTTAAAAAGAAGATAATCTAATAAAATTTAAGTATGAGAGTGTTCAGGAAAGATTCATAATATCTGTTAAACCTCCTGGATGAGCCCATCTATTCACATTATTTTATCAATGATTCCAGGGTCATATTTAGCTTGGATCTTTCACAGGACTTCAGACTTATATATCTAGTTGTCTGCTAGCCACCTCTAGTGGGACATCCTAAGCATCCCAGACTTAACCTACATAAAAACTTCTCTCCCACATTTAATATTACTCTCAATTTCTCTGTACCACTATATATCCAGACACAGGCTAGAAACTTGAGATCCATCTTTGATTCTCTTTCTCACGGTCCCACAACATCCAATCACCATATCCTGTTGATCTTGCCAATCAAATAAGTACCCATTCTACCTCTGAGCTACACCCCAGCCCTCTTCTTCATTTGACATCCACTGCCCTTGGTTAACTCTTCATTATAATTCATCTAAATTACTGGAATGGGCTCCTAACTATTGTGCCTATCTATAGTTTGTCCCCTTTAAAAACCATTAAGACTTATTGCTTCTAGAGTCATCTTTATGAATGCTTATCAGGCCATACCACTCTTATGCCTTAAAACCATCAGTTGCGCCCAGTTCACTTGCACATGAACTACAAACTACTCCCCAAAAGGTGGCCACTACCTTTCCTCAGCCTCCTCTTGCACTCCACACTTTGCACTTTACCCCTTGCTGAACTGCCTCAGAGGTCCTCGTATCTATAAAAGCAGGTCTTTTTTTTGTCTCTCTGCCTTTTCCTAGAATGCTCCTTCCCAGAGACATGCCATGCTTGTGTATCAAAAGATTTAATATTATTAAATTGTCAGGTCTTTCCAAACTGATCTGTTGATCTAATGAATTCCAATTGAAATCACAGTGTATTATTGGTGAAATATAAGGGAGTGATTATTAAGTATATATAAAAATGCAAATGTTCTCAAATAGCCCTGGAAATATTGAAGAATAAAGCCAAGAATCTATACTACCAGACATCCAAATATGTTATAAAACTACAGAAATTGAGATTGTGTGGTATTGGTACAAAGTTATACAAATGGAATGATGGGCTGAGTTAGAGATTGCAGAAATAGGCCCACACACATACAGTCACTTGTTTACAACAGTCTCCACTGCAATAAGGGGGCGGGGGAAGAAGATGTCTATTTTAAAGAACTATTTCTGGAAAAAATTTGATATCTATATGGAAAATAATGAAATCTGACCCCAACTTCACACCATATAAACCTAAATGTGAAAGTAAACTAATAAAACTTATAGGAGAAAACATACCTTGGGATAGGCAAAGAGTTCTTGAACATTATGCAAAAAAAAAAAAAGAAAGAAAGAAAAATTGTACTTAATTAGGTAAAAATGCCCCTAAGATAATGAAAAGGCAAGTCACATAGTGGGAGAAAAATACAATACATATATCTGATAAAGAACTCTGTAGCATCCATGTGGTACTCTGCTCAGATGTCTTCTAGAGAGGACCTGCCTCAGCTTTCAAGGCAAAGCCACACAATTCCTTATAGCACATCTGGGACACAAGGACTCACTATCTCCAGCCCGCACAGGACTTCTCTATGTGCGAGGTTTGTGTCAGACCCCACTGGACTGGCTAAGACTGTCTCAGAGATACACTCCAGTCTGATGCTCTTTCTACTCAATTCTCCTTTTCTCCCAACTTTGTTGTCATGGGTATCAGACCTGCATCTTAACAGTTTCCCCGCCTATTCTTTCTTTCTTTACCTTTTATCTTTCATAGGTGTTACCCCAATAAAGTTTGTACACTGTTAACTTCATACTGTTATCTGCTTCCTGGAGGACCCAACTGGTACACTCATATCCAGAATATATAAAGAATGTCTATAGATCAGTAAGAAAAATGTGGACAATCCAGTTTTTTAAAACAGGCAAAAGACAAACTGGTACTTTTCAAGGGGGACTAGCCAAATAATAAGCATTTTAAAAAGCATTCAGCATTGCTAGTTATCAGGGAAATGTATATAAAAACCACAATGAGATATTGCTACTATTCCATCAGGAGTTGGCTAAACTCAAAAGGACAATATAGAGTGTTGGTAAGGATGTATAAAAAATGGAATTCTTAAATTTGTTTGTGGTTGTATAATTTGGACCAACAATCTGGGAAAATTGGCACAACTTACTAAAACTGAAATACACACCTATGACCCAGCATACTACCAATACCTATGACCCAGCATACTACTTTTGGGTATTTGTTTAATATAAATAATTGCTTATATCTGCCAAAATATGAACAAGACTACTTAAGACATCTTTATTCATATTGTCCCTAAATTGGAAACATCTAAATATTCATCAACAATAGAATGGCTAAATTCCTACAATGGATTTCTCCCAATAATAATATATTATTGCCACACCTGTCTTTGTACAGGTAAAGTGAAAAAACTATACAAAAAGAGTACATACTGCATGAGTTCACTTATATCAATTCAAAACCAGATATAACTTATTCTGTAAGATAGATCAGAATATTGAGTACCTGTTGTTCAATAGACCAGCCTCTTGAGTTGCTGGAAATGTTCTTTATATATCTTGATATAGGTGATGAGTTACAAAGACTATTATCTTTGATCAGGCTCCTCTAAGGTCTCTTCTCAGCCATGCCTCAGCCTTGTCCTATAACAACTGCAGACTCTGAGCACAAATGATTTCACTGCACCCATCCTACTAAGAGACACAAACAATGCTGGAATAGTTTCTCACAGCTCAATACCACATCTCTAGGACCATGACTTAGGGCCTCTTAAGTCCCTTCCCAGGAAAGCCCAAGGCTACCAGAAGGAAGTAGTTTGTTCCTGCCAACATCTAAAGACAGGACCCAGTCGTCCCCCCACCCCTCTATATAGGAGGGGAGGACCCTACAAACCCAGTTGGCCCAGTCACATTGACCAACTCCTCTAACCACATTTGTAAATTTCTACTCTCCTGACTGCTGTTCCCCCTCCCTACTCCCTCAGTCTCCATTTAAAATGCCTAGTCACCTCTGCATAAATCAAAGTTGAGCTCAGCTTTCACTGGGCTTTGTTTCCTATAGTTGTTACTGAGTAGTCTGTCGTTACTATTTTAACTAGTGTCTGGCTTTGTTTTTGACATGGTTTACATATATTTAAGACTTAATTGAGCTCTACTAGTGTACAAAGACTTGTGAACTTTAAGATAATTTTTTTAAAAGTTTGGAAAGATCTTTAAGACTAGGGCCACTCACTTTGAGGTGCAGCTCCCTACCTACATTTTTTCCATCTCCTAAAAGCACACCTCTTCCCTAGGTTCATTATTACTCAATTTACAGGAAGCCTTAATAGATTGCCCTGACTAGGTAGACTGCTCCTTCTCTGTGCAACATAATAGTCAGCAAATTGTCTATTATCCTGCTTAACACACTGCATTGTGGTAGCTGGTCTTGTGCTTCACTCACCTACTAAATTAAACCACTTAAGTCCTTGAAAGCTGGGGAACTCTTGTTCCCAGTGGCTGGGATGCTCAATATTGGTTGAAATATTTAACCTGACAAGAGATCAATACCTTTGTTCTTTAGGGCTGGTTAGTTTATTAATGTCCCACCATGTCTGATCTTTAGTGTCTGGTATACTGTATACCTTGCATTTGGATGGCTCTTCTGAGCTTTGGGGGGATTATCATGTTTAATTTTATTCTGAAACTTTGTTGTAACATCTATTCCGTTTAATGACAGGCATGTCTTCTTTCAATAACAAAAGTCTCTTGGGGCAATTTTACTTTTTATCTCTTACTCTCAATTTCTCATATTTTTCTGGGAATATAGACCCAGGAAGCATCAATTTGCTAGTCCAGGTTTTTAGTTTTATGAATGATTGTGACTTCTTTATTGCTGCATTACTAAAAAAAAAGAAAAGATAAGAAATTTATTTGTTTAAATTTTCCTCAGTATCAAAAGCAGTAGTTTGGGACTGGGATTGTAGCTCAGTGATAGAGCTCTTGCCTAATACCTGTGAGGCACTGGGTTAAATTCTCAGCACCACATAAAAATAAATAAATAAAGGTATTGTGTCTATCTACAAGTAAAAAGTAATAATAATAATAATTTTGAAAGCAGTCGTTCTCTACCTTATTATTTCTGTACCCCCTGTTTTGTAACATGTGTATAACATTATTTACTAGCCTAAAGTGAAATTCACAAATGTAACCTAACTTACATATGTGTGTGTGTGTGTGTGTGTGTGTCTATATATATATAGACACACATATATATATTCTAATAAATACAAATAATACTCTAATAGCAATATCAAGAAGAAATAAAGCTGGGCATGGTAGTGCATGCCTGTAATCCTAGCAGCTTGGGAGGCTGAAGCAGGAAGATCAAGGAGTTCAAAGCCAGCCTCAGCAACTTAGTGTGGCCCTATGCAATTTAGTGAGACCCTGTCTCAAAAAATAAAAAGGGCTAGAGATGTGGCTCAGTGATTGAATGCCCCTGGGTTTAATTCCTGGTACAAACAAAAAAAAAGAAGAGGAAGAAGAAATAAAAAGAAAACAATTTATAAAAGACAACATTGCCTTCAATATGTAAATACTTGGGCATGACTACATTAAAAGACATAATGAAGTTGTCAGATGTTTACATCCACATATAGAATAACAGTAATGTATTTGCAGGCTGATACTATTGTGTTGTATTGGTGACCTATCAGTTGTGATTTTTTCTTTCTTAAATTTTTTTTTTTTTGGAAAAATTTTCTTCCCTTACTTAATACAGTATTTGCATTCCTGGTAAATTCAGTCTATATTAAACCCATACACAAAAATATATTATGTTTATGTATAAAAGAAAGTTGTGTTATTCCAGGCTTGTATTATTATAAAAGGCTTTCTACCTAGATGAAAGGAAACAGTGAAACGGGAAAATCGTGAGAATGGGGCAGTTTTTGACTCTGCTGAATTATCCCTTGCAGGACATCTAGTATCCCTCACCACCCCAGCTGTAAATGCTAGTGGTGCCCCCATATTATTGTGCCAGCCAATGTGGTCACAGATTTCCAAAATAATCCGGTTTTGAAACAGTTGTTCTTAAGTTTGGGTGATAATTTGGGAATGCAGATTTCTTGGCCTCTCTTTCAGGAATTCTGAATCAGATGTAGGGGGCTGGCTTAGAATCTACATTTACAGAATGGATATGAGGTGTTCCCCCAAACCTCCTGTTAATGCAGGAATAATCAAAAGTAAAATGATTAGATTATGAGAACTGTAACCTAATCATTCCATCCTAGTTTGAATAGACTGAGTGGTAACTGTAGACAGATGGGCATGGCTGTAGGAGGTGGGTCACTGGGGCATGCCATAGAAGGGTGTATCTTCCGTGGGGCCTCTGTCCCACCCTCCTCTCTCTCTGCTTCTATGCTGCTACCAGCTGAGCAAATTCCTTCTGGCATGCAGTTCCCCCATGATGTGCTGCCTCACCTTGGGTCCAGAGCAATGGAGTCAGCAGTCGATGGACTGAGACCTCTGAAACTGTGAGCCCCACATAAACTTTTCCTCCTCTAAGTTGTTGTTGTCAGCTATTTTGGTCACAGCGAAACAAAAGTTGACTAAAACACTACATTTTTTTCTTTGACTACTCTAGGAGTTCTATCCTTCAGAATTCACCTTGACAAGCTTTGCTCTAGACTATAGCCATGACTCTCAACTTACCATACTAAATAATCTCAACAGAGACCAATTTACTCTTAAGAAGTTTTATATTTAGAGCTATTTGTTTAGTATATTTATGTTTTAAGCCCATAAAAATTATAGCAGCAGTATTGCAGTACATTTTATTGCTGTCACTTTTGGACAAGGGCAAAAAAATTCTATTAGTAGTTGAGAATTGTAATGATACTATTGAGTAAGTTTTTGCCACTCTAATAACTACACAACACAGAAGAAAAATTTTAAACATAAGTGGAAATTGGGATAATGAAGAGTAAAAGACAAGGGTCAGAAAATATAGTGAATTGGGCTGGGGATGTGGCTCAAGCGGTAGCGCGCTTGCCTGGCATGCGTGCGGCCCGGGTTCGATCCTCAGCACCACATACAAACAAAGATGTTGTGTCCGCCGATAATTTAAAAAAAGTAAATAAATATTAAAAAAATTCTCTCTCTCTCTCTCTCTCTCTCTCTCTCTCTCTCTCTAAAAAAAAAGAAAGAAAAAGAAAAGAAAATATAGTGAATAGTGAGTTTAGGGAAAGTACTTGAGGTGACAGGGAGCCCCAGGTTAATCATAGCCTATCGAGTCCAAATGGACAGCAGAGTAGAGAGGAAATGGTACCCTTCATGACATCCCGACCAGATGACATCTATCTTTCACTACGGGTTGAGAACCAAGCACACCTTTGATGTCTGATCAGAGGCTCTTTTGTGTGTGTACGCACACGTGCGTGCACACAGAATAAGTAGTTTATCGACTGAGCCTGTTGTGCAAGTTGTTTCTGAATAAATAGTCAGGCACAGTAAGAGAGTCTTGAATAATATTCAATGGAGGTTGTAGAAAAAAAAGTCTGTTGAATTATCCCTGTGGCCCATAACTAAGGGCTTTACAAATACACAGAGCAGGCTTTCAATCTCAGCTCAGCTGAGATTATTACCTGTGGGACAATTACTGTAGGAAAGTCACCTGCCCTCTCCAGGTATAAACTTGGAGTAATAATAATAATACTTACTTCACAAGATTGTGATCACAAGAATGAGACCACAAATGCAAAGTGCCCAATACATGAAAAGCACTAAAAATATTAGTAGTGTTTTCTTTTTCTGTTTTATTATAAACATTTTCAAACATTCAACCAAATTGAAAGAATTTTGCTGGGAATATCTGTGTATCTACCAACTATATTCTACCATTAATATTTTGCCACACTTACCTTATCACCCACTTAGTCATTTTTCCAACTCTGTCCACCAAATTCACCTCTCTGATTTTAAAAAATATATTTAAAAATTAATTGGAGACACTGGGACACTGTCTCCTAAATATTTCAGCATGTATAGATAGTTATTCTTACATTTCACTAATAATTCATTCTTTTCATCAGATTTATTGTGTCTCTGCCTCAAAGCATTATAGATAGACACTGCCACATTACCTCTCTTTCATGCGTTCTTCATCTGGGTTAACTTTGTTACTCAGTTTTATGCAGATATTTTACATCAATTTAAACCACAAGTTTCTTATATGAAAAAAAAAAAGGCTTTATCAGAATTACACTTTGGTAACAATTGGAGTTCTATAAGTATTGCCCAACTGGCTGTTGTGTTCCCTCCACTACTCAGGACAAATAACTGCAGTAGCCAGACTCAACCATCACTACTGGATTTGTGCCATTTACCACCCCTATTCCTGCTGTCCTGTTTACTTACTTGCTACATGAATATTGTTTGAGATCTCTGGAATTTACTCCCATGAATTTAAGAGATGTAAAAGACAAAAGTAAGAGAAGGAAGGTGGATACCTCATAAAGAATGGGAATTCAGGGCTGGGGTTGTGGCTCAGAATAGAGTGCCTCGAATATGTGAGGCACTGGGTTCCATCCTCAGCACCACATAAAAATAAATAACTAAATAAAATAAAGTAAAAAAAATAAAAGAATGGGAATTCAGGTCTTTCTACACTCTTGGAACCATTTCCACTTTCTTGAACACACAGAAATAGTCTTTGAAAATGTCTGCAATGCTAGCTGAAGGAGGTAACACTTTATGATGGATGCCATTTGTTTAAGTGGACAGAAGGAGAGGAAAGAGAGAAATAAAAAATGATTGTCGCACGCAGCCACATCAATGTTTATATCAGCTCAATTCACAATAGCTAAACTATGGAATCAGCCTAGGTGCCCTTCAACAGATGAATGGATAAAAGAAACTGTGATATATATATATATATATATATATATATATATATATATATATATATATATATATACATGTATATATAAAATAGAATGTTACTTGGCCTTATAGAAGAACGAAAGTATGGAATTTGTCAGTAAATGGATGGAACTGGAGAATATTATGCTAAGCAAAATAAACTAATCCCAAAGAACCAAAGACAGAATGTTTCCTCTGTTATTCAGAAGCTAATTCACAATAAGGGTGGTGGGAGAATAGTGGTATTTTGGATTAAACAGAGGGGAGTAAAGGGAAAGGAGGGGGTATGGGGGTAAGAATGATAGTAGAATGAATTGAACATTATTACCCTATATGCATATATGATTATATAACCTGTGTAACTCTACATCATGTACAACCAGACAAATGAGGAATTATACTCCAGTGTCAAAATGTATTCTACCGTCATGTACAACTAATTACAACAACTTAAAAAATGAGTGCTGGAGAGACAAGGGCAATCAAAGTGGAGGGCATATGACAGGTCCAGCTCACTTCTCTTCTTTTCTTTTATTAATTGTAGCCTGACAGATGGTTGCTCAACTGCACTCTGTCTCCCAGTCCCTGATCCATATTCAACTCTACTGTTGAGGATAATACCCTAGAGCTTATGGCTGCAAAACAAGATGGAAGCAACCTGAGTGACTGCACAGATTGGCCGGGAATGCAGATGATTAAGAAATGAATTAAGTCATTGGATTTTTTTTAAGTCATTGCATTTGTTATAGCAGCTAATATTAATTAACTAATGTGGATATTCATAAGACATAAAGGAAAATAATTTGGTAGTAGGGGGTCAGAACGCCAGGTGGAGTATTTTGGTTTATCTCATAGTCAATGGAGAAAAACATGGCAAGTTCTTAAACTAGGGAGAGTTGTAGTGGGGGCTGTTCAAGGAAAATGAGACCAGAACCACTCAAAATATTTCTACTAAGAGGTTTTTGCAGTGAAACAAATGTGAGCCTCAAATAGACCAGGATATGGAGTCTGAAAATGAAGTAAAAATAAAGTGAAAGGAATACATTCAAGAAACATCACAGAGATATTGCAGGCCTTGATGACCAATTGGATTTAGGAGAACCAGGAATCAAAGACAAGTTTTGGTTTCTAAACCAAAATGCTCTGATACAGAAGGAATTCCTGTCAAGAAAATGGAACTCTATAGACTAACTTCAAAAATTCATAAATAATTTGCAGTATGGCCCCAAAGGCAGATCCTGTCAACAATTTTGTCTTTTCACCCTACCATCCAATGCGAGTGTGCATGCCGCCATTTTTAAAGCAAACTAGGGGGAAGGGATAGTCCCTAAAATAAGAAGAGCTCTAAAGAAACCTGCCCCACTCACCCACTTTATGAGGAACTGAAACGTAGGGTAAGTGAACTCCCAGAGAAATGAAATCTTAGTACATGAGAGCTTCAAAATGAAGTCATAGAATATTCATTCTTAAACAGCTTCTCTCTTTTATGTTTATGATCGGCAGGCCCTATAGAATTATATCTTAGTTTTGCATATACAGCACTTCTTGGAAGTATGACACAAGCATGAGATCCAATAATTACTTGTTCCGATTTAGAATTAGCATTTTCAGAAGTTGTAACAAAGTCATTATTACCTAAAGTCATATGATGTCTCTAATATGTGTCAAAAGAAAATAGCTGAAGGTTTAGGTTGGAAAGAACTCTGTAAATCACATTCTCACTTCACACTTGCGGACACAAGCACTGAAGATTTTAGGCGCTTTGCCCATGTCTATGCAGATAGTTACTGAGTGGAACTTGAAACCAGACTTCCAGATTCTTGGATCTGTTTCCACTATTTCACAATTGCCTTTCAAAATATGACCTACAACAAAAAGCAATATAAAATTATTTGTTAGCTAACTAGCAGTAGTAATCTTTTCTTTCCACATTTTTATTGGTGCATTATAGTTGATGGGATTTATTGTTACATATTTGTACAAGCACACAATATAACAATATAATTTGGCCAATATCACTCCCCAGCATTTCCCCTCTCTCCTTGTCTCCTACCCCTTCATCCCTTCTACTGATCTCCCTTTGATTTTTAGGAGATCTACCCACACATTTGTTTTCCTTTTTCCTCTGTAGCTTCGCACATTAGAGAAAACATAAGACCTTAACCTTCTTTCTGAGTTTGACTTATTTCACTTAACACAATGGTCTCTAGTTCTATCCATTTTCCTGCAAATGCTAAGATTTCATTTTTATTTATAGCTGAATAAAATTCCACATGTATATATACCACATTTTCTTTATCCATTCATTTGTTGATGGACACCCAGGCTGGTTCCATAGTTTGGCTATTGTGAATTGAGCTGTAATAGAGGCTCATGTTGGATGGTAGGGTGAAAAGATAAAATTGCTGACAGGATCTGCCTTTGGGGCCACACTGCAAATTATTTTTGAGATTAGTCTATATAGTTCCATTTTTTTTTAATATTTATTTTTTAGTATTTGGTGGTCACAACATCTTTGTTTGTATGTGGTGCTGAGGATCGAACCCGGGCCACACGTATGCCAGGTGAGCGCGCCACCGCTTGAGCCACATCTCCAGCCCCTATAGTTCCATTTTCTTGACAGGAATTCCTTCTGTATCAGCTCAATATGGGTATGCATGTATCACTGTAGTAAGATGACTTTACTTCTGGGTAAATACTGAGAAGTGGTATAGCTGGGTCATATGGTGGTTCCATGCCTACTCTTTTGAGGAGCCTCCAAACTGATTTCTGTAGTCGTATAGTCCCACCAACAGTGTAAAAGTGTTTCTACTTCTTTACCTCCTCTCCAGCATTTATTATTATTTACATTCTTGATGATTGCCATTCTGACTGGTGTGAGGTAAAATATCAGTGTAGTTTTGATTTGCATTTCCCTAATTACTAATGATGTAGAACATTTTTTCACATATTTGTTGGCCATTTATGTTTCTTCTTTTGAGAAGTGTCTGTTTAGATCATTTATTAATTGAGCTATTTGATTTTTTTCATGTAAAGTTTTTTGTGCTCTTTATATATTCTGGATATTTTTTTTTTAATATTTATTTTTTAGTTATCGGCAGACACAACATCTTTGTATGTGGTGCTGAGGATCGAACCCGGGCCGCACACATGCCAGGCAAGCGCGCTACCGCTTGAGCCACATCCCAGCCCATATATTCTGGATATTAATCCTTTGTCAGAAGATAGTCATTGTAATCTTACTTATAAAAAAGAGAACATATGAGGCTTGGTGTCATTGAAAAGGACTATATCTTTTAAGACTCTCATGGTCTTTCCCCCCAAATTCTCAACTCAACACCTCTGTAGGAACAGTAAAATTCAAAGTTTTTATCTCTCCACGTATCTGGTACTAGTGATCCAACCAGGGACACTCTACCAATGAGCTACATCCCCAGCCATCTTAAAAAATTTTGTTTTTATTTTGAGATAGAGTCTCCCTCAATTGCCCAGGCTGGCCTTGAACTTGTGATCCTTCTGCCACAGCCTCCTGAATAGCTGGGATTACAGGTGTGTGCCACCAGGCTTGGCTTTAAAACTTTTGCTTTTTAAAGGAAATACATTGAGTGTATCTTATCCACTCTTAATTCCTTAGAGTGATTATAGTGCCCTGGTATAGTAGGTGTCTAATGAAATATAAATTATTACATATTGAATCGCACCATTATTGATCTGAATGATAATGTGTCAGCATTATTTTCCACTAAGGAAAAACAAAGAGTTGAAAAGAAGCCTGGGCCGGAATGTAGCTCAGTGCGAGAGCACTTGCCTAGCATGTGGGAGACTCTGAGTTAGATCCCTAACCTGCAAAAAATAAAATAAAACAGAAAATAAGAGACATAAGGCTTAACTCCTGCCCAAAGTTGTGACTATTCCTGCAGAGGGTGAAATAGCAATTATACAAAGGTGAGAACTGAAATCATGGATTAAATATCATGAAAGTGACTTGGACCAACTAGTTACCAACTTCTTTAATAATGTTTAGAATAATTAATTTTTTGCTGATATTGTTAGTTATTTTAAATTTAAATCCTAAAAATACACATGTAAAAGTCACCTATATTTTTACCTAATACAGATATCATCTACACGCATGCCTAAGTGTGGGTGTATCTGTTCCCTTCCAGAACTTTTTCATCTGTAGGCTTTGATTTATTTCTTCTGTTCTTTCTTGATCCTGGTAAAATATTAAAGCAGAGAAAGCAAGTCAAATGAGTCAACTAAAGTGACCTCACCCCTACTCCTCCCGTGCCAAAAATATCAAACAGTAATGATTTAGAGTATATCCTCATGTAACTTATTGCCTATTTTACTTAGCTCTAGTCATGAATACATGTTTATATAAAATTTGATAGACCCCCTTTTTTTCTCTATGTGGTATCTTGTGTTTTTGCCATGTTGCCACATGGATTTCATTCTAAGCTCTCTAAGGAAGAAAGTTGCCTGGTGAATGGATATGTGAGGAAACTGGGAATTGTTTCAAGGTTTGTGGGTCCTAATCAGATTAAAGATTTTGTGTGACCATGAAGTAGAAAAATTGGAAAAATAAGAAACAATGAGCAGAAGGTTGGATTTTCTGTTATTGCATAAAAAGGAAAGGCTTATATTTAGATATCAAACAACTGAAATTGAGGACAAGCATAACTTTCATCCAAGAATAATATTCAAAGCAAACTATCAAAAACTCTGAGCTTCAGAATATATTAAACCTAATTTTGGATATTCCAGGCAAAACATTTTCATTTCACAGTAAACATATGCACATTTATTTTTAAGTTAGTGCTGTGTTTAAAGTGATAGTATAAATGATAAAATTATACTTACATATTATAAGGTATATTTTGAATACATTTTTTTGGAACCAGGGATTGAACCCAGGGTCAGTCACTTAACCACTGAGTCACATCCCTAACCCTTTTTATTTTTATTTTGAGACAGGTTCTCTCTAAGTCCCATCTGTCTCTTGAATGCTTCTTGCACCAGAACTCTTCGACACTTTATCACTATTGTCCATGTAATTAACTCATGCTAGATGAAGGAGAGCAGTAATAGTGATACTTAACTCCTTTTTTCCAGGATCTGACCCTAAGGAGAACATCCTGATAATCCATTAAAGAAAGTTCACCCTCTCAACAGCGTGGAACATGTATTGGGAGAAGAGCAAGACTAGAGACAGGCTGACTAGTAGGGAAAATAATTGCAATAATGAAGGGGAGAGAAGATATAATTACTTACATTTAGAGGGTTGCTTTGAGGAATAGGTACTTGGGGAAAAAGGTAAAGAGAACTTCTGGATTTCTTCTTTGGGCAGTTGTATTTGACTGTGGTGACATTCTGTGATGTAGGAATTCCAGAATTGAGGGATTTCTCCCTTTACATTGGAGTAAATTTGAGTATTACAAGATATCTTATTATTCTTTCTCCCTTTCTTTCTTTTTTTTTTTAATGGAAGCTTGATTTTGTTTGAGTAATTTTTCCTGCTATAAATGCCATATGTCATTTATGTCTCTAAGTCAATCATGCTAACCCCATTCTTGAGCTGGAAGTTGGTTTAGGAATGGACAAATGAGACATGAAGTGAAATTTACTGTAGAGCTTCTGGAATAGATTTTTTTCTATGATTTGAATGTGTCCCCCAAACTTCATGTATTGGAATCTAATTAAAATAATGTTAAGATAATGTTAAGAGGTGGGGTCTTTAAAGGGTGATTAAGCATGGGGTGGAACTCTTTGTGGATGGGATTAAAACACTTTCAAAAGGCTTAAGGTTGCCCTTTTAGCTTCTGCCAGATGAAAATGGAGAAGATGACCCTCACCAGATGCCAGCTGGCATCTATAACTAGGAGAAAATAAATTTCTGTTTAGATATTTAAACCTTGTCTCAGATAGTTTATTCTAATAGCACAGAGGAAGATAGTTTTTTTTTCACTCATAAAAAAAGACAACCAATAATTCATTGGACTTTGTTGTGTCTACATGTGACAAGTAAACTGTAGACACAATTTTAAGATCATGTGATGACCTTAGAGCTGATGACCTCAGAGCAGAAAGATCTAGAAGGAATCTGAGTTTTTGATGGGCAAAGTTAGTTGCTGAGCTGGGACCATTTCGCCTGAGATTTCTTGTTTTATGGTAATAAATGTTTCTATATGATTCAATCCAGGTGAGGTTCCTGTTATATGTATACCAAAACAAGAGATACAGAACAGGACTATCCCTAAAATTCCTATCCAGGCCTATAGCCACTTGGAAATAAGACCTTGGGGACTGGATTTTCAGTGGTCCAACCAATGACCCAGAGCAGTTTACCATGAGAAGGTGAACTGATTGAGATCTGAACTCTTAGAAAATGGTGTCCACTATGTGTTATTATAAACTGGCCATTTAATTCTATCAATATTAAGGCATAGAATTTATTTTTCTTTTTTCTTTTTTTTGGTACTGGGGATTGAACTCAGGGGCACTCAACCACTGAGCTGCATCCCTTGCACTATTTTGTATTTTATTTAGAGATAGGGTCTCACTGAGTTCTTAGTGCCTCACTTTTGCTGAGGCTGTCTTTGAACTTGCAATCCTTCTGTCTCAGCCTCCCAAGCCACTGGGATTATAGGCGTGCTAAGCCATAAAATCTTAATAGTCACTTCCTTTTTTATATTTAACTGTTACTTCATGCCTGTTGTTGCTCAAGACAACTGGTAGACCTAAGACATAGTGCTTAGGTCATGATGGAAGTTTACAACTTTGACAAAGCCCCTTGACAGAGTACAGGAAATAAAAGTCAACCAAACAGGAAGTAGGCAGAGCAGCCAGAAATATTTGAGCCTATTGCAAAAAAATTGTCTAGCTACAGAACATATAATACTAAACAATATTCCGAACTGAAATCTCCCATTTGTAAACATTTACTGGGGATCATGAGAGAGGGAGAAAACAAAGGAAGTCAATAATATTTCTCACTGGAGTAATTATTACACAAACCAAAGAATACCATCTGTACAGGTAGTGACAGTTTTAAAACATTTCTGAAAATTCCTTGACTGTTCTCCTATGACAAGATGAATTCTGTGGCTCCTCTCTTTTAACCTAGGACAAACTATAGTGACTGACCTGTAGATCAAGGCAGAAGTGATGCTATGAGATTTTTCCAGGCCAGGTTATAAAAAGTGGTACAGATTCTCCCTCATTGTCTAGACCCTGCTTTAGAGCCTTGAGCCACTGTGTAAGAAGCATTACTACCCTGAGACCCCCATGCTGTGAGGAAGCACAACTAATCCATGTAGACCTGGGAAAAGGGAGTTGCCTAGTCATCCCCATGTTTTCCCAGTGCTTCTCTTCCATTTCCTGCCACTGGCTGGCTGCAACTGCGTAAGAGATCCTAAGCCAGAAACATCCACAACAGCTCTTCCTGCATTCTTGACCCACAGAAATTACAAGAGATCATAAAAGGACTGTTGCTTTTTATCCAGTATGCTTTGGGGTGGTTTGTTATGCAGCAATGGCTAACTGGAACAAATAGATGAGGTGATTTAAATGCTGTGATTCTTTATTAGGCAGAGTAAGAAACTAAGGGCCCATTAGAAGCCATTATATCTAATTACTATGACAAAGAAAGGTGAATTGATGGTTCGAGACAGAGGACCCATTGACAATAATAAAAGCAAATAATTAGTTGGTGAGTCCAGGATGGTTTTTAAAACATGGTTAGTTAAAATGAAATGTTCAAATGTGATGTCATATTTCTCGGAGATAATTTGTATGAATAATTTTCTTTTTACCACTGCTTCTTCCTATTTTATCTTACCAACAAACTACAACAGATATTTGGGCTGATTCCTGACATGTCATATCTCAAAATTCAAAAAGCCCCAAACTGGGAGGTTTAAGACTTATATGAACTGGGGACCAGTTTGTTTGCCTTAGGATATTCAGTCATTTAACATTTCTGAAAGGGAAACATAGCCAGTCTGGCCAAATCTGTGGGCTAAATTTTAGGATGGTAAAGATGGATGTCAGAGAAGTTAAAGGCTCCTAAGACTTGCATTTATCATATTAATTCTTCCCATTCTGTTTTAAAGTGTTGAAAAAAAACATTAAAAAATTTAAAGATCAACAAAACAAAATGCAAAATAGTAACATGGAAAATGCATATGAAATGTTCAGAGTAGGAAAAATTAACAAAGACAGAAAGCAGATTAGAGGTTGCCTAGGACTGGAGGTCACATAGGGATTGGTACTGATGAGTAACATGAGTATAGGATTTCTTTAGGGAATGCTGAAAATCCTCTAAAATTGATTGTAAGTAATGGTTGCAAAACCAAGTAGATGGGTTGAGCATCCCTAATATGAAGATCCCAAATCCAAAACGGTCCAAATTCTGAAACTTTTGAGCATTGGGTTGTTGCCACAGGTGAAAATTTCACACCTGGCCGCATGTCAAAATATTATAAAAATATTTTATAAAATTACCTTCATATATATATGAAGGTAATATATAAAATACACATATATAGAATACACACATAAAACAATAAATTTCACATTTAGACTTTAGTCCCATCCCCAAGATATCATTATGAATATGTAAACATTCCCAATATAAAAAATCAAAATTCAAAACACTTCTGATCTCAAGAATTTCCGATAAGAGATACTCAACCTGTATTAAGAACCACTGCACAGTAGGTGTGGTAGCATATGCTTGTAACCCCAGCTACTGGTAGGTCAAGACAGGAAAATCCAAGTTCCAGAACAACCTGGGCAACTTAGTGAGACCCTATCTCAAAATAAAAAAATTAAAAGGACTGGTGGTAGAGTGGAAGAATGTCTGTGTGTTTGATCCCCAGTACCATAAAAACAAAACAAAAACCATTGCATCATACTTTAAAGGGGTAAATCATGTGAAATGTGAACACTGTATCATACAATTTGCTTAATAAAGCTGTTAGAAAAGAAATAACATGGGGAAAAAGTGTAAGTAAGATGAAAACAGATAAAACTTAAGCCTCTTTATCATAATTAAGATGTTTTCACCAATACTTAGAAATTCCCTTGTAAAAAAGAGAATGTGATGCTGAGATTCTTCTAAAGCAGACTTCAGCAAACTTTTCCTATAATAGGTCAGATAGACAAAATTTTAGGCTTTGTTGATTAAAAGTCAGAATTGCATTCATTATATAGGTATAGGTATTCATATACCAAGAAAGAATAAATTTTTGCACGATGTTAATTAATGGAATTAAAAATACCCCATAATAACTGAGTACCATTTTTTTTTTTTTACAATACAGGTCTTCTCATGAGAAGAATGGAATTCTTTTTTTAGGAGATAACATTTTGCTTAATTGAAATCCAAAGTTAGTATTCCCTATCATTAAATTGATTGTAAATGTCCTTCTTAAAAAAATTCTTAGCTCATGGGTCATATAAAACAAATAGCAGGCTGTATTTGGCCTATGGATCATAGTTGGCCAACCTCTAAAAGGAATAAATTCTTGAAGGTTGATGTATTGGTTTCTATGCGGCTTCTGTAACAAAGTACCTCAAGCTGGGTGACTTAAAACAAAGCAGTGCTTTATATTATAGAGTCATGTTCACATTGGAAGAAGCCACACTGGGCTGGGCCCTGGGCAAGAAAAGACAGTGAAGAGGCTGGACTGGAGCTGTGGGGCCTGAAGGATCACTTTGGGCAGATGGAACCAAATGTTCAATGTTCTGAGATGGAGCAGATCAAAGCATTTTCAAGGAACACAGAGAAGGTCAATATATTTGGAATGCCATGTGTGCCAACAGTTTAGTTCTGTTTTTGGTGGTGTTGGGATTGAACCCAGGGCCTTGTGCATGCTAGGCAAGCACTCTACCAATTGAGCTATATCCCCAGCCCCCTACAGTTTAGTTCTTGATAAGGTAGAAAGGACAAGCTGGGGTCAGATCTTGTAAGACCTTTTAAACCATGGTGAGATTGGGAATTTGTCCTAAGAATACCAGGACCCCTAATTGCTTCTATGCAGGAGAATATCATGATCTGATTTGATTTCAAAACATAAAAAGTCTTGGATGCTAAGTAACAAATGATTTAGAGAGCAGGGCAAAAGTGAGGTAAAGCCATATGTCTTGAAGCTATAACAATTATCCAGGCAAGAGCTGAAGGTGACTGGTACAAGGTTTAGCCATGCTAATGGAGAGAAGTAAGTAGATTAATGATCTCTTCTTCTTGACAAGATCTACAGTATTGGAAAATTCGTGAATATAAGGGTGAAGAAGACAGTGGTAAGAATGGCTTTCAGGTTTCTGCCATCAGTACCTGGGTGGAGAGTGGGACCATGGAACAAAATATGGAACACTGGAATAGCCCCAGGTTTGGCAGTAGAAAGAGGAAGATTATGAGTTTGGTATGAGTATGTTCAATCTGAGCAACTAGCGAAACGGCAAGAGGGCTCTCTGAAACTGGAGATATAAATCTAAGGGTGGTTATTGTGATTCGAAGGGACCAGTGAATAAATCTCCTTACCTTCTGAGTTCAGAGGCAATTGAAAAATAAATACTGTCCTTAAGGGATCAAAATCTCAACTTCTTTATTGTGTAAACTGGATGTGTGGAATATGGCTTTGATCTGTAGACAAAGTTGAGCTTTTCAATCTTTTTTTCCTGAATTTCACTTATTGGCCCCCAAATTTCAGACCTCCCTGCTTATTTCAGAATGGAGTTCATGGTGTAGGAGGGAGAACTGGGTGTTGCTCCAGAGGACACTGGTCCAGAGAAGGAGGGAAAGGTACCCAAGCTGTCAGTGAGTCACCCCTGTCAGAAGGATGATGGATTCTAGCAGGAAACAGGTGCAGTTAAAGCTGTAATTGATGAGAGGTTAGCACAGGGATGATTTGCAGAGGTATGGGCAAGGTCAAAGCTACCAGCAAGGGACGTAAATGCATCCAGGAACTAGGTACTGGGAGGTTCCAGTAGGAACAAAGGGAGGGAGCTGTTACCAGAACTGTGGATGAGGCGGAGGCACTGCCTGACAGTGAGGAGGCAGAGGAAAGAATCCAGTGCCCAAACTGTGGCCCTCACTGTTCGGCAGGATGGGGGATAAATTCCTACCTACTCATTTTTTCCATTTCTGAACTCCTCCCATTGACCAAACCCATTAGAAGCCAGAGGACTGTATCAACCAAGGAATGCATTGGCAGCAGTCATCCGAGGGTACAAGGGTGGAAAATGGGCCACCAGAAAATAACCAAGATGGGCAGGGGTTAGAGGAGAGGGCAAGAGGTGTGGTTCTGCTGTCTTGGCAGTGAGCATCTTTGAGGTAAAGATGCTGCCTTGCTCCTGCCTTTATGAAGCTCACCTCCACCTCACATCAACTCTTCCTTTGAGTTCATCCTTCAACTACTACTGGGTAGATTAGCCTTTGCTCCAAGATGACTCTGAAATAGTAACCAAACAATTCTTTAATTAAATGATCAGTGTTTGCTGCGCCCTGGAATGGAAACTCAGTACTATTCTATTTCATAAGCTCACATTTTCTCAACTGTATTATTCAACTGGCTCATCAGAAGATATGCAATGGGATCAGATGATATAGAAATGTATGACGATATGATGTTTGATAATGATACGATGCCCATAAAACTGAAATGTCACAAATAACCTTTCATTAGAGTGTTCACTGTTTCTAAGGCATAGATTTTTGTTCCCTTTCACACCTTAACCTTTCTGAAATTGGGGTTCATATTCCAGTCTCCTCAGCCAAGCTGCAGTTCCGACAGAGTTGTCATTGCCCATGCATGTGCATAAAAACTGGCACGATGGGTACCAGCAACATGGAAGAAAGTCCTATAGGCAGAGCACTGTTATAAAATGCTTTGTCACCAGTGCTCTGGGTGATACAGAGGATGACACTATTTGAGATTCACACAGTCCATTCTGAGTTAAAAAGTGAGTTTGTCATAGACACAGAAAGTAAATTAGTGGTTGCAGGCGCTGGGGGAGTAGGAGCAGTGGAAGGGGGAGTAGCAGCTACTGGATACTGGGTTTCTTTGTGGGGGGTGATAGAAATGTCCTGAGATAGGTAGCAGTGATGGTTGTATAACTTTATAAATACACTAAAAACCATTGAATTATTTTACTTTAAAAGGGCAAATTTTATGGTAGGTGAATTATATCTCAAATTTTTAAAAAGGGATTAAGAACATAAAGGGAAGCTATTTATGATTTAAAGGGACCAGTGAATAAATCTTACCTTCTGAGTTCAGAGCTACTTAAGAAAGAACTATTGATAGAGAACTCTACTATTTTTGCAACTTATCTGCCTCTAAAATGATTTCAAAATAAAAAATTTAACAAATGGGGCTGGGGTTGTAGCTCAGCAGTAGAGTGCTTGCCTCGCACGTGTGAGGCACTGGGTTTAATCTCAGCACCACATAAAAATAAATAAACAAAATAAAGGTATTAAAAACACATTAAAAAATTAAATACTTTTGGGGAATACCATCCAAACTTGAGGTTTTGTATAGAAAAATCTGTATTCAGAGTAGTTATAGACTTGTGTGAGCTCTCTCTTAGTGAGGAAAAATGATATTCAATAAAAAATTTTTCCAATTTTGAAAGCAAAGATGATTCGGAATGTTTGAATTTTTAATATAAAGAGCTTCTAAGAGTATTTTAGGTTGTTTTGCTTATATTTTCCTTTTTATGGATGTAGAAGATCAACATGTGATTGAAAATCTGTTGCTACTAAGTCAAAAAAATCTTGTTGACTAAGTATAAAATATACATTTTAGGTGGCAAAGAAAATCACCTTGTCAAAGTTTAGTTAGCTTTTATTCCCCTTATTGGTACTATGTTAGATGTTGTGAAATACAGTATTACATATCCAATGAGGAATTCTTCCCAAACCAAAAATTCCCTTACTTTTATACGGTAAAGACCACAGACATTATAGTCCACCATTATCTCCTGCACAAACTCCCATCCTAATTAATCACAATCTAGTGTCTTCACTCAGTGTCTGGGAAAAGTGAGGTTCTTGCAGTGATTGCAGCCAAAGTCTCCTGTGTATTCCACTTTTAGAGCCCAAAGGGTTAACAGGATGTGGATAATTATCCCAGCACCAGCCTCACACCCAAGAAACTTAAAAGCTTAAGCAAATCTGCTGCTCCTCACAGCAGTTAAACCAGTTGTGTCAGTCCTGATTCTAGATTGTGAACTGCAGAAGCCATTGAGTTAGGCAAAGAAGGAATTTATGCATAGCCCACTAGATAAGTGGGAAATTACAGGGAAGACTGGAACCCCTGGCTTTGAGTGGTGTGACCTATAAATTAGGCTGGAGAAGACACTGCTGTTGGGACCTGAGCTGTGGACTCACCATCATGAAAGGTTCTCGTTGGGCCTGACTCCTGACTCACAGTTGAGAGTGGGTTCATCTCACTGGCTGAGCCTTGGTCACATGGCTGCCTCGTGATCACATGGCTGCCTCGTGATCACATGGCTGCAAGGGAAGTTGGGAAAATGAGTGACATTTTTTGCTTCCATAAAAGGAGGCAATCTCTGCCTCACACAAAGACTCTTAAGGAGTGGGCAGAGGTTTAGTTGGTGGACAGACAAAACTCACATGAATGTCCAATTTACCAATCAAAACAAAGTCCTCAAAATCTCAGAATGTACATATAGTGCTGGCACCAGCTAATGACCCTAGCAGAAGCCCAGGAGTATCTGAAGGAAGGAGAAGAGGAAGGAAGGAAGGAAGGAAGGAAGGAAGGAAGGAAGGAAGCAAGCAAGGAGGGAGGGAGGGAGGGAAGGAAGGAAGGAAGGGAAAAGAAAAGAAAAGAAAGATATCATCTGTGTTGGTTTTTCATAGTTCTTGACCTATGAACTTTATACTGTGTTGGAAGAAGTCTTTCATTAAGAGGTTAATTATTGCCTAAGTTTACCATATCACACCTGGAAATTGAAATCCTCCTATTCTCTTGCAAAATTGAGAAATTTTCAATGGTGTTCCAGATCTTACTGAAGACTCCCTGCTTTTCTATTCTGTATATTTAAAATCCTTTAATTTCCATTTCTTAGTCTGTTTTCTATTGCTATATAACTGAATAGCACAGACTGTATAATTTATAAAGAGAAATTTATATTTTACAGTTCTTTAGCTGGCAAATCCCAAAGTTGAGGGGCTGCTTTGGGTAAGGGCCTTCTTGCTGGTGGGGAACACTCGGCAGAGTCACAAGGTGGCACAGGGAATTACATGGTGAGACAGAATAAGCTTGCCAGAGGAGCTCACCTTTATAACAAAACCATTCCAGTAATAACTCATCCATCCATTAATCCATGAATGGGTTAATTCATTCATGAGGGCAGAATCCTCATGACCCAATTATCCCCTAAATGTCCCACCTCTCAAGTACCAGTAACATATAACTTTGGGGGTTAAGTTTCCAACACATGAAAATTGCAGGGACATAGTCAAAACCATAGCACCCTATATCCCCGTCAAGTCAAGGACACATCCCCACATCCTCTTGTGAATCACCATTACAGTTGGTATGCTGGTAAATTGGCTCTCTTTAGTCATGATTTGTACCATTTGCCAATTCCCATGGTGGAAGATTTCAAGCTGCCAAAGTTGTGACTTGCAAAAATCTCTGAACATTTATTGCCTCTTTTGGGTCTCTGCAAACATCATATTTTGCCTAGAATTTCTTAGGCTGGTAACATCTGTCTCCTGAAGCAGTTGTCTCAGTTCTTTAATCTGGAGAATGAATAATGTTCCATTAGGGAAGAGTCCTCTGATTTGTTCATGGCTGTATTCCCAGTGCTTAGAACACTATCTGGCACATGGAAGACCCCCGAGTACCTCTTTGTCTTGGTGGTGGTTCTAAGGCTCTTCCCTGGAGCCTGGTGAGGACCAACACCTTTTTCATATGCCCATCCACGGGGCAATGCCTTTCTCTGCCTTGGCATTAAAGGTTTCCTTAATGTCCTGTGTTTATCAGGGAAGTGGAACCTGCTTCTGATCATCTATTTGTCCCTGTTGTTCCACTTCTCTTTTCTGGAAACTCAACCAAGTTTCTAACATTTTACCTTACTTCTTTTTTATTTTTAGGCACTGGGAATTGAACTCAGGTGCACTCAACCACTGAGCCACATTCCCCAGCCCTATTTTGTATTTTATTTAGAGGTAGGGTCCCACTGAGTTGCTTAGGGCCTCACTTTTGCTGAGGTTGGCTTTGAACTCACGATTCTTCTGCCTCAGCCTCCTGAGCTACTGGGATTACAGGCGAGTGCCACTGTGCCTGGCTTACCTTGCTTCTTGAGTTTATCATTTCCTTCTTCATCATATGTCAATCCACACTGTTAATTGTAACTAGTAGTGTTTTTCTTTTTATTTCCCTTTCTAGCCAAGATGATTGCTTTTCTGATAAACACCTTAGAATCTATCTTGTGGGGTCCACCACAGTGAACACCATGAAATAAAATTTTGAGCCTGACAAAACACATGGCTGGTGAAAGAAATTTTATACTCCTTTTTCTTTTCTGCTTGATGTTGTCGTATTGGGCTAATATTGAACCAGGCCTGGATTCTATCACTGTCCTGCCTGGTCACCTGTAGCTCATTTCAAAGCTTTGCCTTCCCTGAAAAATCCCCTCCACAAGTTCGCCAGGTATGTTTCCTCAAGGCATCTGCCATGCCTGTGTTCTGACCTGTAATCATGGAGCCACCTAGAAACTCACTGGTAATACTAGAAATGTTCTATGCTCATCTTTCCAGACATCCTGCCTCAAATTAGGCCGAGATTGTGTGACTACCTGGTATAACTGTCATGGTCTTTAAAGGGTGATTCCCCCAATTAAACCTATTGTCTGACCTTTTAAGAGGGCACTTCTCAAGAGCTTCCTGGAAATACACTCCTTGGTTGCATGGGGAGAGGGTGTGTAGATTACTCTGGTCTGTTCTTTGAAATTCCTCCTCCCTCTACTAGAGCCCTTTGGACTTCACTCAGCCTTTCTGATCTAGTAATAGCTACAACAAATGAGTTTCTAGTACCTTCTTTGAGAGTGGTCAGCTCCAAGCACATCTCCCTTCTCTTCTCCCTAGTCCTATCACATGGGCCTAGCTTGACCTCCAGGATCAAAAGCTTTCTCCTGGAGCTAGAGGTATAGCTCAGTGGTAGAGAACTTTCCTAGTATGTATGAGACCTTGGGTTTGATCCCAACCACTGAAAGAAGCACAACAAGACAAAAACAATAACAGCAAAACCTTCCTCCCAGGGAAACCCTACTCTCCCCACAGCAGTGGTGGTAAGGCCCACTGCTAGCCAACCAGATCAGACACTGGCTGCAAACAACCAGCACTTGTCCCTGGCTGAACCCAAGCTTCCTTTGCTGTCCTCCCTTCCCCCATTATCAATCCCAACTCAGCTTCTTTATTTATTTCTTCTTTATCTGCTCTTATTCTATCTCCAAGTTCAAAGTTTCTAAACCAACCCACCTCCTCTTGATTTCTACAGACAGCACATTCCTGGCACAGGCCTTTTCTTATCCTTCTTAGTCTTTAATTTTACTAATAGTTTCATTGTGCCCCAAAAGGTGACCTGCCACCTATAAAAATAAAGGTCTCTGGCTGGGGATATAGCTCAGTTGGTAGAGTGCTTGCTTAGCATGCACAAGGCTCTGGGTTTAATTCCCAGTACCACAAAAAAGCG
>NW_025999977.1:11223212-11254581 GCF_001458135.2 Marmota marmota marmota
ATATATATATATATATATATATATATATATATATATATATATGATGTTGTTGGACACAATACCTACCTTTATTTTACTTGTTTATTTTTATGTGGTGCTGAGGATCAAACCAGCACCTCACACGTGCTAGGTGAGCGCTCTACTGCTGAGCCACAACCCCAGGGGTTTTTGAGGGTGGTGGTAGAGATACAAACCATCTACCCTCCACTGAGTTTAAACAAAATGAGAAATATAGGGATCGAAATATCAACTTCATTGCTGATAAAGTGAAATTGGAAAGGAGCTGGGAGTCTGCAGCCACCCCTGGATTTTTAAATACCTCCCCCTCTGAATTGAATCTCCCAAGCCCAGTTGAAGGCCCCCTCAACAGAGGCAGGGTCTAGTCTGGTCCACATGTGTGGGCCAGTTTGGCTCCCTAGAGCTGTGCAGCCTCCCCCAATGTCCCCCATCAGGCTCATTTACTTTGTCTTTGGAGAAGAGTGGTAAGCCAGGAAAGGAGAGATGACCAGGGCAGGTGCTCTAGGATCATTCCCTCCTGGAATAGACGCAAGGATGGAAGAATCCACTTTCCCTGGCTGTGTGGAGAGTATTTGAGGTCAATGGAAAAGTCCAGAATAAGAAAGAGGAAAGTCAGGACTGAGATTTGAGGAAAGCTCACATTAAACTTGGTTTCAAGGAGGAAGCCCCAGCCAAAGAAACTGAGAAGAGAGGCAAGAGAGTGGGAGGAAGGATCCAGGAGTGTCTAGTGTCACAGAGGCCAGGGGAACACCATTTGAAGGAGAGAGTGATCAGCAGGGTCAGGGTTTCTTCTGTGGGCGCGCCATACGAGGAACAAAAAGCATTCCTAGGGTGTAGCCACCTGGAACCACTGGTGATCTCATTGAAGAGCAGGAAGGGGAACTGAGCTTTAGGGTAATTGATGGAAGTCCATGTGGTGTCCTGGAAGACGGTTTTTAAAGAATGAGGGAGATTAATGCTTATTTGGAAACTGATGGGGAAGGAAAAGCAGACTTTGTTTGGAAAGGTTCAAGGGGGCACTTGTCCCAGGACCTGTGCTGCAGGCCAGGTGCCTTGGGTGAATACCTGTCTGAAATACCTTTCCCTCATCTGCACAAAGATATAGTGTGAACTCACAACAGCCCTGAATGGGAAAGATTTGGCACACAAAATAGGGGATAAATGAGAGTAGATCACAGTTATCTGCAAAACCGAGAGCTCCTGGCTCTGAGTTCAGAGAAAAGCTTCCAAGGCTATTAAGGGCAGAGGCAATGTCAGTGTTTTTTCACTTTAAAAATTTCCCTGTATTCCTGTATTTTTTTGGCAGGCCCTAATTATTTGAGCACCAACTGACTAAGTATTTAAGTCCTAATCTGGTGAAAATGGCCAGAATCCAGTGGTCTTAACCCTCCCTTAGTGACAATCCATTAGCTCCCTAGGATCTCATCCTTTAGATTCATGGTGAGGTGACTTCAATGGCAACAGCAGCCCTGACTCAGGATGGAAGAGTGTCTCCCTGGACCAATTAGTGGTCTCTTTCCCCTCACTATTCTCAGAGCCCATCTTCTCTAAGAGCTGGTCTTCAGGCAGTTTTTATAACCATGGATTGAATTCTTACTTACAATATCCCACCTTTTTAAATAACTTCCAACTACGAGATCATAGAAATATCACCACTAGAAAATTTTTAATGATAAGCTTCCCCCTGCTGACACCACCCTCTTCCAAGTTCCTAAACCATTTATTGTAAGCTCACATGTCTGGAAAACCAAAATAAATGAACCAGGAAGAAATTGTTGGGTAATTTTTCTAAGTATCTCATAGATCCCTTAGTATTTGTTTTCTTTTCTTTTTTTTTTTTAAAGAGAGAGTGAGAGAGAGAGAGAGAGAGAGAGAGAGAGAGAGAGAGAGAGAATTTTTTAATATTTATTTTTTAGTTTTCGGCGGACACAACATCTTTGTTTGTATGTGGTGCTGAGGATCGAACCCGGGCCACACGCATGCCAGGCGAGCGCTCTACCGCTTGAGCCACATCCCCAGCCCAGTATTTGTTTTCTTAAGGTTATTTGTTTTCTTGCAATATTAATCAAATTTTCAAAAATAAAGCCTTATATTACTTCCAAAGCACATTTTACATTAGGATTTAAATGTGTTACTGAAGGAAAAAAAAACCAGGATTGATGCTAAAAATTTATTTTAAATTGACCTTAGGATAATTTAGCTATGTAAATTATTTTTTTAAACACATACACACACAGCCTTACCAAACAGCCAGAACCCAGATAGCTACAGGAGTCAATTACTTCAACATAGAGTTAGTAAAATTCTCCCAATTTTCTAGTGTTTAAAGGTAACTGAAATTACAAATATAATGATTTATTATCAGGAAATGATTAAAAGATAACTGCAATATGAAGGAGAAGATACGAAAATCAAAATTACAATGCATGTGGTAGCCAGAAACTTAAGACTGTTGTCTGAGAAAAAAAATTGTATGGACATATTATTCCATCAACCACATAATATTTATGCCAAACTCTATTATTATTATAGTTTTTTTGGGTACTGGGGAGTGAACTCACTCAACCACTGAACAACATCCCCAGCCCTATTTTGTATTTTATTTAGAGACAGGGTCTCACTGAGTTGCTTAGCGCCTCGCCTTTGCTGAGGCTGGCTTCGAACTCGCAATCCTCCTGTTTTAGTCTCCTGAGCCCCTGGGATTATAGGCATGTGTCACTGTGTCAGGCCCAAACTCTATTTTTAGCAGATAAAATATGATGATAGAATAGAATAGGCTTCAAGACAACATAGCAAAATGTGGCAGAAACTTACATATAGAATAAAATAATTTCTAATGAGATTTTGGCCCTTTCTTTGTATGGGATCCAAAGGAAGTGACAGAGTGATCTTTGCAAAAGTCCATTCTAAGGTTAATAGGGCCTTGTTAAGTTTAAAAGTGGTTCTAGTCTTCCTGTGAGGCCTAGGATAGAGCCAGCTATATCCCATACTGAATATAGTAAACATATGACCACTTTAAAGAAAAATAATAGGTCTATGCTCAGGAGTGGTCTCTTGGTTCAGACAGGGCTACTCTATCTAGAAATGAAGGGAGGGCAATCAGAATGGCTCCTAGGTATATATGTAATAATATGTTACAATTGTTACCCATGGAGATGGGGAGGCGAGTAAGACCTGGGAAATGGAAATGGAAGAAAGTAAATACATAAAAAGAGTGGCCTTTTACCACTCAAAGATATAATAATGATGACAAAATATTCCATAAATTGGGTAAGTAGGAATTAATTGTTCAATTGAAAATACAGCATCAAACCTGTGTAATAAAACATGTAAGGAAGCTTGGCATAGTAGTGCATGCCAGTAATCCTAGCTACTCAGGAGGCTGAGATAGGAGGATTGCAAGTTCTGAGACCAGCCTGGGCAACTTAGTGAGATTCTGTTTAAAAATTAAATTTAAAAAGTTTGGGAATATAGCTCAGTGGTAGAGTGTCTGCCTAGCATATGCAAGGCCCTGGGTTCAATCCCCAGCACTGGGGGCAGTGGGGAATATCTAGATAGATATGCACAGACACACATGCACACACACACACACACACAATGCACAGACACACATGCACACACACACACACACACACAGAGAGAGAGAGAGAGAGAGAGAGAGAGAGAGAGAGAGAGAGAGAGATATTAGTTATCTAGCTATCAAGTAGGGTTATTTCCCATTCCTGTTTTCCTAATTTTCCTTTCACCCACGCTTGTGTATCTCCTTAGGGACTTTCCGCTGTGGGCCCCTTCCCCCGGGTCATGATCCTATGCTGTCCACACATTTCTTCCTTCTTCCCTCCTGATACCTCTCTGCCCTCTGTTTCATGCCCTAGAACTGGCAAGCACTGACCCTAGGCCCAACTCAGAGGTAACTTTGCCTGAGCCTTGAACTTCAGAGGTCTCTATTCTTGCCAAGCCTTTCTCCATGTAGTGAGGGGTCTTCAGGGCCAAGGAATGTGTCCCCTTCCTCATCTTGAGCTTATACTATTCTTTATAATTATATTCTGGGAACCTGAGACCCAAATAGCTCCAGTGCTTTTTATAGGAGTGTTCACCATGTTGGTCCTCTTAAGGGCAGACTCTGTTCCTGGTGTATACACCTGGAAGCCCAGGGTGGTAAAGAGGCAGCTGTACATTTTGGAGGTGCTGACTGGGTGTCCACATACATGTGCAGGAGGCCCCTACAGTGTGTGTGGATCAGGGGGAACCAAGGTTAGAGGAGAAGGGAGGCTGGATGTGGGCAGGAAATGGCTCTCCAGGTGCCACCACTTCTAGCAGAGAAGCCTAAGGAATTTGAGAATTCTCAATTTGAACCCAGACTTCCAGGTGGTTGTCATGGGAGGAGAATGTATTTTATAAGTTTGTTGGCTTGATTATAAATTCAAATATTCAGACACATATTTTGTAGGCCACCATTTGAACCTTCACCTTGGCAAGTGGAAGTAACTATTTTGGATTAGACTTTTTACCTTCCACAAGGACATCTGGGGCTTTGGTGGGTGATTTCCAGTGGGTACAGCACTTTAACCCATGGAAGAGCAGTCTTGATTGGAGCATAGCAAATATTGGGCTGGTGAGTGGTGACACAGAGTCTTTGGTGACCTTCAAATCACCAGATGAGTGACGGCCTCATCTGCCTTGCCAGTTAGTTGGTCCTGGCCAGAGAACTGATTGGTCATTCCATTGTCACTACTGCATATAAATGAAGAAAAGAAACTGTCCCTTCAATATCAGACACTGTGGTACCCAGTACTCCCTCCACCTTCTCCCACTTTTGATGGGAAACATGGTATTTACACTAGCTGGAAATAGTGTATTCTTTCTTGAGACAAGTTATTGGCTGATGGAAATTTTTGGTGGGGATGCTATGATACAACCTAAAATAAGCGACCAGGTAGAAGGATTTTTTAATACGAGAAATTACGAATCTGGGAGGGACCAGAGAACAGAGACAGGTGGAAAAACGGCTTCAGAACCTAACTGAGGCAGGAAAGACCCAGGGCAAGTCCGGTTCCTGTGGATAACTGTTCTAAGGTACTCTTGACCTTCATTTGTCTTTTCTTCTCTTTCCCCTTTCCTTACCCTTTCTCCCAGGTTTCTATTTGCCATTCTTTTCTGTGTTCTCATGAAGATGCGTTAAGGATTAGGAAGGGATTACTGGACCCAGGCATGGCTGGTCTTTGTTAAATGGAACTTTCAGAAATGAAGGGGAAAACCAGAACTATTTCCCCCTTCGGATAAATTGTGTTTCTCTCAGTCCAAAGAGCTCTTGGGGATTTTCCCCAGGATTTCTTTTCTCCAAGGATGTTTGTTTTGTTTTTAATTTGTGAGGAAAGACTAATTCATTCAATAAACCAACATTTCCTGAACTTGTATTATAAGCAAGTACTGCTTCAGGTGCTGGGGAAAATGGAATCAACTGCAATGAAAAAGCCTTGCTTTCATGCCCTGTTCATTTCACTGGGGAAACAGCAATAAACAAGACAAATAACAACAACAATTGTGTGTACAGAAGTGTGTGTGTGTGTGTGTGTGTGTGTGTGTGTGAATTTAGGTGGTGAAAAGTGCTAAAGAGAAAATAAAGGTACAGTAAAGAGTGGTCAGGGAAGGCCACTCTGTCATCAGAGAAGATGGAATTTTTAAAAAATATATATTTTTTGGTTGTAGTTGGACACAGTACATTTATTTTATTTATTTATTTTTATGAAGTGCTGAGGATTGAACCTGGGGCCTTGCACGTAATAGGTGAGCAATCTACTGCTGAGCCTCAACCCCAATGCCTCCCCCCACAACCCCTCTCCCCGCCCCAAGATGGCATTTAAATAAAGAATGGGGAGAAGAAGGGGTTTGGATACTAGGGAGTAGCATTCTCAGCACAAAAGACTACAAATGAAAAGCCCAGAGGCAGGAGCATGCCTGACAAACTTAGGGATCAATACATAGGCCAATGTGACTAAATCAAGAACAGGATGAACATGGGAAGAGTTGAAGAAGATGAGGACAAAAGAATGTAGGTGGGTGGGTGTGGAACTGAAGCCAGATTTAAAATTAGGTAGTCAGTGTAGTTAGGTAAATCGGGTCTAATATCGAGTGAAATCTAAAATGGAGGCCATGTTGAGAATGAATTTCCGGAAAAGTTGAGCAACTCTTGAAATGTTAATGAAGTCCCAAGAAAAGCCCTAGGCCCAAAGTCCATCCCAAAGATGTGTTAATGAAGTCCGTCCTGCCCAGATTACTTCTTTGGCCCACCTGTGTCCTACCCCTCGGGCCTTCCCACCTACATTCCATCACTGAAAGAACTATAAAAAGGGGAAACAACCGCACTTCCACGGATTCCACCTCTTGGGTCCCCTTCTTCCTCCGGGAGAAGTCTTTTCTGCTGTCCTTTAATAAACTTCTATTTTCCACTCCAAACTTGCCTCAGTGTGCTTCTTCAACATTGGGGAAGCAAGGACTCGTCACCGGTCAACAGCGGTAACAGATCCATGGAGGTCTTTTGTTAGGACTTGGATTCATTTTGGGCAGATGGGAAGCAACTGTAGGATTTCAGCAGAGGAATGACAGGATCTGATTTGCATTTTAATAGGATCACTCTGGCTGCTGTGTTGAGAATAAACTGTGAAGGACAAGGGCAAGACCAGTTGGGAGAATATTGCAGTAATCCTGGGAAGCCAAGAAAGTATGTAAAACCAGGGTAGTAGTGATTGAGATGGTGAGGAGTGATGAGATTCTGGACATATTTGGAAACAGAGTAGAAAAAGTTGTGCTAATGAATTGGTTGCAGATTATGAGAAAAAGAAAGAAGTCAAATAGAACATCAAGGTTTTTCACCTGAGCAACCAGAAAAAGGGTGTCGCTATGAACTGAAAAGGAAGAGTTCAGGGGTCCAGGTTTGGGGGAAGATTAGGAATCCAGTGATGGCAATTTACATTCTAAATCCCTGGTAGACATCCCAGTGGAAAGGCCACGAGTCTTCAGATAAATGCGTTGGGAACTCAGGAGAGGTCAGGGCTGGAGATAAATCTCAGAAAGTCTTCAATGAGCAGACAGCATTTAAAGGGTAGAGACGATATTTTTGAAGAAATGATAGTAGATGGAAAAGAGAGGTCCAAGGCTAAGTCCTGGAGTAGTCTAGAGTTTATGGTTGGGGAGCAGAGGAGAACATTAAAAAAGACCAGAGGGCCAGACAGTGAGATAGGAGGAGAATAAGGACACTGTGGAGTCCTGGAAGCCAGGCCAGGAAGACAAATCAAAGAGAGGGTTGCTATGTCCAGTGCTGATAGATAGAGCAAGGAAGAGGAGGGCTGAAACTTAACTGTCATCTTCAGCAAAGTCAAAGTCATTGTTGACCACGTAAAGAGGTGTGCTAGTGAAGTGGTAAGGGTGCAATCTCAATAGAAAGGCTGGAGAATGAAAAAAAGAGAACAAATGGAAGAATTTGAAACAATTCTTTGAAGGCCATTGACTGTAAAGTAGAAGAGAGAAATTGTGGTCCAACTGGAAGAGGAAGAAGGATTGAAAGAGTTTTTTTTTTTTTAATATAGGAGAAATAAATGCCTTTGTCTATTAATAGAAAAGGTCCAGTAGGGAGCGGGGAAAAGAAGATACAGGGCTAATGGGTGGCTTCCTCTGGTAATACTAAGAGTTTAAGAGTGTCTACATTGTATTGAATATCTGCTGAATATTAAGTTTGCTTTTTCAGATAATACTCGTTTCTTAGAATATAAGATATAGATTATCATTTCCATTTTACTGGTGAGGAAATTGAGCTATGTGTCCAAGTTTATCTAGCAAGTTTAAGGAACAAGAAAAAGGTGGGAATCTGAGCCCAGCTTGAGTCATACTGCTTCTGGGAGTGTCTACCACTTTTTTGGTTGTGGAGTGTGCAGTTACCATGAAGGGGCACATTTACTGTCTTACATCCTTGCCTAAAAGAAGGGTCTGTGCACTTGTCATAACCATTACCAGAGATGTTGGTAGAAGGAAAAGACTGAATCATTTTTCTTAAGCCATGGGACATGAAATCTCAAACAACAGAGAAGATGCCTTGACATCTGGTTTCCCCCAAATCTCTATATATTGGACATCTAATGATTAAGGTTGTGTGTCTGAATAAGCAAAGAATGGGAATCAAGAATCATGGGTTTTAATTCTGACTGCTGCTATATGGCTGTTATTCCTGGGAAGTCAATTAACTTAGAGTCCTCATTAGCAAATGGTGAATAAAAATATCTTCCCTGTTTGTTTCTTGAATGGTTGTGAAAACATCACACTGTATGCCCCGTCTATCCAGAACTCCAGCCACATGTGAGAATTTGCACCATTTTCAAAGTGTATGACATATCGTGGCACTGGTAGTTCTCAACATTAGAATGTCTTAGAGAGCTTTTTGCAAATACTGCTCTCCTACGGGGATGTGGAACAACTAGAGTTTACCAACGTTGCTTCAGAAAGCAGTTGGCAGCATCTATTAAAGTTGAACCAATATCTACCCTGAAATTCAGTAATTCCACTCCTATATTTCATACCCAAGAGGAATGTATGCTCATGTGCACCAAAAGACATCACAAAAAAATGTTTGTGTCATTTGTAATTACTCAACTGGAAATAACTCAAATGTCCATTAACAGAATAGAGAAACAGTGGCTGGGAAGTTGCTCAGTGGTGGAGGGTATGCTTGGCATGCTTTCCTGGACTCAATCATCAGCACCACAAAATAAAACAATAAATAAATAAATTGTGGTATATCCATGTAATGAACAGTATTGAAAATTTGCAAACTATGGCTACAATGCTGGAGATTCAGCCAACATAGCTGAATCTCACTAATACCATATTCAGTGAAAGAAACCTGACATAAAAGATTTTCATCAAAACACGAGATATCAAATCAGGAAAATCATAAACCCTAGGGTACTAGAACCCAGAACACAGATTACCTGTGGAGAAGAAGGAATGGGGTAGACATAGAGAAGTCAAAAGAAGGTTTCTTGGTTGCTGTCATTTTGTGTGTGTGTGTGTATGAGGGGGGCGGATGGAGTTGGTCAGGCTCCCTTACCCAGATGTCTGGGAAGCAATGACTACAATGTTTTCTGTATCTGTAGGTCAGGAATAGCAGTGCGTGCACTCTCTCATGTAACTTGTGATATGTGCATGAGGCAGGCTTTCTTTCAATTTAGAATACGAATTGACTGGGACTGAATAAAGACATGTTGGATCTCCCTATGGCCCCACATATTTTCTTCAGGTTGCCCAAATTTTGAGTCAACCTGCCTGGGATAGAGATTGCAGAACAGTTGGCATAGAGGCAGGATACACAGCAGCCCGGTATGGTATGGAGGGGTGGCCAATCATGAGTATGTAGTATAAGATTGCGAGCCTCCCAGCCACCTGGGCTCCTCCCCAGGAATGGGCAGGGGTTGGTGGTACCCCCATGAATTTGGAAAAGGTGTGCCAAGTGGGAGAGGGTCTAGAAAAGCATAGTGCAGTGCTGGGGTCGTAGCTCAGTGGTACAGCGCTTGCATAGCATATGTGAGGCACTGGGTTCGATACTCAGCACCACATAAAATAAGAAAGAAATAAAGTAAAGGTATTGTGTCCATCTACAACCAAAAATATTTTAAAAAAAGAAAAGAAAAAAGAAAGCAAAGTACGGTGCCTGTGGGCTCCTGGGGCTGTGGGTGGGTGTTTCTTACAGCCCCTAGAGCAGAAACTGATGCTGCTTTATGAGAGACTGCCAAGGTGAGGGAGTTGCAAGATAAAGAAGAGGCCTTAGAATGCTTACTAGAGGAGGATCTCTGTACCTTGAAAGCACCCCTGTGTCTCACTGTAGTGCTGATGGAGTCAGAAGAGGAGGAGGAAGGGAATCAACACCCGCAAGCCCAACCAATGGTCATTCAGAAAATGCAACGACAGCAGCCATTGGCTCTCACAGGGCAGCTGGTAGGGCTGGCCCAGGACTGGAGTTCACCATGTTCCACTATGTTCAAGTGGAGTTGGTGGACTTGGGAAAGTGGTTTAGACAGAGGCCAGGAGAACCCCTGGTCACTTTGTTGTTATGCCTGTGAGATTTAGGGGTGGATAACATTATGTGTAGTGCTTTAAAAATGGTGAGGTTAGCATCCCTTCTTACAGCAGAGGTTGCAAAATAGTCAATGCCATGGAGGAATTTAAAGGGGCCAAGAGACCCCAGGGCTGCCAAGAGCTCTTAGGGGCCAAGAGACCCCATGTGCTACATGTTATTGACCCTGCACAACCTTGTGAATTAGATGTGCACATAACCTAAGATGGGTTTTGGCTGGAGCCTTTGGCAGCAGCATAAGTGGCTGCAGAGGCTTCTGGTCACAGTCCTGGAAGGGTGCAAAAGTATCCAATAGAGAAGCAGTTTGCAGCTGTGTATGCAACTCTAATGGCCTAGGAGGCCATTGAAGGCACTGCTGAAATATTGGTGTGCACCAATCATCCTGTGGTGAGATGGGTACGGGATTAGGCAATTGCCCCAAGAATAGGTGTGGGCCAGATGCCTACCCTAGCAAAGTGGGGGGTGTATTTGGAACATGGGAGTGCTTTGTCCATTAGTCCCTTGTCCCAGGCTGGGATGGGACAGAGCAGCCATGTAGATAAGGAACCAGTGGACAAAGAGTTATGTACCATGTGGATGGTAGTGCTACAGGAGCCAGAGCCCTTGACCATCTGCATGGACAACTGGGCTGTCTTTAAGGGGTTAACCTTGTGGATTACCACGTGGTAGGTAGATAATTGGAATGGTAGGGCATTGGTGTCTGTGGAGGCCAGACCAACTTCTAGGAAGGGGTGGGCACCGCATCTGTGGACAATCGTGTGAGCTCTTAATGAGCATCCCCAATGAGGGGGACCAGCTCCTGGGGAGGCTTTGCTGCACTGCACAGCAGTCCCAATACAACAAAGGACATTATACTTAAGCCTGGGTTCAGGCAGCAAGGGAATGTTCTCTTGCCCACTCTCACTGGATTCAATCAGGAGAAGCTGTAGCTTGAACATGGCTCTGGACAATAAAGTACATCCCCAATGGGTGGTTCTATTTGTCCATGGGGGATAAGTTTGGAATGCGATCTCCTTGTGACACCATGGGTAACCTGCGAATGGCCCCCCTGGGTACACATTTCCTGGCCAGGTCCTACAGATGGGACACAGATCTTCAAGGGCACTTTTATAATTTCCTTTTAGTGAATTTTGAGTTCCCTGGTGCGGTACACACAGAGCCTGATAAGAGACAGGCTCAAGCTGAATGAGTGTGGTACCACTGCTCAGGGAAACCACCACAGGCAGTAACTGTGCTTTGCCCGAGACTCAAACCTGGCACACATCTCCCAGATGGATGGGACTTGCCTTTTTAAACCTGTAACTGCCTCATCTTTTTGCCCCTAGGTGTGTGTGGGCCAATGTGCTGGTCAATCCACTATTGCCGATCCATCTGCATGTTGGGTATGCACTCAGCTGTGGCTGAGTGTTGCAAATGGCCTACACGGTGAATTGATCCAGCAATAACCTCTAACTGGACTTTGTTGCAAACATGAAATATGGTTGACCCTCAATGAAGCTATAATGTGAGCCAGGTGCTGCAAATCCTAGCCATTGAAACTCTACTAAAAGTAGAGTGTTTAACAGGAGACCCCTATAAGAATGGTGGGCTACCCTGACTACCCCATGGTGTATTAGTGATTTGCTGTTGTACCACATATTGTCTTTACAAAAGTGCCCTTGAAAATCTGTATCCCATTTCCTGGCCAGGAAATGTGGCGGGGGCGGGGGTGGTGGTGGGGGGGGGCATTTGCAGGTTGCGCATGGTGTCACAAGGAGATCTTGTTGTTGTGGATTTTGGGTGCAGGGCTGTGTCCTCCTCACCAAGGGACCTTTGCAGAAGACATCTTTCACGTAGATTGTATGGGGAGGAACCCTGAAGGGGTGAAACATAAGGAAAATGGAGTTGGTCAGCTCACCACGATACCTGGGAAGCAGTGACTGAGATGTTTTCTGTAGGTCAGGAACAACAGTGTATCTTATGTAGCCTGTGGTACGCTTGGCACCCTACTGACTTAGCATATAAACTGACCTGGACTTTCTGCTGTGTGAATTGTCCACCCATTGAATTAAGCATGTCAGAGATCTCTATGGCCCTATGTGTTTTCTTCAGGATTGCCCAAAACTCAATCTGCCTGGGATAGAGCGGTTGCAGAGAATGTGTTTACCTCAATGATTGTTATACAGATATTTTAAAAATATGCATTTTGTGATAATTCACTGGGCTCTGCACACAATTTATTCACTTTTTCAGGTTATGTTTTCACTTCAATTAAAAACAAAACTGCTGCCTAGATTCCAGTCCAGACCAATCCCTGGGGCAGGGCTCCTAGCCTGGGCATTGTCAGGAGGACAGCTGGGACTGAGAATACTGCACTCTACCTGTGGATACCTTTCCCTCCAGGAGGGGGGCTCTAGGGCTGTGTGGATGGACACTGCTGGATGTGCCTCAAGGTGCTGGGGGAGCAGGGCTGTATTTTGGAGAGAAGAAGGCTCAAGAACCCTGTGGCCAATGCCCAGGGGCAGGAATGTCCCAGGTGTTCACACTTTTTTTTTTTTTAACAATTTTTGTTGCCAATTTTATTGAGGTACAATTAACATACAGTAAGATTTGCCAGTTTTTTTGTGTGTGTATGTGGTGCTGGAGATTGAACCCAGAGGCCTTGTGCATGCAAGGCAAGCACTCTACCAACTGAGCTAAATCCCCTGCCTGTGTTCACACTTTTGAGTGTGAGGACAAGTTTCTTTCCTGGGAACACCAATCAAAGACTTATCACTGGAGTCCCCAGCCTGTAACAACCTCTTTTTAAGGAGCAATTCCTGAGATTAATTTCAAGCTCACTTATCAAAATGGTTACAGCAGCGTTTAGTAATTTTTATTTGCCTTGCCCCGTGTGAATGTTTTCTTTGTGTGTTTTACCGTAGTGGCCTAATTGTTGTGTTTGGTATTGGGGATTGAACACCCTGAGCCACATCCCCAGCTCTTTTTAATTTTCATTTTGAGACAGGGTCTCACGAAGTTGCTCAGGGCTTTGAGAAATTGCTGAGAGTGGCCTCGAACTTGAGATCCTCCTGCCTCAGGCTCTAGAGTTGCTGGGATTACTGGTGTGTGCCACCATGCCTGGCAGTTGTTGTTATTTTAATTCTTTACTGTCTTCCTTTTAACATATGACTCTTTAGTCCACACACTGCACAACTACATCCCATGGCTGTGCCGTCATCTGATAGGTAGTGTGGGCTGGTTTTCTAACTTTTGTTTCTCATGTGAGAGATGAGCAAATTCTGAGTACATGCCACTCTTAATCTTTGCTTAACCCACTTGGGAAAAGGGGTATAAACACCAAGAATCTTTTGTATTTCTCAATCACTGTTCTGATTTCATAAACAGAAAACACTTATGGGCCAAGCTATGTAGCTTGATAGAGATACTATACTTTCAACACTTCTTCAGAGACTTGACCCAAATAATGCCTCTAGAATTTAACCTCAATAGTATTTTAACAGGACTGTAGCCTCTTTAAGTTGATTTTAATAGGTCTAGTTTTCTGAAAGCTATTTTAATTACATAATATTTAATATTATCAAAAGAATGCCTTAGTCATTCTATTTTATTTTATTTATTTTTCTTGCTCAAAACAAAATTTATTGTATAAGTCAGGCATGGTGGTAGGTGCCTATAATCCTAAGAACTCAGGAGGCTGATGCAGGAGGATCAGTTACAAGTTGGAGATGAGCCTGGGCAACTTAGCGAGACCCTGTCTCAAAGTAAAAAATAAAAAGGACCTAGGATATGGCTCAGTGGTTGAGTGTCTCTGCGTTCAATTCCTGGTAATACATAAACAAATAAAGTGGTAAAGAACCCCTGAGTTCAATCCTCTGTTATGCTCGAATTCGGGACCCCCAAAAGACCACCAGAGACCAAGATCGATGTAAACAGCAAAGAGGTGTTTATTGAGAGCTAGCTCGGTCCTCCGCGCGCGCACACACAGCAACAGGTGATGCTAAGAGGCCCAGAGCTCAGGGTTTGCAGCAGTTTATACATTCTTTGGAGAAGGCAGGGACCCCCACATACATCATAGCATCTCTTAGAAAATCATCACACACCGGGGGAAAATCAAATAACAACTCTAAAACATGATTAGTATATCAAGTGGCAGGAAAGAATCTGGAAAGAATTATTGGTTAGTTCAAGGGGTTGCCGCACTTAAAATTGATTGGTTTAAATCGTGAGGATGTCGCAAGGGGGGTACATGCCAAACTGCAGGGCTTCTAGTTTAGATACTGGTCACCCCACCTAGGTGGGGGCCATCTGGAATTTCAGATATGTGGTTATCTTGGCCTATCTTTGGTGATCACCATCTTCGGCTTTTCTGAGAACTGTTTCCACAGAGCTTTTCTGTAGTATTTTCCTGACTCTAGGACTACAGTAGGTCAGAGGTTAAGTTTAAGAGCAAAATGAGGTCCCAAGCAGAATGAGATTACTTAGGTCTTTCACCTCAATATAATAAAAAAAATTTATTGTATACTTGAATATTGTATAAATATTTTTCTAGGTGCCAAAGATGTTCTTCATATAACTATTATAATTTCTGAAAGGAAATATGTATACTTATGTATCTACTGTATTGGGAAAAAGTTGTTTTGTGGTTATTATTGCATTATTAATGTTTTCAGTTTTGTTTTGTTTTTTTCCTCCATGGGGTGAGGGAGTGGGGAGGTAATACAAAGTAAAAAATATGAAACACAGGCTTCCTTCTCTACATTGCAGTTAAGATCTTAATGGCAAAGCAACTACTACCAGGGGCCAGAGATGTCTGCATGAGTGGGAATTCATTAGAAATGCAAATTCTCAGGCCACCCCTGATGCTGGCTTAGACACTCTAGGGGTGGGCCCATTGATCTGCTTTAACCAGACTTCCACGTGATTCTGATTCATACTGACATTTGAAAACCACTACTCTAAAGAATAGCAAGAAACTAATTTGGCCAATAATACTTGAGAGATCCAATCTGGGAATAGGTGTTTTGTATTGTTAAAAAAAAAAAAAATCTTTCCCCCAGATTCATCTTGCCCCAAGGCAAACATATTAGGATTTCTCAACCCAATCTGGTGAGCTTTTAAAAATGCCTGTGCCTGTGTGTCTCCCCAGACCATATTAATCACACCCGCTGTGGATAGGTCTCAGGCATCCAGGTGCTTCTGATATGCGCCAGGGCTGATAAATTCTGTTCTATATTCAGGTACTTTTTGTGGTTGAGACAGATAAAGTTAACACCTGCCCTCACATTCTTTCAGATGTTTCCTACAGGCTCTGTGAAGCAGAACTCTGGCCTCTGGCGACTACTTGTCCAGATCTAAAGGTGTTTCCTGCAAGACAATTTGGCCCTGCATGCAGGTACCTCTGTAGACCACAGCAGTGCACCAAAAATGTGACACTCCCTCATGGCACGCACACAGGGCTGGCTACTTAGCTACACTTCAAACACAAACTCTGATGCCCAGGGCAGATGCCACGTAAGATAAGTAAGATAACGTGTGTTAAATTTGCAGATCAGGGCATGGAGAAAGTATCAAAAATGTCAGCTATGGAATTGAGGCTGTAGCTCAGTGGCAGAGCACTTGCCTAGCACGTGTGAGGCACTGGGTTCAATCCTTAGCACTGCAGAGAAATAAACAAAATAAAAGCATGCTCTTCATCTACAACTATATATATTTTTTTAAGTTAGCTATGCTTATCTTCATTATCTAATGCATATGGATCTCTTTTTATTTAAGTTCACAAAATACTTCTTCAGAAGATGCCTCTTGGTGATTTCATCATGAATTCCCTCCTCCCCACCCTGCAACTTTCATGCAAAGCCCACGGGGGACCACTTACATATATTCTTGAGGGATGTTCTAAGCCAGTGGTTCTTAAAATGTGGTTGGTGGGCAGGGTAGGGTGGTTGGCAGCAAGAGTGTCACCTGGGATCTTCTTAGATGTGAACTCTTGAGCCCCAACTATATGAAGCAGGACTCTATGAAGAACTCCAGAGGCGCAGCCCAACCATCCATGATTTCACAAGGCCTCCTCATGAGTCAGATGCATGCTCTGGTTAGAGAACCAATGCTCGCAGTCTTAGTCTCTCAAGCTTGTGAACAATGCAGAAGCTCAGCCCCACCCCCCACACACACTCCAGCTAAATTAGAGTCCCCAGGTCATATAAGTGCACATCAGAGTTCAAAAAGCATGGCTTTAAAGTCTTGGTAATGATCAATCAGAGCACCTTAAAGTGCATTATTAGATGGTGGCATCCCAGCTTCTCACAGCAATGCCACCACAGATGATAATTTCAGTGTAAGAAACAGACACATGAAAGACCTTTCTGTACCTGTGGAAAATAATTTTAACTATTGGGAGCTATTTGGGAGGCTGAGACAGGAGGATCACAATTTTGAGGCCAGCCTGCACAGCTTAGTAAGATCCTGTCTCAAAATTAAAAATAAAAAGGGCTGGGGTAGAGCAGAAGTACATTGCCTCTTTGCTCTACCATTGCCAGCCCTGTGTGCATGCTATGAGGGAGTGTCACATTTTTGGTGCGCTGCTGTGGTCTACAGAGGTATCTGCATGTAGGCCCAAATTGTCTTGCAGGAAAGCACAGCAGTAGAGCAAAGAAGCAATTGTACTGCTGTTCATCATCCCTTTGGAGAAAGACATACCCTGTGAATTTTCTTAGAGTTTAAAGCAAACACATGTGTCTGATTTTTTTGTTCTTAGGAAAAGTGAAGTTTCCAAACTCATTACACCTAAGTTGCTGGGACACTTAGATTTTAGCTCAATTCTAAAAAATATCCTGGTTTAGGTTCTGTCCTATAGCTCTCCCTTCTTCTATGTGTTTTCTTAAAATTTGTTCTAATTAGTTATACATGACAGTAGAATTCACTTTGACCCATCATACATAAATGGAGTATAATTTCTCATTCTTCTGGTTATACATGATGTAAAATCACGCCAGTCGTGTAGTCATATACATACATAGGGTAATAATGTCTGATTCATTCTGTTATTCTTCTTACCTCCATACCCTCTCCCCACCCTTCATTCCCCTCTACCTAATCCAAAGTAACCCTATTCTTCCCTAGTTCCCACCCCTCTCCTCCTTAATTGTGAATTAATGTCAGAGAAAACATTCAGCCTTTGGTTTATTGGGATTGGCTTATTTTGCTTAGCATGATCTTTTCATTCTTGTTTTAACAATCTATTGTAGCTGCATTTTAAAAATTATAAGTAGTCTCAACTATTGTGGGAGAATATAAGGGATTGCAGGAAAGGAAAGCTATCTTCTCACCCATTTCTACGTTCATGGTAGACACCTATACAGCAAAAGACAGATGAATGAGATTGCACAGATTCATTTAATGTAAGTTTTACCAGACACAGAAGCCTTTATAAGGAAATGAACACCTGAGGAAACAGTTACATTTTATGCCAGGCTTGATGAAGAATGGACAGTCCTAGAGAAATGTAATTGGATAAAGGGAATATAATCCAGTAGTTATAGACTGAGGAAGCTTGTTCAAATTTTTCCCTGTGTCTCCAGAGACAAGGATGCTCCACTCCTTTGGATGTAGGGAGGATACCCCACAGATGAGGGTCTTATGGCCTGTCTGTTTCTGCCATTTCCCCAAATTCTTTCCATTTAGATTATTCGATTTGCCAAGATGCCATGTGTCAGGGTAAATGTTCTGAAACCCATGAGAGCTACTGAGAAGTAAGTACACGTGCTATGACTCAGAATATCTCTGCACATATAAAGCATAGCAATCCCAAGGGCCCCCATTTGAATGCCCTATGCTCCCTAAAGGTTTTCTAGTGGTTCCCCTAACAGCCGTGGTTCATAGGACCTCAGATGACACTGCTTGTGATCTGTCATTCCATATCACACTTGGCCCTGTTCTTAGTGAGTTAATGTTTGTGAAGTGTGCAGAATAGTGTAGGAACATGGTACACACTCAAACTATTATTATTATAATTATCATCCTCATGGTTTATATGTAGGTGATGTCATTCTTCTTCTAGCCTTTTGGGGATGAGGAAAGGACCTTATTGGCTGTTGGCTCGCCTCGGGGGCCTTGTTTCTGTCTGCCCACAACAGGACCCGCCATATAACATCAATGAGAGTTAATATCAGAGTGCTCTGGAAAAGAAAATATGACTTATGGCCATTAATGGAACCACTGGGTCTCAACTGATCCTATCCTAAAAGAGAAGCTATTGTACCCATAAGGGTGACATATCCCTTAGCCTCAGTCCAGAAGGCATCAGAAAAAAAAAGGAAGTGAAGGATAAATGTCACCAAAGTTCTCAGTGAAACTGAGTTCAGAAGAAACTCTGACCAAAACCAAAATGGAACCAACTGAAAATGTTAATGGTCATTTTTAGTAAGTCACAAGAATTTGAAGAAAGGCTATTTTAATAGATAGAACAATTTCATTTTCCATATAGCCTGGGAAATTAAGATGAGATGGTTTCTTTTACATAGTCTCAGAAAGTGGTATGGTTTCATCTAAAAGACTTGTGAGAAAAAGAAAGAGGGACAGTATCTCAAGCAGTTGTTGACAAGAGAAACTCACATTGGGTTGGCTATTGATTTGTGGGGTTATTCAACATGGTATTCTTGGAGGGTAAGCTCAGGTAAGGGAAGAAAACTGAGCAAAGAATCAGGTTCACATGAGGCGCAGAAAATAGGATTAAGGGGAAACTACTGAAGCCCGAGGGTTACACTTAGACTCTAAGCCCCAGCCTCTTTCAAATTCTTAAGAGGGACACTGGCAATTTTGTGCTTACAATTTTGTGTTAGTGTTTCATAAGAGGGCTTCCCAAGTTGCCTAAGTTTCCATAAAGCTGGAGCCGTTCCTGATGACATGCTGTCCACCTGGGAAGCTCCTGCTTTCAGATTTCCCTTTCTGCAGTCCTTTGGCTCTGCTTTGCCAGAAGGGCTGATGTAACAACTGCGGGATTTGAGAATGAGGAAGGTCTTTGCTGAGTTGCTGGGAGGAGAGATCGTCACATAATGATAAAATGTGGAGACTAGTATGATTTTGTCAAGGCTTATCATGGTCCTTCTAGGGTAGTGATTTTCAACTAAGGGCAATTTTACCCTCAGAGGATATTTGGTAATATCAAGAGGTTGTTTTTTTGTGTGTGTGTGTGTGTGGGGGGGCACGGGGTACCAGGGATTGAACCCAAGGGGCACTTAACCACTGAGCCATATCCCCAGCACTTTTCATTTTTTTTAATTTAGAGACAGAATCTAACTAAGTTGCTTAGGGCCTTGCTAAGTTGCTAAGACGAGCCTTGAATTTGTGATCCTCCTGCTTCAGCCTCCCAAGCAGCTGGGATTGCAGGTATGTGCCACCACATCTGGTCAAGAGACATTTTTGATAGTCATAACTAGATGAAGGCAATAAGGGCTGCTGCTGGCATCTAGTAGGTAGAGGTCAGGGGTGTAGCTAAACCCTCCACACTCCACAGGACAGATCCTTACAGGAAAAAATTATAAGGCCTCCAATGTCTAAGCACTGAGGCTGGGAAAGCCTGTTCTAGCTCACTCTTTTGCTGTATGTCAACTGACAACTCAGGCTTTGAAATGAAATATCAGCAAACAGCATAAGATGACTGCTCAAAGGAATTGCAGTTGGGTCTTCCTTACAAACCATTGTTTGTCATGTATCTGGCTCTTCCTTGATTAGTGACACCCTCTCCCCCACCCCACCCTACACACTGCAAGGCTGGAAGGGCCACGGCTCTAACTAAAACAAAAATGAAAACCTGACTGGCACTGAAACAGGGAATCTTAGAATCTCAGACACTGGAGTGCTGCTTGGTGGAGCCCACCCACCCACAAATCAGCTTCTCTAAAACTAAAGCAATCAGCCATCTCCCTCAACTGTGTGAACGCCCATGCAATGTCGGTGGAAATGGGGGTCCCACTTCCAGACTGCTAGGATCCCCGCTCCAGGCTGCTGAGTCCTACTAAGGTCTTAGAGTTAACAATGCACTGCCCCAAATTCCTGCCCTCTGACCTTAGCGGGTCCTTTTCTACCTCGTGGCCTTTCTGCTAGGCACCTCCTGATTATCTCAGTCATAATCCCATGGTGGCTCACTTCCCCCAAGCCTTTAAAATTTTTTTATTTTTATTTTTTGTAGTTGTGGATGGACAGCATGCCTTTATTTTATTTATTTATTTTTATGTGGTGCTGAGGATCCAACCCAGTGCCTCCCATGTGCTAGGTAAGCAAGTGCTCTACCACAGAGTACCACCCAGCCCCCACCCCCAAGCTTTTAAATCATTCTCTTCCTATTTCTCTTGCCTCCTGTTTCCTGAGTCGTCGTCGTCATCATCATCATCATCATCGTCATCATCATCATCGCTATTATCATTTATGCAGCAGCCACAAGCACTACGTTGGTACCATAAATATGCGTCACCTGCAAGGGGAGTACCAATAACGGTGTTTTGCAGATGATGAAACCTGGGCTTAAACAAGGCAGCTCAAACTTTCTGTAAATCACAGCATGGGCATTTTGTCCCAGAATTGCCCGTGTCCGGTAGGAGCTCGCTACACGTCTCTCCTCTCCCTGGAAATCTCTTTTGTCCTGGAGGAAGAGAAGTTTCTTTCCACCTAAAGCTGATTTCTCCATCTTGACCTTATTTTCCTCCTGTCTCCTGCTGCACTCACTGCAAGAACACCTCCCTCCTACCACCACCACCATATATCTCAGCCTGTCTTCCCCACTGGCTCCTTCCTATGAATGTATTCCCTCCACCCTGCTTTACCAACACTCTTCTGCCTCATCTGCTTCTTTCCTTTCACTGCTAACTTGCCAAAAGAGTGTCTCTGCTTGGTTACCTCTTCCGTTCTCTCCCTCACCCTTGGTCTGCCTAGTCATCTACTCCATGAACGTGGTCTGGTTTTCCACCCTAACTGTGCTGTTGAGTGGAATTTGTCTGTGTGCTCTTGGGTACCCCCTGCTCCCTCTGGATAGATACCATGTCTACCTCCCCCTGTGCCTGGGACAGTGTCCTGAAGAGTATGAATAATGGTGTTGATCCACATTCAGAATAAGGCAAAAACCAGACAAACACTTTCCAGCAGGCCAGGGAGATGGCTGAACCAGGGCTCCCAGGGAAATTCCTTTGGGTTGGAGCTCTCTTTAGCAGAATGACGACACACTATTGGCATATTTAGAGCAGTGATTACCAAATGGAAATACCCTATTTCACCAGGGACTGAGATACGAAGTCACTGGCTTCATATCTAAATGTCATTTACCTCTTCACTGTAACCAAAGCTCTGAGAAACAGAAACACATGACTACATGCTAGGGGATTCAATTCCTGTTTTTCCTTCCTGTTTGTCCTCTGCTAAAATTAAAAAAGAAATACTAAAAAGAAACTTCCTGCTACAGTACTATTACATCTGTGGAGATAAAGCTAAATGAAACAAGTAGTCTTTGAGCTATTGACATTAAACGCCATCAATTCTTACAAGACAAGTAAATAACACCTGAACCCTAAATCTATGTTTGAAGGCCAAAAAAAAAAAAAAATCCCTTCTGTGGGTAATTCTGTTCTCATACCCTCTGTGCTGAAATGGCTGTAAGTTTCTACAAGTTGGAACCAATAAACTTATGCCTAACTTGCATCCTTCTATATATCCACTGATTCATTCCTTAATTCAACAATATTTATCAAAATGTGTGCTTGGTCCTTGGACAAGATAGACACGGCGCCTGTGTAGTGGCGTCCCCTCCTCCACAAAAACATCTTAACTGTGCTTCTCCAGAAATCTTCACCATGGCTGATTTTAGGATTCTTAGCAAAAGAGTCTCTGCAAAATAGTTCAATGTAATTAAACTTCCTATTTTTGTGTTGCCCTATTTTACTTGCCACTAGCCTGGAAGAAATTGGCACCCCAGGTGCTAGACACCCCCTTACTTGTTGTTCACAAATATATATCCAGCATAGTAGTTTGTAGAAATGTGTAAACAAGGCCTCTGGTTGAGCTGGAGTGTCACAGAGATGTCTACATTTCTAAGATAAGAAAAGTTACCAACTGGGCTCCATGGTAACAGCTGGCAGAGGGAGGAAAGAAAGGGGAGAAGAAGCTCTCTCTTTCTCAGGTGTTGTCCTTGAAGGGTTAACTTGTCCAGAACAGTGAAAGAAAAAGCTGCTTTTATGTGAACTTCTGCACACTGTGAACTTCTGAGCCCCTCCCCTTACATGCTGGGTATAAAATTCTGAAACTCCCTGAACTCAGGGTTCAGGGGAACAATTGATTACAGCAAAAGCTGTGCCCTCTGAACATGACTGCAGCCAAATAAAACTGTTTCCTGCTGTCTTCGGTGCCTTGCCTCATTTGTCCCTACAAAACCTGTCCTCCGGATGTATGGTCCACCTGAAACTCAACATGATAGGAGCTGGATAAAAGAAATGTAGGGTGTGGTAGAAATATTTGTATAGACCCTTACCCCAGACTTGGGGGAAGATGTCAGTCAAGGACTGAAAAAAATATCACCTAAAGTAAAACCTGGCATGTGGGTGAAGAAGGGAGGATGACGGTGGGGGAGGGGTCATCCAGGAGAAAACCACATTTTAGATACAGAGATAGGAGAGATTTTTAAAGCACTTACAAGTTCATTCTCACTGGATCAGAAAATAGAAGAGGAGAAGACTGGAGAAAGATTTCCATCATAGGGAATATTTTAAGTGCATAAAGTGGGTGCCATTATTGTTGTTGATGATTGTTGTTTTGCAGTACTGGAGATTGAGCCCAGTGCCCTGGGTATGCTAGGAAAGTGCTCTACTACTGAGCTATCTCCTCAGCCTCTAATGGGTGCCTTTATTAGCCCCATTTTTCGGAGGTGGGAGCTGGGCACTGAGAACTTCATGCCCATGTAACGGATTCCATCTCTACCCAGCGTCTATGCCTGACGCAATACTGCCCCCCATCCTGCCTTTGAGATAATTTTTAAATCTCTGTCCCGACAATCAAGTTGGGAGGACCCAGGAGAAAAGAACAGACTGAAGCTCTGATTTAATGTTTAGTGGGACATCTAAGTGGGATTGCCAACCTAAGGAAGCCTCTCCTCCTCCACCTCCTGCCCTCCATAAGTCCATTTAAATAGGGGAGCAGGAGCAACAGTTTTGATTGCCCTAACTGGCAGGGTGGGATGGAGGGAGACATTCTGGGTTAGGGGCCCAGTCTATGCCCCTCCCAAGTGGGGACAAGTAAGAGACCACCTAGTCATAGACTCCGAGGTATTTTTTTCCTTGCCTAGAAGGCTTGTTATGAGTCATCAGGCTCTTAATTTTCTATCAGAAGTGGCTTAGGCTCTCAAAAGTCATCTATTGGAAGGTTCCCCACCCCTTCCAATTACTAATGACATCAATGAAAATGACTCTAGTTGACTCAAGGAGTCAGAGATTTATTCAGAGCAGCTGAGTTTTGTTTCATTCAGAGACTGATTTAGAGCAAATAGCAGCTTCATATCCCTTAAGTAGGGAGATAAAAAGACTTTAATGCCATCAACTTTGCAAGTGAAGACTTTAAATTGGTCAGGTGTGCAGACAGTTCACCCAAGCATGGAACACGGTGTTACGATTTCTCAAGACTTATCTCTCACGGATGATTACCCACCAGCTCGATCACACCTGGAGCCGATGAGCCACGTGGAACATCTGTTTACAACTAATTCTTCCTAGAATAAAAATATTGCAGTTTGAGAAGTACTGGATATCACCCTTCTCAAATCCAATGCTTATTTTTTCTATTTCATTACAGTTAGCCAGAATAATATATTAACTGCTGAGATTGGCTAGAGTTAAAATGCTTGTCTCCAAGACTTTCTGTGGTGACTCGGATGAGGACAGAGAGAGTTAAATTCCATGTTTATGTACAACATTGGTGGAATTAATTGTTTAGAGATTACACACACACACACACACAAACAAACAAACAAACAAAAAACAACTGGATATAGTAAGTTCTCCCTACCTGTGTGTTCCATATCCATGGATTCAACCCACTGCAGCAAAAAATATTTGGAAATATTTGGAAAATATTTGCAAAAATATTTGGAAAAAATTGCTTCTATATTCACCATGTATTCTCTTGTCATCATTCCCTTAACAATATAGTACAACAAGTACAGAGATAGCATTTATATACTTAATACAATATAAATGCTATCTCTGTACTTGTTGTACTATATTGTTAAGGGAATGATGACAAGAAAATACATGTATTGTATTAAGTATTGCAAGTAATCTAGAGATGATTGAAAATATAATAATTTCTCAGTATCTGCAGAGTATTGGTTCTGGGAGTCCCTTGAGTACCAAAAATCCAAGGGTGTGTGTGTTTTACATCCTTGTTTGCACCGGTTCTTATGAAACTCAGAGTTGTACAGAAATTGGATATGGTTTATCAGTTAGCTCTCTCTGCCCCAACTATTCCCCATCTCTCCAACAAAAAATGGACAATCGTCCTTTCCATACTATTTAAAACTTCTTCTTCCACTTAGCCAGACTTGATTCCTCTCAAGAAAGTGGACAGAAAGCTTACAACTTCCGCTTGTTGAATTTTTATATAGATAGTTAGTTGATTCATTACCTTGAAAATTCAGGAATGTTGTTTATGTGATGACTAAACTTTTCTCATTGGGACATAGGCTGTCCCTGCCCTTTAGGCACATATTGTGGTCAGAAACAAAGCAGATAGCAATGAGATTTTATCCTTGTTTGTTTTTCTGTTGCCATTGGGTCTCCATATCACAGGGACTAGAAAATACTTGATGTGGTGCTTTTGGTTTGGGGGTCATTGAGAGAGTGATTGAGTAAAGGGTGAAAAGAAGGGAGAGAGGTGAACACTGAAGAAACCCAACCCCGACAACCAGTAGCTTCATGAGCTGGGTCAAGGAGCAGGCATGGTGATTCTTATGTCATAAACATTTATTCATTCACACAACTGGAGCCTGTTAAGAGCCACACAATGGGAAGACACAAGGTCCAACCTTGAGAGTTTTCATTTAGAACTTACTCAAGAGTAGGTCTATCAAAAGTACCAAAAAGAACTGAGAAAAGTCACACTCTTACATTGCGAGTGGGGCTGCAAATTGGTACAACCAATCTGGAAAGCAGTATGGAGAGTCCTTAGAAAACTTGGAATGGAACCATCATTTGACCCAGCTATCCTACTCCCATACCCAAAGGACTTAAAAACAGCATACTACAATGATATAGCCACATCAATGTTTATAGCAGCTCAATTCACAATAGCTAAATTGTAGAACCAACGTGGATATCCTTCAATAGATGAATAGATAAAAAAACTGTGGTATATATGTACAATGGAATATTACTCAGCATTAAAAGAGAATAAAATCATGGCATTTGCAGGTAAATGAATGGAATTGGAGAATATCATGCTAAGTGAAGTAAGCCAATCCCCAAAAAATCAAGGCTAAATGTTTTCTCTGATAAATGGATGATGATCCATAAGGGGCAAGGGGAATATGGGAAGAATGGAGGAACTTTGGATAGAACAAAGGGGAGGGAGAGGAAGGGCGGGGACATGGAGGTAGGAAAGATGGTGGAATAGATGGACATCAATACCCTAGATACATGTATGAAGACACGAATGGTGTGACTCTACTTTGGATAAAACCAGATACATGAAAAATTGTGCTCTATATATGTACTATGAACTGAAATGCATTCTGCTGTCATGTATAACAGATTAAAACAAATTAATTAATTAATTTTAAAAAGAAACAAATGAAAAAAAAGGCAAAAAAAAAAAAAAACCCTGATGTTTATCTATAATCAGTAGGTTGCTTCCTCTTCTCACAAGGCACAATGGAGGAAGATACTTTCCACATTCCTCTAGACTGAATTTGCCTATGCAATATCCATTGAGGTTTGGTTTCAGGACCTCCTCAGATACCAAAATCTGGATGATGAAGTCCCTTACATAAATGGCACAGAAGTTACAGATAGTATGCACATCCTCTCATAATCCTAATACAATGTAAATACTATGTAAATCTTTGTAATGTTTAAGGAATGACTAGAGAAAGTCTGTATGTGTTCGCTATAGACCAAATATTTCCTCCAATATTTTGCACTCGTGGTGGTTGGATCCATCCATGGATCCATGTGGGTACAGAGGGTTGACTATATTAGTAAAACTGAAAGAGGCAGACTTGATGACTAAAAGAAAAGAGGGGATTTATTGGAAGGCTCATATGATAGCGAGAAGGTTCAATATCCCAGTCACAGGAAGGACAGGGCACTGGGGATGAGGGAACCAGGGAATTCCACCTGCCCCTTCAGTGCTCCCCATTCTGCAATCTGTCTGGCTAACTCTGTTCCTTCTCTCCCTGCAAAGAGAGTCTCTCCCCTCGGTGGTAGTACCCAAGCCTTGAATCTCCTAGATTCTATTCCTCTCCTTCTCTGTCTCCTTGGCAGGCTCAGCCCCGTCCAAGGCTGGCCATCAAGTGTGAAAGCTCCTGCTGCTCCATCTTAGGCCCTTCTCCACCCTGCCTCAGAGTTCTCACTCATGCCTACAGCTTCAATCATTGCTTCTACTTTGAGGTTTCCCAAATTTATTCTCCAACATGGACATTTCTCCAAGTTCTAGGCCTGTGTATCCAAAAGCCTACCTGGTATCTATTTTGGAGTATTTCAAAGGTATTTAAACCTTTCCCATTTATTGGTACCCAAACCCCCATGTTGTTAGAAGTGGCAAAGAGCTCAGCTGAAGAGATTACATTTCCCAGCTTCCCTTGCAGCCATGGATGGACATGAGAGGTAAGCAATGGTAATTAAGCTGAGCTTCTGGGGAAAGTCCTTTACGAAATGGTGGACTCAGCTGAACATTTTTCAGCTTTGTCGTTGTGCCTCCTTGCATCTGCCTGGAATGTGGATGTGATGACTAGTACTATGATGATCATCTTGAGACTATGAGGATAACTTGAAGGTGGAAACTACCACTAAAATGGCTGAGAATGGTAAAAGGAGCCATTTTACCTTCAGGATGAAGGTGACATTTTACTATTTCTAGACAACTCTTAGGTGAGAAATTATAAACTTCTATCTCATTGAAGCCATTCATACATGGAACTAGAGACCAAATATAATTCCTAACAGACATTCCTACACCTCCATCCATGTCTGATGCCAGCCCACTCGACCCTCCTCCCTTTATCCAGTCACATTGCTCCTCTTTCTCCCAATACTTACCCTGCCCTCTCCTGCCACTTGGTCTTCTCCTGTGCCATTCCCAATGCCTAGATCTCAGCTCAGGCATTGCTTCCTTGGGGAAGCCCTCCTTGACCTACGTCACTAGGCTAATTCCCCCATTGTGGGTTCTCAAAGCATCCCTAGGCTCTCTTGTGTTGCACCTGTTCTTATTGTCATTTTACATTTATTTGCATTGTCTTTGGGCTCACATCTGTCCTCACTGGATTTTAAGCTTCATGAAAGCAGCGACTGTGTTCTTTCTTTCTCTTACCATTGCATCCCGTATACACAAGCCCAGTGTTATAATAAGTGCTCACCTCCAAAAGAAAAATGTTGAACATGTTAATGCACCAGAAAGGAGTTACTAAGGCTTCTCTGGTTCATATTTTTAAATCCTGAGGAAATCTTCTGACTGGTCTATCTAGAGTCAAGTTTTCATCTCAGGACTGTGGTCAAGGACCAGGTCTATAGGAATATGGCAGCTTCCATTTCAAACCACATTTTTGGAACAGGGAAAGGAACCATTCCAAAAGAAGAGAAGGGAGATAGGTATAACAATAAGTGTCTACCTTTGTGAGGCCATCTGTGATGACTATTGTAGCCTGATTTTACCTAGAGGGAAAGATTGGGGAAGGAGAGTCCATAATACAATTAAGTTCAGGTCCTGCATGCTCTAGAAAAGAATCTGGTCCCCCAAATCCTATATATAAATAGAGGATGACTTTATTACATTCCCTTGAGATCAATTATGCATTCATTATCAGTATATAATGAAAACAAAACAAAACTTGTTTAATCTGATTTTATGGCTTCCATTCAATTCAGCAAACGAATAAAATATCTTTACTTAGCCCTTGCCCTCTCACTTCTTCCTGCCCTCATTGTGTTCCCTCCATCCTGGCCTCTTCTTTCTCAGAGAAAGCCTGAGCTCAGTCCTGCTTAAGAGACTTTGCGCTGCTATTTGCTTCTGCCTGAAACTCTCTGCCACGAACACTTCTCCAGTTTGTGCTCTGTAAAGAAGCCTCACTGAAATGTTGGTAAAGGCTGAGATTCTGCCCCAGTGCTGTCTTCTGAACCATGTTCCCTGAGGATGAAGTGCATTTTTTTTTCCCACTAAAGATAGCATCCTTGGCGTTATTTCATTTTCATTATATATCTTATCTAGTTAATATGCACCATGTAAAGCTACTGGAGGTTCATAGCTAGGGGGCCTTCTCATCAGAGCTGGGAGATTTTCTCCTCCACTGAATGATAACCTGTGGCTAAACTGGTACTCAAACCATGAATTTTGAAACTTGGGGCAGAGGTCAACCAGTTGTCCTGTCTGCCTGAAGTAGAAGAGACAGAGCTTCATGGATGATACTGATAGTTGGTCCTGGGCTCTTGCCTGTCCTGGTGCTCTTTTGGTTTAGTCACTTCTTCACATTGAGCACTTCGTTATCTGGGAAGGGTATCCTGGATTTTCATCATGTGCTAGAGAGGGATTACTGCCCTGCCCATAGGGGGTTTGTAATCACACCGGCATTAAATCATCACACTCTGATGAAGGTCACTGTGATGGGTGGGGGTTTGAGAGCACATGATGGGGGGACCTACCCAAGAAGGGTGGAAGTGGCTCCAGCTGAGAATGGCAGGATGGGTAGGAGAGGACCAGTCAAAGAAAGGATGAGACCTGGTGTGGAAGGTGATCTGATCTAAAGAATAGAACCTGGTCCCTGAGGCCTGGGCTTAGCTCTGAATACAGGTTGCCAAATGTGTTTCAAACAAAGCTATTGGTCTTTAAGAAAATTGTGATATTAATTAGTGTTGGCAAGGATGTGAGGGAAATGTTCAGTCATACATTGCCGTGGGACTGCAAATTGGTGCAACCACTCTGGAAAGCAGTATGGAGATTCCTCAAATGTTTGCTAAACATTTCCTGTTTAACAAATGGTGGGGTGGAACCACCATTTGACCCAGCTATCCCACTCCTAGTACATACCCAAAGGACTTAAAATCAGCATACTATAGTGATGGGGCCACATCAATGTTCATAGCAGCTCAATTCACAGTAACCAAGTTATGGAACCAGCCTAGGTACCCTTCAACACATGAATGGATAAATAAAATGTGGTAAATATACACAATGGACTATTACTCAGCCATAAAGAAGAATGAAATTATGACATGTGCCAATAAATGGATGGAACTGGAGACTATCGTGTTAAGTGAAATAAGCCAATCCCCCCCAAAACAAAGGCTGAATGTTCTCTCTGATATGGGGATAACTGACTCACAATAGGTGGGGGCAGAGAGGGAGGAGTGGAGGTTCACCAGATTGGACAGAGGGGAATGGGGGAAGGAATAGGGGATAGGAACAGGAAAGACAGTAAAATGAATCAGAGACATAACTTTCCTATGTTCATATATGAATACACGATCAGTGTAACTCCACATCATGTACAACCACAAGAATGGAAGTTATACTACATGTATGTATGATATGTCAAAATACATTTTACTGTTATGTATAACTGAAAAGAACAAATTAAAAAAAGAAAATGGTTTTATTTATCAATGAGGTAGCATTTGCAGACCTTTCTGGCAAGTTATCTTTCAGGGTCCAAGTAGAGTGTGATGAGTACTTTCCTTTCCTCTGGTGAAAGCTAGTTGAGAACATCTCTCCCAACTTCTCATTCAATCATTATGCTGAGGAATCAGCCAACACTACAAATCAGGTGTTTCCAGCACAGGCTTGTTACCATCTAGAGGTGCTGGATTCATTGTCTCTGTTTAGCAAAGAATTGAAGAACAAGACAGAGATAGCAAGCCACAGGTTTATTGCAAAAGTGACAGAGATAGATGTTGAGAGCCACAGCCAAAGGGGCCTCAGCAAACTTCCAGCTGATTGGCTCACAGCGGCGCCAGCAAACTTCTAGCTGCCAGCTGATTGGCTCCTCTGTGGTGATGCTCATTGCGCTGTTTCCCCGCCCTTTCAGACCACGGAGCTGCTCATTGGGGGACTCTTTTGGCTCCGCCCATGCGACCCAGCCAATCGGCCTCAAGAGAGGAGGAGTGGGGGGTTGAAAGGCTCGTGGGAAGCCGGTGGTGGCAGTTGGGCTCTGAGGGAATTCCTGAAGAGCTCCTGTGGTGCCGGCGTGTGTGTTCTAAAAATAAAGTTCATTTCTGCTTGATAAGTGGCTCGTGAATTGTGCACAGCCAGACTGCGGCATTTGGTGGCCTGTACGGGGATCGAACCCGCAACCTTGGCGTTATCAGCACCAAGCTCTGATGAATCCAAATTTTAAAAGTTTAGAGTAAAAAGGGTTATTTTAAGTTTATCTTTGGGGAATATATTTGATATCCTAAAAGGTCCATCAGATCCAAATTCACCCCGAATGTTAACGCCTGAAGCAAGAAAGGCATTAAAAATCATTGAAACATATATGGAAAATATTCATTTGGATAGAATTGATATAAGTTTGCCTCTATTATTTATTGTACTATCAATAAAAAATATTCCTACAGGAGTATTTTGGCAAGAAGGTCCATTATTATGGATACATTTATCTTATTCTCCTAACACTATTCTTACTAGGTATCCTGAGGCTGTAGGACAATTAATACTCAAAGGAATAAAAGCAGCAAAGGGAGTGTTTGGAATTTCTCCCAATAAAATTATTACTCCATATACTATGGATCAAATTGATGAGGTAGCTAATGAATTAAATACTTGGGCAATAATCATGTGCAAATCTAATGTTTCATTTGATAACCACTTACCATCTAATCCTTTATTGTCTTTTTGGTCATCGCATCCTGTAACTTTTCCAAAAATGACAAGAAAAACACCTATCATGAATGCTCCAAATATATTCACTGATGGGTCAAATAATGGTACAGCAGCAGTAGTTACACCTGATCAAACTTTTACATTTTTAGTACCCAAACAATCAGCTCAAAAGGTAGAGCTTAATGCAGT
>NW_025999977.1:11255492-11262614 GCF_001458135.2 Marmota marmota marmota
TCCAAAAGGAGCCGTCAATTGGCTTGGTGTATCCTCCTCCCTTCTGCTTGTGATGGTCGTTCAGCTAAAATTTGGGGGCCAACAGAGGTGAGGCAAAGAACCTCACCCCCCCACTGGTACAAAGGCCTATCCACAGGTGTGGCTGTATGCTGGATGGGTAGTCAATGACGGGTAAGATCCAATTGCAATGGTACCAACCTAAGACAGGAGGCTGACGCCTTGAGGTCAGCTCATCCGATGACGGGTAAGGACCATATGTAGTATTGGACAACTGAAGGCAGGCACGGTCCCTAAGCCACATGCTTGTTGTTCAAACAGAGAGGGGGAGATGTTGAGAGCCACAGCCGAAGGGGCCCCAGCAAACTTCCAGCTGCCAGCTGAATGGCTCCTCTGCAGTGATGCTCATTGGGCTATTTCCCCGCCCTTTCAGACGATGGAGCTGCTCATTGGGGGACTCTTTTGGCTCCACCCACGCGACCCAGCCAATCGGTCTCAAGAGAGGAGGAGTGGGGGGTTGAGAGGCTCCTGGGAAGCTGGTGGTGGCAGTTGGGCTCTGAGGGAATTCCTGAAGAGCTCGTGTGGTGCGGCGTGTGTATTTTAAAAATAAAGTTTGTTTCTGCTTGATAAGTGGCTCGTGAATTGTGCCCAGCCAGACTGTGGCAGATAGACTTGTTCAAAATGAAGGGACCTAGAAGAACAGTGGGGGAATCATCATCTTCTTCTTCTTCTTCTTCTTCTTCTTCTTCTTCTTCTTCTCCTTCTCCTTCTCCTTCTCCTTCTCCTTCTTCTTTTTAATTGGGGATTGAACTCAGAGGCACTCAACCACTGAGCCACATCCCCAGTCCTAGTTTTTTGCATTTTATTTAGAGACAGGGTCTCACTGAGTTTCTCAGTGCCTTGCTGTTGCTGAAGCTGGCTTTGAACTCACAATCCTCTTGCCTCAGCCTCCAGAGCTGCTGGGATTATAGGTCTGTGCCACCACGCCTGGCTGGCTTATTCTTTTTATGATGTCTGAATTTCCTCCTCTCCTTATCTCCTCCACTGCCCACGTTCTCCTCACTATTATTGATTGGTGCCTCCTCTGTCCATGCATCTGTTTTAGTTTTCATATTGGATTCCCTACTTAGGATTTGTCTGATTGGGTCTCCCCACTTGTGTCCATGAGCACGTCCATTAAGTAGGAAGTTGACCTCATTAGAAGACCCTCTCCATGCTCCTTTGTTCTGGCCCACCCTCAACCTCCTCACTCTCCACCTTCCCTGGCTGCTTAAGCCCTTCTATATCTCCCTTAGGCTCAACATGTATTAGCATGCTACTGGGCATGGGCCACCTCTCCCAGTCCCAGAGAGGATACCCAATTTATTGGAGCATTGCAAGTTTTCTCAAAAAGATTAGACTTAAGACAAAGTGATATGATGACTTTTGGAACTTGACTGGGACAGCTGTTACCAACCCACCTAGGATCTATCATTATTTTTGTCAGAACTTCTTGAATGCTCTTGATGGAGGGGGACCATGGTGGTCAGACTTGGTTAGTCAATACTGCCAGTTGGTTTTCTTCTTGGTCAGATATTGTTACCAGGTCCTGAGACAAAGAATAAAGGCACCCAAAACTTTATCCCTCCCCCTATGAGGACTAGCAACATAGGACAGGGACAAAATAAACGTATAATTGCCATCTCTTGCTTTCTACTACCCTGGTGCTTCCAGGAGGACCTGATTCAGATGAGGTGCCCCTTAACAGAAAGGACAGTGCCTGGCACACAGACAACCTCTCACTGCTAAAGATGCTGCTTTTGAATGAATGTCCTCTGTGAAAGAGAACCCAGGAAATCTACATAGTAGATCTCCTCACCCAGGTCTTTTTGTCTTTGTAACTTGTCTTTCTGGCAACTTCTGTTTATCCTGATAAACTCAGCTCAGGGGATTCCTGGAAAGCCTTTCCTAGTGCCCCTGAAACTGGAGGAATTGACACTCTGTCTCCATCTTTGACCTCCCAGTTTGTTCTACCCACCCCTTCCACTGTGAATGTCTACATCTCCTTCAGTCCTCTAGCCCTGGCCCCCACTACAGGTTTGGCACAATATAGGTGCTTCATTAAAGACCTAATGTGTGAATGTGAGCTGAAGCTGGTATAAAGAGAAACTCAGAGTTTCAGAAAGACTGGCAAAAGCCACCCTTCACCAGCTCTTTCTGTCATATGAAGGGCAGCACAGTATGTGACCCCAAAATATGTCCAAGGATTTTATGGCATAAGGATTATTTTGATCCGAAGACAACTGAGAAGGAGCAGATGCAAGAAAAGCTGTCTGAGTCCCACTATTTGCCTAGTAGCAGGACACAAATTTGGGAAGGGGGCCCCTTCCCTCTCTCCTAGGAAGCACAGAAGTTAATCACTGGAGACAACTAGACCCTGGTCAGCCCAGGAGACACTGGAGGGAGTCAAAAACAAGCCTCACTCTCCAACCCTCACATTCCTCAGGGCCCCATGTATTTTACTTTCCACACTTTGCTGCTCCAGGAGTTCAAAGTCCTTTTCATTCCTCTTGTCACTTCTTTTGTTAAGACCCCATGTGGACTCAGGTTGTAACCACCCCCTTGAGTTACCCAAGGTGACTGCTTCCTTGTGAAGTCAGGATTCTCAGGTCAATAGACGTCTGTTTGTTTTCCTCTTGTTGATCTGTTGTTCCAATTTATAGAACTTAGGAAGGTAGAGGGGAAAAGATTTTCTTTCCTTCTTACACATTGTCCAAGATCATTAATTACCTTTTCTCTTTTATTTTTATTTATTTTTTTTTAAGAGAGAGAGAGAATTTTTAATATTTATTTTTTAGTTTTCGGTGGACACAACATCTTTGTTTGTATGTGGTGCTGAGGATCAAACCCGGGCTGCACACATGCCAGGCGAGCGCGCTACCGATTGAGCCACATCCCCAGCCACCTTTTCTCTTTTAATCTTTATAACTACCCTGCAAGTTAAGTTCTGCTATTCCCATTATATGGAGGAGGAACTGATTATCAGAGTTGTTATGTAACTTATCCAAAGTCACATAGCACATACAAGGAGGAGCTCATATTTGGATCCTGTGATTCTCTGACACTGTAAGGGTAAAAGAAATTGAAGTTAAAGCGTAAAAGTTAAAGGGTAAAAGACCGGGTGTTGTAAAGTTTCTAAGCTGCAAGGTCTGAGTTAAAATCTAAAGGATTAGGTATTGTTAGGTTTCTATGCTACCTGCAAAACCTGACATTTCTGTAGCTGTTAAGACAATGCTTGGAACTGCCCAGTAAATATTTCCCCTGACTATTTGGTTGTTTAATAAGGGCTCTGTGTGGTCACACATAGGCATTGCAGGGCCTGGACCAATCAGTTTAAATGTAACCCCCTCCTTAGGAATGACCTATCACTCCAGCCTGACCTGTTCCCGCCAATGAATGAACTAATCATGTTTAGGAGTTGTTGTTCAATTTTCCCGCGCCTAATGATGATTTGTTCTGATGTATACAAAGCCCTCCGCCCTCCCCAAAAAGTGTACTTAAGCAGTGCTCAGCCCCTGCTCGGGGCTCTGGCTGCTTTCCCTTCTTGAGTGGGCACGGAGCCCCAGCATGCTGGTTCAATAAATCCCCCTTCTGCCAATTGCATGAGTGGTCACTTGGTGGTCTCTTTCTCCAACGTTTCGCGGGACCCTTACAACACCACTACATGGTGATTTAGGGTGATTCTCTGACACCACTACATGGTCAGCACAGGGAAAAATCATGTGCGCTTGATTGGATGGGTTGGAGTCAGAACACTCAGTTTCAGCAATTAAAAAGCCAATAGTCTAAAGACCCTTTTCTTCTCCTGTTTCTTGCTTCTGACATCACAACTTTTATTCCTAGGGGCTCGTTGCTTGGATTTAAGCTTGTAGTACACTGGGGTCTAATTCCGTTGTGTTCCTCACAGATTTTGCAACATCTGTTTGGTTCACTTCAAATATTTTAGGTTTATGTAATGGCAACGCAGACCAGGAAGCTAATGGGGAAGTGAATAGATTCTGTTGAAACTCCCTCTCTTGGCCCATGTGTTTCTGGATGGAGTTCCAGGATAACTTCATTGGAATTGCCTGTGAATTTGGATAAGATTCAAGGTCCTGGCCCCACATCCCAAATACATTTCTGGATGGCACCCTGAAATCAGTTGGAGTTTTTAAAAAGGAGTTGTCAAGGACCTGTTTAAATTTTTAAGGTATAATTTATATAGTGAGACACACAGATTTTAAGTGTAGAGTGTACAGAATTCTTACATAAGCTCATGTTTTGACATGATTATACAACCACGTAACAACCACTCAATTCAAGATGGAGAAGAAAAATTTCCCTCTGAGTTTTCTTTGAGGTATGTACTATTCTGACTCTTACCGTGAACTAGTTCTGCTTGTTCTTGAACTTCAATAGACATGGAATCATTAATATATATGACTTGTATCTGTTTTATTTCACTCATATTATGTTTTTGCCATTTATCTCTGTTGTTATGGGTGGCAGTAGCTATTTCCTTTTTTTTTGAGGGTAATATTAATTTTTTGAATATGTCCCCATTTATTTATCTATTCTCTTGCTGATCATTTAGAATGTTTCTGGCTTGGGGCTATTAGGAATAAAGCTGCTATGAAAATTGTAACATTCATATAACATTCTTTCATTAGTCATATGGATTTGCTTCTCTTGGATAATTACCTAGGAAGAAAATCGCTCCAGGCTCAAGGTTCTAATGTAAGAGGTGAGTGGGATTGACATATAACCTTGAGCAAGAATCAGTGTTGGGGGCAAAGTGTCAGGAATCACCACTTCGAAGGGAGAAGAGTGTAGCTCATATATTCTCAGTGGGTGATATTGCATCAAAGGGGTGAAAATAATTTCCTGTGTGTGTGTGGTGTGTGTGTGTATGTGTGTGTAAAACTTAGATATCACAGATGTGCTGATATCCAGATATTGTTGACATATAGTGATGCCATGGAGAAAGGGGTGATTAGGGAAATCATGTCAAACAAGACTCTTTAGGGGCAGATAATAAAAAAAAGAAAACAAATATATATTTTTAACTAAATCTGGTCTTTCCCAATCTCCAAAATCTAACCTAAGGGAATGATCTTGCTTTCTGGTCAAGGAGGGTGTATTAGTCTGTTTTTTCAATACTATAACAGAATGCCCAAGACTGGATATTTTGTAAATAATGTAGCTCACAGTTTGGAAGACTAAAAACATGATACTGGCCCTAGCAACCCTCCTGCCTCTGCCAGCTGCATCACTGCATGGCAGATGGCATCATGGCAGGACAAGAAGCCAGAGAGCACTTCACAGGTTAGGCTCACTCTTTTATAACAACCCTCTCATGAAAACTAGCCAGGATCCCAAGAGAATTACATCGATCCCTTCCAAGAGCTGTGTCCTCAGTGACCTAATTACCTCCTACCAGGTCCCATCTCTTATAGGTCCCACCATCTCTTTTTTTTTTTTTAAAGATAGAGTGAGAGAGGGAGGGAGAGAGAGAGAGAATTTTTAATATTTATTTTTTAGTTTTCGGCGGACACAACATCCTTGTTTGTATGTGGTGCTGAGGATTGAGCCACATCCCCAGCCCCCCCCCCTTTTTTTTTTTAAAGATAGAGTGAGAGAGGGAGGGTCCCACCATCTCTTAACACTGCCACACTGAACCCATGAACTCATGGGGGGCTCAAACCATGCCCAAACCATGGCAGAGGGGAAATCAGGAAGAATAAGAGCAACAGTATCCAGAGATGCCCAGGGAAGCCCAAGTGGTTAGATTCCTGTGTGCGTGGGTAGGTAGGGCAGGGGCTCCCAGGTGTAAGGACACAGAACACCCTGACAGGGCAGGGAAATAACCAGAGTCTAGAGACCTGGCTCTGGTCAGCACGGGGACCAGCTGGCCTAGGAGAGAAGCGCCTTTCATTGGCGCTTCTGCCGAGGTAGGAAGTGATGAACGTCTCCGCTGGCCCTGCTGGGCGTCACTGCAGATCAAATCTCGCCTGGAGGAAGCTCAGGAACCACAAGACAGCCACCGCACTCAGGGCTTCCTGGGCACCTCGCGCCCATTGTTCTTCAGCTCCTGTGCGTTGTTTCCGCCCCAGCAGGCCTTCCCTGGTGACAAATGGAAAGAAAGTAAAAACTCTGGAAAGAATGAATGAACCAAAGAGAGAGCAGAGACCACGAAACGGAGCCAGGGGAGACGCTCAGCCCTGGACCCTGGGCAGGAAGAAGAGGGGTTTTGAGAGAAGACCCTGCGGTGCTCTTAACCCATGCTCTCTGCAACACCCACTCCTTGTGGGCCTCTCCTCACTCCTGAGGGGGAGATGGCCGGGTGGCAGAAGGGCCATGGGGCAGGGGATCCCATGCGGCCCAGGCACTGCCTTCAGCCCTAGATTGCATACACGGGCAGGGTGGTACCCTGCAAAACTACTTCTCCTCAGGGTAAAGTCTCATACCTGTTCTTTAGCCTTCTGTGCCTTAGTCTTCTCATCTGCAGAATGGCTGTGATAATAATGGTATCTGCCTCCTAGTATTGTTATGAGAATTAAATTAGTAAATATATGTCAAAGGCTCAGAATGGAGCTTGGTACACAGTCTCCCTACATGAGCATCCGCTTTTATTATTACAAACGACGAACGACAGCTGCTGTCCAACTGTCCCCAAGCAAGGGAGGTTACCACTTTCTAATTTCTTACTCAAATGAAAGAATGACAAGCAAGTGTGATCTTAATAGTCTTGCCTGTTCCTCTCTAGACTTCAAGCAGGGATACTGCTGCCCCCTTATGGCTGTCATTTCTTGATTTGCTCATTTCCCTCTTCGTCCTCCCCCACCCCAACCCCTCCCCGTGCTCCCGAAGGGGAGTGGAGATAACCACTGTCCTGGGTGTGGGGTGGGGTGTGTAGTGCAGAGGAAATTTTGATTGAGGCTCTGATGACTCACGAGTCGCTGTGCGTCTGACTCAGCAGGGTGAGGTCATAGCATAGACAGACAGCCCATGGCGGGTCTCTTGGACAAGAAACAGAGCTGGTTTCGGGAGGGAATGATCCTGGGGCATGGGGGTGATTGTGGTCCCTGCATGCCCCATTCTCTTCCT
>NW_025999977.1:11266286-11273377 GCF_001458135.2 Marmota marmota marmota
AAATGCCGCAGTCTGGCTGGGCACAATCAGAAGCCACTTGTCAAAAGAAACTAACTTTATTTTTAAAACCACACACGCCAAACAAAACAGCCTCTCAGGAAAAACCCTCAGAGCCCAACTGCCACCACCAGCTTTCCACAAGCCTCTCTCTCCCCCACAAGCTTCTCTCCACCTCCCACAATCCTCCTGCTCTTGAGGCCGATTGGCTGGGTCACGTGGGCGGAGCCAAAAAAGTCCCCCAATGAGCAGCTCCGTGGTCTGAAAGGGCAGGGAAACAGCCCAATGAGCATCACCGCAGAGGAGCCAATCAGCTAGATGTTGCTGGGGCCGAGGAGCCAATCAGCTAGATGTTGCTGGGGCCGCTGTGAGCCAATCATCAGCCGGCAGCTGGAAGTTTGCTGGCAGCTGGAAGTTTGCTGAGGCCTCTTCGGCTGTGGCTCTCAACATTAGCCCTTATTATTTCTCTACTTTAGCTGGTTCGGCCCTGGGCACTGACAGCAAATCAGCTACTCTGTTGGAAACATCAGCTACCTAAAATGCTGGCCTAGGCTTTCTACCCTCCAAGGATGTACCTTCCAGTGAATAAAACATAGGACCCTGTTTTCTTAATGATAACGTATGGTAAATACGAGACTGTAACAGGTGCAAACCCAGCTTTGGAATGGACAGATATTCACTCAGTCAGGGGACATTTGTGAGGACTCTCCAAGGAAGCAGACCATGAGCTCAAGCTTGAGAACTGAAAAGTGTGTTGGGGAAAGATGGAAGGGCAGACAGGAGTGAAGGTGGAAGGGAGGGCAACCAGGCAGAAGTGACGAGAAGCCAACCAAAGGAATCCTTTGTGGTTTGAAGCATGTTTATGGTGATGGGAAGACGGAGCTCAGACTGGAGGGATTGGTGAAGAGAATTGCTGTAGTTGAGACCTGAATGTCCTCTAAAGGCCCATGTGTTAAAGGCTTGGTCCCCAGGGTGTTGCTAGTGGGAAATGGTGGAATTTTGAAGAGGCGGGGCCTAGTGAAAGGGCCTGAGGTCATTGGGCACGCCCTTCAAGGGGACTGTAGGATGCTGGTCCCCTGCTCACTTCTGCTTACTGGTCATGAGGTGAGTGACTCTGCTCTGTCACGCACTCTTATCACGACGTGCTGCCTTGCTGGAGGACCAAAGCAACAGGACCAAGGATCATGCATTGGAATCCCCCAAACTGTAAGCCCAAATAAGTCTCTTCTCTTTATCTCTGCTGGGAACATTTCAGGTGTTTCATTATCGTGACGGGAAGCTGACTAACACAGGCACCCCATTTTAACATCCTGTACCCATGGGCACACCCCAACCTGTCTGGTCACCCAGGGCTGCTCCTTTTTGGTTGGTTCCTCTCACTTTTGAGCCCATCACATCAACCCATCAGCTTTACTGAGCCTGCTGTTACCTGCCCATCCATCCATGACCTAACCTCCTCTTGTTTCCCTCCCGTGATTTCCTTAACTGCACTCCCTCGCTTGCCAGGATCCTCAACCGATTTGCATCTTTGGCTTTCTACCCTATCATCTTTAAACTCCTAATCCTGAATCATTTCAATAGTCTCTCTTTCTTCAATTTCAGGATGTTGAGGTAGTTGGACAAAAAATACCTCAACTGCCTATTGCAGTGGTTTCAAATTTTTTTGTTACCAGTTTCAGTTGGGCCCTTAAAAGTTGTCCTCAGTCTTAATTGGGTCCATTCTTTTATACATCATTAGTCACCTGTATTTCCCATCTTCCCTTGTAGCCATATTAAATGTTCGTTCCTCTTCTCAACTTGTTCTCAGCACAGAAAGTAGCAGGCTTTTGGACTTGTGCAACCTCAAATGTTTGCCTTTCCTGCATGCAAATTTGTCTACTTATTGTCTATTGCTGTGTAATAAATTACCCCTCCAAATTTGTGGCTCAACACAACAAACATTCATTATCTTCCTACCACAGGCCTGGCCACCCTCTTGGTGTGGTTTAATTGGGTGCCTCTCCTTTAGCATCTCTTACAAGTTGCAATCAAGCTACTGGCTGAAGCTGCAGTCATCTTTTCTAAGATCACTCATGAGGGTCTTTACCTGGGGCTGCCTTAGAACATGGCAGCTGACTTTCCCCAGGGTGAGTGAGCCAAAAGAGAACAAGTGCCCAGTCTAGAAACCACAGTCTTTTTATAACCTAATAACGGAAGTGACATACTTGTATAGTATTCTGTTTGTAAGAAGTGAGTCAATAAGTCTGTATTCCACTCAATAGGACTAACACAAGGGCAGGAACACTAGGAAGCAAGGATTGGATCATTGGGGCCATTTGGAAACTCCTACCCCAACTTCTCTCCTCCTTTCCCCATTCCTCCTCCTCTTTAGGGCTAGTTCCTCAACATGTGCAAATGTTCCTATCTTTTGGCTCTAGCTCTATAAAATATCCACCATCATTTCATTGGTTCTTTCTTCAACCTTAAAATATGTCCAGAAATCTCCCAAGTTAAAAACAAACCTTCCCTCCACCTTGATCTGTGACCTCTGGTCTCCTGTTCTCCCCCGTTACTCTTCTTCAAAAATGTGACCTTTATTCCCTACGTTCACTTCCACCTCCACAGAACAGCTCTGCTAAGGTCATCAGTGACCTCCTAAATGCCAGGTCACGTGACTGCCTCTCCATCTTTCTCTAAGGTGACCTCTGTTGCATTTTTTCTTTCATACTGAGGATCAAACCAGAGCTCTACACATGCTAGTCCAGCACTCTACCATTGGACGCTGCACCCCCAGCCCTCTCTATAGCATGTAGCACTAATTCCTCTTCAGCTGTCCTGTTCTGCTGACTTCAGCTTCTGAGCCCCCTATGTCTTCACTTACCCCTAAATCCAGGATTGCTCAGGCTTTGCCCTCACTCCTTAGCTTCACTCCCTCTGATTTTCTGCCTTCACTACTCTCAACACTTCTACATTCTGTAACTGGTGTAGCTCTGAATCTTATTCTTCAAACTTTGATGTGAAGGAAATAACATATTTTTTTTGGCCTACTTTAAATCAACTTCAACCAGACATTGAGCCCCTATTCTACTGACCTGGCAGGAAAATGATCGCAGTAATAGTTAACCCCCTCCCTGTTCCATCCAGGTATCTGTCAAGGTCAGCTTCTCCTGCAAGCCCTGCTAGGCAAAGACTTTGGTTCTCATTAATAACTGCTGGATGTTCCCTGCTCTGTTTGTATGGTTCCTTCAGGTCCAATGGCCTTGTGCTTTACATCAAAGGAATTTGGGGCAAGGTGAATATTCCTGGCCCTGGGGTCTAGCCTTCCTAATTATGCCAATCAACTGCCCTCTTTGAGGACTTGTCACCTCCCCAGTGAGATGATATAGAGCAGGACCCAAATCCCAGTCCTCAAGAACCTGCCGCTATTTCCTCTCTCCCAGTGCCAGGGGCAAATCTCTCTTTTCTTGCAGCTTTCCTAGCCCCCACCCAGGGACTATGTCTAGTATTTGTGTTTCCATCCTGCAGAAACATCTGGGGAAAGGAAGAGCCACAGGCCTCGCCACCTTCTGGGAATACAGATAAACCATAAATTACTTTTGTTGGTGAATTTCAAGATATATTTACACTCTCTTCTCTCATGTGAATTCATAGGAACTGCCAGACAGACATCAAAACATTTTTTTTTTCTGGTTGTAAAGAGTTTTATTTTTCCTTGTATATTGCAGCACCTTTAGAGTCATAGTACATTCAAACATTTACTTTATTACCAGTACAACTGATTGGAGACTGTGGTGCTTTGGGTCTGCTCCAAGCAATCTTGCTTTGTAGACCATCTCATGCAACAAGACCACTGAGTCTGTGGCTGGAAGGGTTTAGGATCTAATGAGAGAGACCCCTGGGCCTGCACATGCTCAGTTCCTTCTCCCCAGGAACCAATCAGATAACCGGCCCTCTGTGCTAGGGGTACTGCGTGGTGGAGACGTGGGAATGTCCCTCCTGCCTGAGAACCCATCTCTTGGGGCTGGGAACCCCAACAACCCCTAACAATCGTCAGTAAAGATACTGCCTCACTGTGAAACCTGGACCTCCAGCAAAGGCTTTCCCCGGCTCCAGATCAGCACTGGCCAGGTTCTACTGTGGGTGGGTGGGCTTGAGGCTGTTCTGATTCAACACCACTGAATCTGAAGTCAGAACTCTCTTCTTCCAAACTCCCCTGCTGTTCTCAGAGATGAGGAAGGATGGTACAGTCTACCTTCCAACCCAAGGAAGGTATACTCTGCCTTCCACTTTGTCCCTTATCCATTTTGTCAGCAGATGCCATCTTTCTACTTCTTAAAACTCTGCACGTGTTCCTTCAGGCTGCCTTGGTTTCCTCTCTCAGGAGCCTCCTCACCGTCTCCCTGCCCCTAGGGATCCTTCTAAGGTCTATGGGAAGCAGGACTTGGCCTCATTTTCATCCTCTTTCACCTTTCTCCAAAGTGCATTCAGACTGGATTATTATAGTAGATCTACAATATTCAGTTCCATGGTTATTAATTATACCCAGCACCATTCCTGACCAAGGTAGAATTAAGGGGTCCCTCTGCTCTGCTCTCAATGGTGCAGTATAACCTCGATGTTTGCTAGCCAATTTCCTACCAGTCCAAGAGTCTTTCAGAGTTGGGAGTGTTTGATTCCTGTCTGGGTTATGGTTCCCAGCTCAATACCTGATGGATGTTAGGGACTTGATAAACATCTATGGCTACCGCATACTGCTGGCCCCAACAATAGAGCCTTGTCAAACCATCTTATCCTTCCTTCACTTCTTCCCTCCTTCTCCCCCTCCCCTCACCTGGTGACTTTGATGCAGCTCATTGGTTGCAGAGCTCATAGGGAATTTGATGGTGCTTTCCCTCTGGGTTGCTCAGTTGGAAGGCAGGCAAAACAGGCGGTCTCTGCAGGCTGTGAGTGGGCCTTGCTGGGGAGTGATGCTTCATGCAACCTCAGGGCCTCCTGCAAATCAGACATGATCGCCTTCACTTCCTGTGCTTACGGAGATTAGATACTGCCTAATCAAGGTCGATTTTTTTTTCTTTTCTTAATATTTGAAAGTACCAGTTGCCATCCAAGTGGGTGGTTTCAGAAATCCCCTCTTTTTTGGTGTTTGACTTCTTGTGAGTTTCAAGAAACCAATCTATTTGGAAAGAACCTGCACTTAGAAGTTCTTTGAACTGCTATGAAGCTTAGCAGGAAGTGACTTGGGACGGGTTAGCTAGTCTTGCCCAGGAGAGGTGGGAGGAGTGAGGTACAGGTGCATCTTGTGTGGGTGTGGCTTTAGATTATTCCTAGGGCCCTCTTCCCTTGTGTGGTATTTTACAGATCTACTTGACTATGAAATCAGTATGTCTGTTTACACTGTCAGGTGTCTGTCACTCTCTGGTGGGGCATCTGTTAGGCCAAGGCATCTGTGAGTCCTGGGCTGGCAAAGACAGACTTGATTAAACTTTCTGATTTTGGCTTCACCTGTTGTAATCTTTGAGTGGACAGAAGAACAGTTCAGTGAAACTTTAAAAGAATTTAATAATTCCGCCCCCTCCTGGCCCCGGCTTCTTGGGCTGCGGTAGCCTCTTCCGGAATGTTCCCCTCTCGGCCGGCATCCCAACTCACTACCCTCTCAGTGCTCGCCGAAGTGCCCAGAGTAGAACCAGATCTGAGGACCTCTGTTCGTTATAGCTCTGACATCTCCATACTCCCATCCCCTAGCACTGAAAAATGGTGAGCTCTGATCAAAGTAAGTCGAAGTGGGATCCTGGCAATTCCCAAATTCCAGCTCGAACTTCTCTCTAAACTCCAGGGTGGTACATCCCCCTGCCTCCTCAACGGCTCCATTTACACATCTAGTGGACATCCCAGAGTTAACCTGTCGTCTGTGTGCTGCTTCTCACCCATGTCTCGGGATGGGAAACCAGCATAGCCCTCTACCTTACTGTAGCTTTCTGCTCATATATCACCCGTCAAAGGGATCTTTCTTTAAAGAGATCTTTCTTTAAAACCTCAGATAGCTTAGGGATCCTGCCCACCTCCTGACCTTTCCAATTTCTCTCTATCCCCTCGTTCTTTATTTTTTCTGATACTTCTATCTACTTGAAATCGTACGCGTTTATTGCCTGTCTCCCCCACTTAATGAGGCTTTCTTCCCTGACTCTTGTGGGGTATTTTTTTAGGAGAAGGGTTGTCCATTGTGGGTCATCGCCATGCATAGAGTATGACATATAGTATTTCATGTAACATATATTCCTCAGCAATTTATTGAACTGCAGTATGTGCCGAGAAATTTTGGATCACCTCTCTTTCAATCCATCTAGCAACTCTTTGATGTACGTTTTGTTATTATAATCACCATTTTTTTTTTTTAAGAAGAGAAAACAGGCACAGAAGTAAGTAACTTCTATGAATCCTCTTGGTCAACAAGTGAGGACAGGAAAATAGAAATCTGACATACAGTAAGTACTCAGTATTTATTAAATGAGCTCGTTTAACAGTCTTAGTCATAATTCTAAACTTAAATTATTTCTGGAACTTAATCTTATACATGATTATAAAATTAAATTTTCTCTGCTTTTGGCACCGTGGTATATGCCTGTAATTCGAGCTACTCTGAAAGCCAAGGCAGGAGGAGTCCAAGTTGGAGGCCTGCCTGGAGACCCTGTCTCAAAATAAACAATTTAAAAAGGGTTAAGAATGTAGCTAAATGGTAGGGGGGTCACTAGATTTAATTCCCAGTACCAAATAGACAGACTTCATCAAACCCCAACCTTGTCCTAATAATCCTAGTCTTTGTTTCTCACACAGAATGACAGCCCACATTCCAACTGAAGTAGGAAGGCCTTGGCATGTTCATCCTATTGGAAGAGGATACTGAACGTAGATGTGTTTTGCTTAAAAATTTGCAAAACATTTAGAAAATGTCCACTATACATATGAATGAGGAGAGAAGATGTGAGTGTATGGTACTTAAGATTCCCACCTTCCTCTTAACATCCCACTTCTTTCATCTACCTAGTCTACAGATCACAAACCTAGGAACCATTCTTCACTCTGCCTTCTATCCCTCTTTCTTTTTTTTTTTTTTTAAA
>NW_025999977.1:11275169-11284847 GCF_001458135.2 Marmota marmota marmota
TTTTTTTTTTTTTTTTTTTTTTTGGGAGGGGTAGTACAGGAAACTAAACCCAAGGGTACTCTCCCATGGAGCTTCATCCCAGTTCTTTTTTATTTTAAGATGGTCTTGCTAAGTTGCCCAGGCTGCCTTGAACTTGTGATGCACTTTTTTATCCCCACTCCAGGCTTTTTATGCTATAAATCCAGTTTGGCTTCTAAAAAAAGAATTTAATAATTCCTACACATTTCTCCAAAGAAAATGACTGTTCCGAGAATTATGTTTTGAGAAGGACTTGGAGGCAGGGCAAGGGTCATGTATCTCCACAACATTGCCTGGGAGGTGGGGAATCTATTATTTCAGTCTATCTGGGGAGATAGACATTGGCTTTCTTCCCTTACTCTTGTGGGGTATTTTTTTAGGAGAAGGGTTGTCCATTGTGGGTCATCGCCATGCATAGAGCATGACATATAGTATTTCATGAAACATATAATTCCCAGCAATTTATTAAACTGCAGTATGTGCTGAGAAATTTTGGATCATCTCTCTTTCAATCCATCTAGAAACTCTTTGATGTATGTTCTGTTATTATAATCACCATTTTTTTTTTTTTAAAGAAGAGAAAACAGGCACAGAAGTAAGTAACTTCTATGAGTCCTTTTGGTCAACAAGTGAGTGGCAAGCTGGAATACAGCCAGGAAGTTTGACTGCACTTCCTTGTGCTTCTCCTGTGAAATAAGTATCAATAGTCCCACTTTACAGATGAGTTACCTAGAACTCAAAGAGGCTGAGCAACTTGCTCAGAGTCCCACAGGAAGTAGCTCTCTAGGTCTAGCTGCTTCAAAGCATCATTCTCCTACCCCATGCTGGTTAGATAGTGGATAGACTAGTAAAACGTTCTACACATTTTATTTTATTTTTTTAAAAGGTCATCTCCTTCCTACCTCTTCCTCATTTTTTATTTCTTTTCTCTAGAGGCAACCATCTTCAACATTTTAAGACTTTCCTTCTCCTAGTCACATATTTCTAAATAACATGCTTATACTAGATTTGTCAGTTTTAGATATTTTCTACTTATTACTATTGAAGATAAGGATTTTACCCTCTTAGGTCCTGTCTTCCTCACTCTCACATCCTTTTCAATAGAAATTTTTTGGCTAGTTCAGTATTCTCTACCTACATTAGTAAGACTATGTGAATTCACAGCTGAGCCATGTAATGTTCTGTTGTCCCATTTCTTTTTTTTTATTTGGCTTTTGGAGTTCTCTAAAATGAAAATGTGCCATTTAAGAAATTTACTTGATTTTTCTCAAGCTCTGTGACAGTAGTGTTATCTTCTCACTGTGCATAAGCATATCAGGTATTTATTTATTTTTTTTTCTTGGTGATATTCCTTCTGGATCTCTTTCTTTCTGGTCTGATGGCTAAGGAATCCTAAGAGATTACCTGTCTCCTCTATTTGGAGTCCTGCTGGTCTTTGGGGATATTTTCATGACAGCTACCTAAAGGTTTAAAGGGCAAATGTTTTAAGATGGGAGAAAATAAGCATAGGGTGTTTAAGCATCAGTTAAATTTCCATAGATCTAAGTGACAGAACCAGGATATAATGAAGCTCTCTGCAGTGCCCCCTTCATCTTGGAACAAATGACCATCGTTGCAACTGGCCAGCATACCCTGGAAAGTCCACACCTCATGGGATGATATGGGGTGGTGGAGATTTGATGGATATCTCTAAGTCCTTTCCTGAGAGATATGGTTAAACACTTGGACTTTGAATCATATTTCCGGAATCTGCCACTTAATGGTTATGCAATTTGGAGCTGGTTATGTAATCTCCCTAAGCCTCAATTTCCTCATTTGTAAAATACGAATAATAGTGCTACTTCATAGGGTCATCATAAAGATTAAGTTCCATGATGTTTTAAAGGGCACATTAGAAAATGCTCAGTGAATGTGAAACACTTTCATACTTATGGCTTAGAACTTCCCTTGTATCTAGTATCCTTGCATTTCTTGGCCATATTGAGCCTTAAGAGAGCTGTGTTCAATAGAATTCTCTGCATGAGTGATTTCTGCCTCTCAATTGAATAAATCTTGGTTAATAAGCTATCCCTGTCATTCTTCTGTTTAATCCCAGGCCCCTTTCTGAAAGTTGATGCCATCTGTTGGCCAGCTGAAGTCAACTGACCAATATTAAATTCTATCCAAAGGTCCCAATTTGTGCTTTTTGCTGTGTTTTACACTCTTGCTGTATTAATGATTGATGCAAAGTGTTATGGTTTTTGGGTCAGAATCTTTTCTTGGGAAAAGGGAATATCTGTACTTGATCTACTTCTTTCTCATCTTTCATCCTACTATCCTTTCCTGAACTATTTGCTAAGAATATTTGCATTACAGAACAGAGAAAAGACAGATGATGCAGGTTTGAGAAGAACTTTGAGGAAGAGAGCTTTTAATGCAGTGTAATTCAAAGTGTAGGTAACAACTCAAGACTGATTGTGAAATCACAACTGCTATCTAAAATATTGAAACAAAATAAAATACCTGTGTTACACACAGTAAGGAGACATTGTTTTTGTGAACTTCTTTTAACTGTATGTGTGCATATATATAATACATCTTTCTATACACATATTCAAGTATGTATATATGTGCTAACTTAACAATATAAGATGCACTTCTTATGCAGGATTACTGTTGAAAAGTTTGGAAAGGGTATCTTTAGGATCTTCATTAAGTTTTGTTTGCCTTCTTGAACTTTAGTTTATCGGTCTCTCTTTAAGATAATCAATCTTATTGAATTATAAACAAAAGAAAATAAAACAAATCAAAGACCCCAAGGAAACAAGGACTCATGTTTCCCTCTTCAGTATTTTCTGGGCACTCACTACATAAGAAATCTTGGATGAATGTCACTACTTTGAAACCTATAGGCTTCTCAGGGGAAACAAACAGGTAAACTGAAAGTTATGCAAATTAAAATAATTTAAATGTTAAAAAGGTACAGGTAACGTGTTGTGAAGATAGAGTGAGTCACTCCAGCCAGGGTACCTGGCTGGAGGCTCTATGCAGCTCAGAAAAGTAAAATATGTCAACAAAGATTGGCAAGAAAGGACTTGGCAGTGTGTCTTTTTTAAAGACTCTTCCGTAAAACAGTTTGGTTGGATCATAAAGTTTGATAGTTTCAAGAATATGAGCTTTAAAGGCAATATAATCTATTTTGTTCTTAATTCTGTAACACATTTGAATCCACAAAGTAACCCGTTTTGTTAATTTACTTTAAAACATTTCAGCAGTGTGACAATTCTATTTGTATAAGTCGTATCCCAGGAACAGGAAGTGGCTTCAATCAGAAAATCAGTCCAGGGATGATTGACCAATTGGGAAACCCTCACTTCACAAGTAACTACTAGAAGTCCTATTGTCTGTACTTCAGTCAATACAGGAGATTGTAGCTTAATAAGTATCCAGTGTGTTCCCATTGGTGACATATGTGGCTTGCTAGTAACCTTGAAACTCAAATTTGTGAATCCAGTACCAGGATGTAGACTAGCTGTGACTAGCCACTGTGTTCTTACAAGAATGTACCTTGTAACCTATGCTTGTCTGTATAGTATTTAAGGTTTGATTGCTACACACACCTCTGTTCAGTCATTAGCACAGAGGACTCTGGTTGCCTGATGCTGACCTCAAAGATGACAGAATTTTGCCTCCATTATTTGATACAGATGGCTCAAGTGACCTTTTCATGAAAGTGTGGTCAGAGCACCCGAAAGGGCAGAAAGCTGAAACTTCTTTGAATTCAGAGCAGATTGTACAAACTGTTACTGCTTGCTAATAAATGTTTAATAGGTGATTCTGTGTGAGGCAAATTGATTCTGAGCTTTGCTTTCGTATTAAGTGGGAAAGGATAACACTATCTACCAAAAAGAGTCTGAGTGAAAATGACCAAATTGGCTATCAATTTGAAAAATAAGGAAAGACTTCTGGTACTTTTGAGTTGCTCCCAAATAACATTACTCAACCACCACCTATTTATCAAAGCAAGTTTATTTGATTACTTATTCCAGACAAATAAGTCTCATATGTACAACTAAGAAATAAAACAATCCAAATAAAGGCAGGAAAAATTAATATGAACCACACAAACATCTAGAAAGGAACAGCAGCTGCATTCATTTTATAGAATACTGTGAAATGATGTAGCACCATTTACATCAAAGACAGCCTAAGTACTTTCAGTCTGTTAAAATGCAGTAATAGCTTAAAATTATAACAAACTTGATAAATTTATGTTTAACTGATTTTAAATATAAAATTATATCAGAAAAATTATTTCAAAAAATTAGGGAATCTGGGAAGGACATGACGTTGTACAATTCTTCAGAAAACCTCAAAGGAAATAATTTGTTATTATTGAGACTGGTTTTCTTCCATCTGTGCACTATTTGTTATTAGCATCACAACCAATTTAGATTCTAAGCTTTGGATGATTTGTTAGGCAGTTGTTTATTTAAACACAAACACTTTATACAAAAATATTTATTTTTAACTAAAACACTTCTATTTATTGGTCTGTTCAGTGTGTTCTGGCCTGAATGACAAACATGGAGGAGAAAGTGAAAAATTTAATGCTACTGAACGCAAAGGATTAGGACCTTTGATGATTATTTCTATTTTATATCACTTATAATGATCATTCTAAGCTATTTTACTCAGATGGATCTTAGGTTAAATTTGTTAGAACTAAGGTTTGACCCTGTTAGTGGATTTAACATGAAGAAATATGATAATCTGATGTCGGTATATTTTTATCATGTTGGTATGTTTCATCTGAAGTATATAAAGAACTTTAGAAATAGTGTTCCAGATCCTCTACCAATACTTTACTAGTTAAGAGCCACAGTACATTTTCAGAAATACACCACAGCAAAATCAAATGGAGGAAATTTGAAATATTCTAGGATTGTTCAATCCTAGTGGTTCCTACCTCCTTTCCCTTTTTCAGGTCATGAATCACTTTGAGAAACTTATGAAAGTTATGACCCCTCATCCCCCTAAAATGCATATAAACAAAAACATGTCATATATAAAGGGTTCATGATCCCCAAGTTAGGAATTCTCATTTCACAACTGTGGGATAATAGTGGAAAATAACTTTAGCCTATTTTCTTTAATTGCTACTATAGTATAAAATAAGCACTTAACACCATCTTAAGATAAAGTTCTTATTTTAAGCACCAATAAACTTGGAAAATTCATTCTTTTGCCCCAATTTTACAAAGTTTTCAGCCAGTTACTATCTCTAAGTCCCTAAGGTTTAAACATCATCTATTTTCCTTTGATATATACTATTCTCCAGAGTTAGTCACTGAAAAATGAATATATTAAAATCTAATACTGTGTGAAAATAAATATGTGTCTATATACTGAAGAATAGGTTATGGGACTTTATGAAATGTATTTCTAGGTATAGTTCCACTTGAAAATGAATACATGTAGTGCCTCTGAACGTAACATACAATCCTAGACCACACTGTCTCCTTTTACTTCCCTGGAACCAATACAATGGAAGCTCCTGCTATGGTCACGAAATGTACCGAATCCTTCCTGCTTGTCAGGATGAGAAATACACTTCTGAGTAAACCCACCATCTCAAAAGCATCTTATCAACCTCCATGACTGAACAAGTTGAAGAATACTATTCTTGAGGATTCTAATGTTGAACCATTGACCATGGCTTAACATCATGCAGAATGGATCTTTAATCTAAGAGAAATGACTATATTATGGTAGGGGGTCAGATTTGTTGTTTTCTTGTTAAAGAAAAACTCCACTGGCCACTCCAAAGAATATGTTTCTATAACAGGGTAAACACGGAGATATAAGGAATTCTTTTTTTTTTTTTTTTGTGGTGCTGGGCCTTGTACATGCGAGGCAAGCACTCTACCAACTGAGCTATATCCCCAGCCCTATAAGGAATTCCTAAAGAGATGTTAAAGACTGATTTATAAAAGCAGGGGAGAGGAAATACAGAAACACAGAGACACTTCAAGTATATAAAATTTAATTAAGTCCCTTACCAAAGAATTTTCAAAGTTTGAAGTCAAGTGACAGTTATTCAATTCTTTCATAATCATTCAATTTTGTCCAAATAAGAGTATTTGTAAAACAAATCCAAAAATACGTGAATACAGGAAAAGGGTCAGCTAAGAGAATGACTTTGCCATGGAAACTACAACTTGGTTATGGGATTTCATTCTTATCTTTTGCTGATAGAGAAAAAGTTAACAATGGAACAATTATTTTTCCTTCTAGAAGTTTGCCACATTTTTCTTTGTACAAGCTAAACACTAGAATTTGTATTTCAGAGACCTAGGGGATGGGAAACAGGAGTGGGAGATGGGAGATACTGCTCTCTGACAATCTGAATTCAAGAATTTAAACTCAACAGTAAAGGGGCTTGCAAGAGAAAATGGACTGCTATTTCTCCACTGACAAGATGGCATCCCATGAGTCCTATAAAATATACAACCAGGTATTTCTTCACTATTCAATGTGCCATTCTGTTTTTCCTACTGGCCCACTAAATGTGGTATGAAAGCTGAAGAACTGTAACATATACTGGCATTCCTGGCTGTGCAATCTATACATTTTCATTTTAAATATAATAATTCAAGCATAATTCATATTTAAAAAATTAGACTAAAGAGAGACAGTAAAGGTTTTAAAGGTTTCTCTTTGAAAAGATGGTATCTTACAGTACATACAAAAATACTCTGAAAATACATACGACTTCATTTACAAAACACTGAATCAACATATTACAAGAATTACATGGTTATGGATTTTAATAAACTGAGCATGCATTCATGAAACTTAAAAAAATATTAAGAAGTGCATTGAAAAAAGCAGTGTAAAAAAAGACAACTAATATAGTTAAATAAAAATTACAAAGGTCCTGAGCCAATTAATGGTTGTTAACAATGTCATTCAAAAATGCCTTTAGAGTTCAATAAAATCCACTGCTTATTTCTGCATGCCTAGTCCGTGAAGAAATTTTGAAGTTGTGGGGTAAATTATGGTCAGGAATTATCATGCCGAGTTAATTTTACACTTCAAAAATACAAGTTTGCCATATGTAAAGGTATCTTGTTGATGGTGAAATGAGTTGATCCTCAGTAAAAAATACCGGTCAACTAACAAGAATGGCATGAGATAGTAGGATACGTAACAATTTCACCATTCATATACTGACTTTCAGTATCCTGGATTTATTTTGATTTTTAATAAAGATGCATTTCAAAGGCCTCCATGGGAGGCAAAATATAGAGAATTTATGGTGCCCAACTCTTATGTAATCACTGGACTAATCCTCCCTGGTAACTATGCAACATTAGGACAGAAAGGCACAAAAAGAAAAAAACAAAAAAAAAGTTTAAATATTCCATGTGCCATCTAGAAAAAAATAATTTAAACCAACAGAACAGACAATACATCTACACAAATGAAGGAAGCAGAAAAGATATCTCACATTCATTCATCTCAGGTTTCAGAAACTGGCTCTGATACTAAAATAAATGCATTAACATTTGGAAAATTACAAGACAAAATTTTTTTTCAACTTTTTCAGTTCTATACAATGATTACAACATAAGACTTAAAAAAAGAAAAAAGAAAGTGTTTAGCACTTGTTTTCAGTGTCCAAGTGGCCAAGAACTGGTTCCCATAACAAGAGAAACAAACATCAAAAGTTAAGGCAGTAAAACCTTCAAATGCGAAGCCATAATAGTGTAGATGACAATTTGATAGCAGGTGATCCTCAGAGGAGTGTATGTAGCAATCAGTGAGAGAATGCTACAGCATCTGCAGGTCAGTGTGAGAGTTCAAAAACCACTTCAAGGTTGTTAGGCTGATGACTGTAACTTTCACCTATTTTACGTATAACAGCCACTTCTATTTTGAAAATAGTGGCTATATCTATGCCACTATATGATTGCATGCTCACTTAAGTGAGGAGGCACTGCTTTTACCGATTAAGGGTCAGTCGAATGGAATTTTTGATGACACGGATGTTATTTGCTGGAACTGGGGATGATGAATCTGGTAGTTCTTTACTTGGTAGTCTCTATTAGAAAGATACAAAAACAAAAAAGGAAAAGCAAATGTTCACGTATATATATATATATAAATATATAAAGCATTATATATGTGATATCTGTATATATAGAGAGCTATATATAAAATAAAGCATCCAGCTGTTTCTCTCCAAATTCCTTAAGCTCCTAATTACTCAGGTATGTGTTGAATATTTCCTTCCGGTATTGTTTGTTCATTTTCTTTCTTGCTTTTGGAAGTTTTTTTTTTAAAAAAACACAGAACTGAAAAGTGGAGGAACAAGGGAAAGGAGAAGAATTGGCATGAGGGTGAGAAGGTATAGGAGAAGAGGGCTATGTTAAATCAATTGCTACTTCCAGATTGAGAAATACTACACAGATGCTAAGCACTGCTACAAATAAGTAAAATAAAGGTACTGTGTCCATCCATCTATGACTAAATGTTTAAACAAACAAACAAACAAACAAAAATGCATAAAGAACCTAGTCCCTGAAGTCAGGCAATGATACTAGAAACAGGAAGTACACTGTAACTAAACAGGAAACTCTTAGGGTGTGAAATGAAAAATGAGGGTTATGGAAGAAAGTCTGATATTTGAGTTATATCCTTCAACTAGTTTCTGTAATACATTCATCAATCTTCCAATCGTGAGATACATAATTTTTCCGGAAAACCGAAGTTTTTAACCTAGGTAGGTAACTGATGACAGTGAAATTCAGGGACATCTGTGTGAGGTATTCTGAGGATGCTAAAGATTATTATATAATGAAGAACCTAAGGAATTGAGAAGCAAAGAAAGACTTCTAAAAATATAGACCTGTGTGATGCAAGCAGTATGATAGGGGCTGGGGTTGTAGCTCAGTGGTAGAGCACTTGCCTAGCCTATGTGAAGCACTGGGTTTGAGTCAAGCACCACATAAAAATAAATAAATAAAATAAAGGTATTGTATCCATCTACAACTAATATATATATATATATATATATATATATATATACACACACACACACACACATATATATATATATATATATATATAGTATAAACCAGTATCCTGGTTTTATTTTGATTTTTAATAAAGATTCATTTCGAAGGCCTCCATGGGAGACAAAATATAGAGAATTTATGGTGCCCAACTCTTATGTAATCATTGGACTACTCCTCCCTGATAACTATGCAACATTAGGACAGAAAGGCACAAAAACAAAAAAAACAAAAAAAAGTTTTTTATATATATATATATATATATATAAAGTTTTATATATATATATAAAAAAAAGAAATAGCATAATAAAGTTTCTTGTCAAATTCTCTGTGGTACATTGGCTAAATAAATTTCTCTATTTTCACTTCCATCAAAAAATTATGGCTGGGTGTGGTGGGGCATGCCTGTAATCCTAGCAGCTTGGGAGGCTGAGACAGGAGAATCAGTTCAAAGCCAGCCTCGCCAACAGCGAGGTGCTAATAAGCAACTCAGTGAGACACTGTCTCTAAATAAAATACAAAATAGGGCCAGGGATATGGCTCAGTCGAGTATCTCTGGTACAAAAAAAAAAAAAAAAAAAAAAAAAAAAAAAAAAAAAAA
>NW_025999977.1:11284864-11291209 GCF_001458135.2 Marmota marmota marmota
AAAAAAAAAAAAAAAAGAAAGAAAGAAAAAGAAAAGAAAAATTTTGGACATAGATAAAAGTACAGGATAGGTCAATGAAGACTCAGGCATTATTAAAATTACCACATTCGTCTGGTTTATCCACTTACCCTTTATACTCAAAATATTTAAGAACTCCGAACACATTACTTCATTCTTTAATACTTTAAAAATCCACCTCAAAATTTTTTTCTTCCATTATCATACTTAATATAATTATACACCTATAACTTTGTCTTGTGTTGCCAAATCATACAACTAATGGCCTGTGAGGATACTGCTTTGCTTTCTAATGTCTAATATGTCCTGAGACACCTCACAAGTGACAAGCTGACTGCAATGAGAAGTACTTTATCATTTAATGGGAGGGGTAAAGATAAACTATTTTGTTCACTCTAATTTCTCAGACAAGGGCTTTCTGTGATTTACAAGTTTTTTTTGAGCACCGTTTATTAGCTTATCATGCTTAACTATATATTATTTGTCTCAAAGGTAACTCTTCAAAGATTAAACTTTGAATTAAGATTTAGGGGCTCTTGGGGCTGCCTCACATCTGTGAGGCACTGGGTTTGATCTTTAACACCACATTAAGAAAAAAATAAAATAAAGGTATTGTGTCTATCCACACCTAAAAAACAAACAAAAAAGATTTAGGGACTCTTTAGTTCGTGCTCTATATAAAGGTACTTACTATGTATACTGCTGTATTTGTTTCCTTCAAAATATTAATATGTAAAAAGTTTCTAATTATCAAACCTACATTTTAACATTAAGCAGTGGTACAAAATAAAAGCTATACTCTTAGGTGTTGGTAATTCCTAGGATGACCACCCTTTTTTATTTTGGTGGTGCTGGGTATTAACCCAGGGCCTTACACATGCTAGGCAAGTGCTCTACCACTGAGCTATATCCCCTTCCTATATCTTTAAAGATAAATAAAAAACAAAGGATGAACAAAACCTTAACATTAATATCATGAAATCTTCTTAAATTACTCCCTCTTTTCTTGATTTCTGAGTTATATACAGTCAGTCAGAACTATATACTTTGTATGTTATTTCTATCTTTAACCCTAACTAGACTGCTGGTCTTTGAGAATAGGGGAAAATCTTACCATTTTCCAGTGTTGATTTTTTTTTGTTTTTTTTTAGCACCAGGGATTGAACCCAGGGGCATTTAACCACTGGGCTATATCCCCAGCCCCTGGTTTTATACTTTATTTTGAGACAGGGCCTCAGTTACTGAGGCTGGCCTTGAACTTGTGATTCTTCTGCCTCAGCCTCCTGAGCCACTGGGATTGTAGGATTGTAACCATGGGAGGCAAAATATAGAGAATTTATGGTGCCCAACTCTTATGTAATCACTGGACTAATCCTTACCAAGCTGGGCCTCTCCAATGCTAAGCTCTTAATAAGCTTTTTGTATGTGTAGATTATCTATGAATTTTTATTTATGTATTGTACCTGTTGGGCCTCTCCAATGCTAAGCTCTTAATAAGCTTTTTGTATGTGTAGATTATCTATGAATTTTTACTTATGTATTGTACCTGTGAATAAGACTATCTATTACCTTTTTGCGAGATGTATCAATAGTTGGAATAGGCATAGATTCTCCTCCAATGGCATCCTAAAAACAGAAGAATTATATACAAGTGAAAACTTTGCCATGTACAATTACTTATTCCTACTTAAAATAAAACTTAAGAGGCTGTGGTTATAGCTCAGTGGTTGAGCATTTGCCTAGCATGTGTGAAGCACTGGGTTTAATTCTTAGCACCATATAAAAGTAAAATAAAGGGATTATGTCCATCTACAACTTAAAAAATTCCCAAAAAATTTTTAAATAAAACAACTAAAGTCTGACAAGTCTAGTCTGACCTACTTATATAATTTTTTTCCTGATACACTGCTCTTTAAAACTAAACATTCTGAAACATATTAATATATTTACCATTGATTTTCTTTTTCTCTCTTCAGCAGAATGGGAATCCTTAAATGCTGATTCGAGTCGAATAAACTAAAATATAAACATTAAAAATGAGTTGCTAATACATACCTGCAAAAACCATACAAATCCATATAAATAGAAAATAATAAATAATGAGGCTCATCAAAAACTACCACAAACATGGGGTAGTGAGGGAAGGGAATTTAAATTAGACTGAATTCAACTGCCACCCTTCATTTCTACAGCTTTTTGGTTAAATCAATAAAGACTCTAACAAGTAAATAAAGCTTTACCACCACCTACTGGAAGCAGAGAATATCAACAGAACACAAGAAATAATCTAATTACCAATAATGACTTGTAGAAGTCAAGGATAAATTTAGACACATTAGTAATTTGAACTTAGGATGATCAAGTAAGTTCCTTTAGGGTCTGAAATATTCTTTTCAAACTGTCAATTCCTAATTGAAAACTAATATTGCTATGGAGAATTGTGGATTTCTTTAGTATTATCCTTACTTTAATAACATACTAAAACACCACTCAAGTTGTAACTTTACCTTCTCTATGTCTTTCAACCTTTTAGAAGTCCCATCTACAGATGGGGAATGGGATCTTTTGGGTGTAACATTCTTAGTTATATTTGACATTCCATTTAGATGTGGTTGTCCCTGGGCAGGGTTGTGGGGTGTTGTGATTCTAGGAATGACATTTCGCCCTACCACAGTAGGAATAGTGCACACAGCTGGGGATGATACAGTTTTCACTGTAGAGTCAACCTCTGAAAAAGAGAAAAACAACTTTAATAATTAAATACCTATATATTAGAATCATTCGTAATATAGTTTTAGACACCTACTTGCACCGATGACTGGAATAGATAATCCTTGAGCTGGTGGAACACTCAGTGGCTTTTCCACAATTACAGCAGCAGGTTCAGCATTATTCCTAATAAAAATGTTAAATTATCATCATTACATTATTAAATATTGCTTATTTTCCAAACTCTAATTTTAACAGAATTCATTCAAATATTCCTGCTTTAAAATTTAAATGAAGAAAAAGGCAAAGGGCTCAGTGAGAATTAACAGAAAAATCTAAGCAAAAAATCTGTATATTCTGGTGTACTTAATGATTCCCACGTTTCTAAGCCTATATACCATATCTCACAGCACTACCACAAATTGTAGACTATTTCTAAACAAGAAACTGACCAGTAGCTATAAAAATCTAAATCTTTTTAATAATTTTAAAAGATATTGGGCTGGGGATGTGGCTCAAGCGGTAACACGCTCGCCTGGCATGCGCGGGATGCTGGGTTCGATCCTCAGCACCACATAAAAAATAAATAAAATAAAAATGTTGTGTCCACCGAAAACTAAAAAATAAATATTAAAAAAAAGATATTTAGCAAAGGTATTGAAAAATTCGTAATATCCTCAAAAAACCAGAAGACTAAAAGGACAATTTTGATATACAGACCTTTCTGCTTCTCCTGCAGGAGGACTTTCAGGTTTGGAAGATTTGTTTGTAGACACTGGGGAATTAAAAGGCGTTCCATTATCAGTGTCTCTGGAACTATCCAGACAACTACTGTCCAGAGATGATCTTTTGGATTGAAGTCCACCTGAACATCGATTGACATCAGACAGACTTTGCTGAAACAGAGGAAAATTATTAGGATTTCAAAAAACAAATGAGAATATAAGACTGGTTTCAATTTTGAAGGGTATAAAAGCAAATCATCTTTTATAATTCCTGAAGGTAAGGATTTTAGTCCTTGATTGTCTATACCAGTTTCCTCTTCTCTTAATCAGTATGGGAGACATTAAAATTCTAATTTGATTTCATGATCATTTATGTGAGTGGAGCCATACTGGAGAATTAAGATTACAGACTCACCTTTTTCTTCTTTTGAAGAATCTCTGCTGGAAGGTAGTGATGAAGTTGTTTTTTCTTTACATGAGTTGCTTCAATTTTCATTCCTTCCTTTAGCATATTTATATTGTTTGCCTGTCTGTAAACTGTTAACAATGTTAACCATGTTAAGTGGAAACTTCCTTCTGAACTAGGAGCTGTTTTTTTCTCCCCAATGCATATATCTTCAATATTTTCCCAACACAAACACACATGTGCAGACACCTCTTACAGATTAAATATTTCTAGAATATTTGCATTGTGCTACAATCCTATCCAAGAATTGACTAGTTCCACATGTCTATCTTCTCAGACTTTCTCATAATCAAGCGTCATTAACAAAATAAATGGAAAAAAGACTTTTTCCAAATATTGTTTTTTGCTATTTTCCCAAAAGGCAATCTTTCTGCATAATTCCTTGCCCACAGTCTAAACTAATTCTTATGCCAGTATCCAAGATGCAATTCAAGATCCCCCTCTACCATAGGCTTATTTTATTATTGTAACCCACAATAATCACAAAACATCAGACTTCAGAAACTATCTACAAATACATCCGTATTGTACAGGTGGGGAAATTAGGCTCAAAAGCCCTGAAGACTTGGACAAGACCAGAATACATACTGCTCAGATTCCCATTCTACTGCTATTCATACCTTTTAAGATAATGAGATATATTAATGATCATACAAATTACTTAATGTATTTTAACTGTGAATGGCCAATTAAATTATAAACCCAGTGAAGAGAGGGATGGGAGGCTTGTTTTGCACAGCAACTACTGTAAAATGTAGTAAATTATTTAATCTCTTGGGTCTTTAAGTTTCCATATCTGGAAAGGAGCATTTTATACATCTATAATAAACAGAGCATCCCAACCTTCTCCTTTTTGAATTTGACCCTCAATTAGAATGGAATAATTTATATCTGTTTTCATCCCAGTGGCTATTTCATTTCTAACTGCTTATAATGTAATTATTAGCGAGCTTATTCATAATCATAATTCATAATTTGTAGATTTTCTGGTTCCATCCCCAGAGAGTGTGACTTGGTGGTTCTAGGTGAAGTATGGGAATCTACATTATCATATAAATGAAAGGGCTAGTTCAAAAGAATTCAGAAGACCAGGTAAGTCAAGAATAATAACAGCATGTATACTATTTCAGATTCAACAACTCAAATTTATAACAAATATATTAAGATATTCAAAGAGGTGTATTTGGGGGCTAGATAGGAAAGACATTATTTTCACTGATGTTGAAACACATTCAGCAAGTCTGATATTTTTTCTAAAAAAACACAGAAATCAAGTCATCTTTATGACTGTGGTTACGAACCCTGGCTGTGCACACAGAGAACCACCTGTAAAAATTAGCTTGCTTTCTTTTTGTTGTAAAACAGATAACAAATGTACATGGTCCAAAACTCAAAGGATTTATGAGTACTCAGAGATTTATCACTGTCCCCCTAGACACACTGGTTCTCCTACCTAGAAGCAACAACCTTTGACATCTGCTGCTGCTTCTTTTCTTTTTCTCAAATAAATATCTTTTCAAATGGATTTGTAAGCAAAAATACACATATATTTTTATTTATGCAAATGGTAGCAAACTATATATATTTTTCTGCAACCCCCTCCCCTCCTTAATGTCTTGAAAATTGCTTCATTATTTTTTCCCTTCTTAAATAACAGTGCAGATTTCTATAATATGTATATACTATTTAATTTAACCAACTGTGGAACTTAAAAAATTACAGGCAGCAGATCCTAGACAGATGATAATGAGTCACAGCCAAGGTTGAGAATCACAGCTCTACAATGACAAAGTCTTACCTGTATCAGTAAATGACTGTATATCATATGTCAAGTCTATGTTAACACTTTCTGCATTTTCTACTCTCCGAAAAATTATCCCGAGGAACCACATTGATACGTAATTGTTGCTATAAAGTAAAATTTAAGAATTTCCATTAGTTTTAAAAACAATTTTACAGAAGCTATTTGGAATTAAAACTTCATCTCTATGTGTCTATGTCATAAAGAGCAATTTCAGTGGGTTGGCCAAGTTCTTAAAACTGACATCCATAACACTGGTGAAGTTATCCTGTGTTGTTCTGAAATAATTAAGTCACTTTGAAAATGAAGATGCTCCAAATATATATATATATTTTTTTTTAAAGAAAGAGAGAGAGAGGGCTGGGGATGTGGCTCAAGAGGTAGCGCGCTCGTCCGGCATGCGTGCGGCCCGGGTTCAATCCTCAGCACCACATACAAACAAAGAAATTGTGTCCGCCGAAAACTAAAAAATAAAAAACATTAAAAAATTGTCTTTCTCTCTCTCACTCTCTCTTTAAAAGAGAGAGAGAGAGAGAGAGAGAGAGAATTTTTTTTAATATTTGGTTTTTTTTTTAGTTTTCGGCGAACACAACATCTTTGTATGTGGTGCTGAGGATCGAACCCAG
>NW_025999977.1:11292196-11297303 GCF_001458135.2 Marmota marmota marmota
CTTGCATGCATGAGGTACTGGGTTCGATCCTCAGCACCACATAAAAACAAATAAAATAAAGATATTGTGTTCATCTACAACTAAAAAAAAATATTTTTTTAAAAAAGAAATGTAATATTAAGAAACAATTAACTTAAAAAAAAAATAAACAGTTAACTTACTCTTTATGATGTTCTTTATTTCCTGGGAATGACTGGGGATTCACATGGGCAAGAGTAATAAATTCATTCCGTTCCAAGTTTCCAACAAGAACACGGATTTTAGATTCTACTAACCCAACCCTAAAATAAGTAAAAATTTTCTTATGTCTATGTCAAATTTGAAAACTATACTTAAGTAAATCAAATAGCATATTAGCTATGGAGCCTTACATGTTCATTTAAAAACTGTAGTTCAACATAGTACGGCCTCTTTAAGCTACCATTCAGATGAATGACACATTTAATGAGTTCCTGTATATTCTATCTTTTAAAGTTTGTTTTCTTTTAAACAAAAAGAATTGCTCAAAAAAAGAATTGATCAATATAATGCATTTCTGAATCTAAAATACCCGATCTTGGTTAAGACTATAAAACAGTCCTAATCTGAGCATGAACAAAAACTCTTGATTAAGCTGGTCTTTAATTTTTGTTTCCACTTTCAATCTTATGTCTAAACTCAAACGCCAAGATATGTTTAATAATGTGAACAAAGATGCTAATTCAGATCCATAATTTATAAATAAATATGCTCTGATTTTCACAAAATTAATACTAGACCTTGCATTTTAAAAAGAAGTCACTAAATTCAAATCAAACATTAGAAAAATACACAAAATTTCATCAGATTTCTGCAACTTCATTTTCTATCTCACTTAATAAATATGATGAGGGGGCTGAAGTTGTGGCTCAGTGGTAGAGTGCTTGCCTAGCAAGCCAGCATGGGTGAGGCACTAGGTTTGATCCTTGGAGCCACATAAAAGCAAATAAGTAACCAACCAAACAAATAAATGTATTTTGTCTATCTACAACTAAAAAAAATTTTTAAAGAAATGTGACTAGCTCCAGCAAAATATTAATTTATTAGTGACTTTATAAATTAGAACAAGTATGAGAACATTAAAAAAGAAATCTTTCAAACATCTTCAACAAAACCTTGCACATTATATTTGTGTATGCCTTAACAGTAGATGCACAAAAATCTGCTTTGGTCTAGTATCTGAGAGGCTGGCAAACCTTTTCTGTGAAGAGCTGGACAAAATATATTTTAGGCTTTTTGGGCCATACAGTCTCTTTTGCAACTATTCAACTTTGCTATCAAGTATGCAAAGAGCCACAGACATAAGTTTCACATAAGTGAGTGAACAAGCATTTTCTATCTCCAGTGAAACTTAAGGAATAGGTGGCAGACTGACTTTGGCACAGGCTATAATTTCCTGAACCTTGATCCAGAAAAATACTTTGAAAATGACCCAAAGATGCTCCAAATATTTTCAGGGTCTCTTTAATTACCAATGAAATAAGACTGAACTCTTGAAGCAACAATAAGATAGTATTATGTTTTGCTTTTCTAGAAGTCAGACATGAGGAAAGTACAACCATCTCTGGTGGCCCAACAGTTCTGCCCAATGGAGTCAAGAATGTGAATATACTAGAGGCAGAGAGCATGAATTTAGATGCACTAGAAAGAATATATATGTTCCACATCTCTTCTCTCTTGACAGAAACTTACATTCTGAGACCTTCCATGCCACCATCTCCTAAATTTTAAAATAATGTTATCTTTTCCTTTGAGTTTGGATGGAGGAAATCATGATGCAAAGACTCATCCAAACCACCTAAAAACTTTTATTCAAATCTGATTCTGAGAAACAACAAAGAGCATAATCTGTATATATATTCTTATCTCATATCACTCCCAATTCTGAAATATTAACTTAGTGGCATTTCTTAATCACTGGTGCTCTATGGTCATATACACCAGCCACCAATAAGATATAGTAACTATGAAAATCCTAGTCACCTGGGGGTCTAGAGCAGGAATACTGCCAAGTTCTAGGCCAACCTCAGCAGCTTAACAAGATTTTCTCTCAAAAAAAAAAAAAAAGAGCCAGGGATGTAGCTCAGTGGTAGAGTGTCCTGGGTTTGATCCCTAGTACTGGGGGAATTGGGGGGTGGGTAATGAGTGGAATTGGGGCAGGGGTAGTGAGTAGAGTTGAGGGGTGGAAGAAAAAGAAGGGAGAGATTAATAATTTTGGAAATCAAAGTATTTCATAATTGGTAAAGCACCATATAAATATATTATTTTCACCACACAGTAGGTAGAGAAGTTGAATATAAGTCTTACCACTCTAGATGGTTTTCTTCTGTTGATGCACTGGCAGTTAATACTATATAATGTCTATGAAGAATTTTTCAGCAACAATCAGAAAAACAAGACAGAAACATTATTAGGGTCTGCTTTTCCATTATTACCTTTTTATTCTCTTTCCCAATGAACAAGAGCAATATCAGCACAGTGCATAAAAATTAAAGTATGCTCTGATTTTCATAAAATTAATTCTAGGCCCTATAATTAAAAAAATTCACATAAAAAAATCACTAATACTGGATTAGTTACTACTGGAATAAAGGAATTCTATTAACACAGAGGAGTTTAATTAACTTATTTTCTACTTTGCTTAAGAAATCTAAAAAACAGCTATCATCTACCAAATATTAATATACCATATATTAACTTTAATAAATTTAAAATCATTCTTCGTGATTGCACAAACGCACACACACACAAAATGCAAAATTTCAAATACCTATACTTTTGAAAGAAATTTGGTGGTTCAAGTAATTTGGACCAATCTGATTTTCCTTGAAGAATTTCATCTGTAACTGCAAGACCTAAAGAGAGGGAGGGAGGGAAGGAAGGAGAAAGAGAGAGTCTGATTTCTTGTATCACTCCACTCCCCCAAAATTCTTTTGTTACAAAATGTAAATATATTGTTTCTCAGAACACAAAAATTAAGTTAAACCATAACTGGACTAGCTCAATTTTTGGTCTTAATATTATCATATACTTTGGAAAATATTTGAAAGAAGTTTTAGAAAGAGTGTTACATAATTCTAATTGCCAATCCATAGCTGCAATAGAGAACAAAACTGTCAACCAACCTTGTGGGAATATGTAAAGGGCAATAGGGCCAACATGTTTACCTTGTTTAAATTCTTCTACCATTACTGTCCGAGTTGATGTGGACACATTATACGTAGAATTCTGTTGTGGGTAGGCAGGGGTGATTATGGGCATGAGATGATACCTATCTGATGGATTTACCTGTGAAATTAGAAGCAGAATAATTGATCTATTCTCCTATTTCAGTTGTCCTCACTTCATTTCCCCAAAAGTCTGAAGAATATGAAATATAAATTTAATACTGTTTCCCCCAATTCTAAGAAGCACATTTCCCCTCCCCAACTACAATTCTTTCTGAAGTTAGATGTGTCTAATAATCAAAGTCAAAGGACCCTTTTGCAGTTTATTTTTCTTCAGAAAAACTGTTAAATCAATGGTGCACCTTCCAAATAATAGTCATTTAGAACGAAGGAAATTAGAGTATCATAATCATAAAAAGCATTATCTGGTCCAATGGTTTTCAATGCACCCACTCAATTGATGACTTCCCCTTAGTTATAAGACGAAGGAGCACTCAAGCTAAAAACAAATTAAAATGCAAAGTACACAAAAATTATGCTATCTTGGAAACAGAAATGTGGTTTAAATTGTACTGCAATGTAAGTTTTCTAATATATCTCGGTACTTTATTTTTAGTAACTAATTACTTGTGAGACAGTTTTTCACCATGGATTATGATATTGTGGTTGATATACACACTCATCTAGTCTTTTAAAATATTTTTTTAGTTGTAGTTGAACACAATGCCTTTATTTATTTGTTTATATTAGTTTATTTATTTTTTATGTGGTACTGAGGATAGAACCCAGTGCCTTGCACATGCTAGATGAGTGCTGTACTGCTGAGCTCCAGCCCTAGTCCCACTCATCTAGTCTTACATAGGCAATTTTTAATGAAATAACATTTGGATCAGCATTAGATTCAAATCATCCATGCCAAAAAACACAGCGAAGGGAATGAAAGGAGCACAGCTATACAGAAGGGAGAAGAATGGGAACAAGAGGAATTATCTTTAGACTATAAGGTTTAATGAAATTCCACAATAAATCACATACCCGAGGATCCCAGACGGGTAAATTCAAATTGCTTTCTTCTGGTTGCTTCAATAGCACAGGATTTGGCCATTCCCTAACACGAATGAAGCATATTAACTTACATAGACTCTCATTTCAGATACTATATGAAATATTAAGAACTAAAATCATTAGACTGTTCCAACCTTTATACAGCAGATATTTTGGGTAACTTTGAAAGAAGGGAAGGAAGGAAGGAAGGAAGGAAGAAACAGGGGAGGGGATAGGGAGGTTAGGGAGGAGAGGGAAAGGAAAGGAAAAGAAAAAAGAAAAGAAAGAGGTAAGGGGAAAATATACAAAGGAAAACTATTTTGAAGCAGTGTTTTTTAAATGGGCAAACAGTTGTTTATTAGTTATAACTAATTGATACCTGAATCTTAACTAATTGGTACCTGAATCTTTTCATTTCTTCTCATTTGCTTTCATAGATTTAAATTTGGTAATTTAATAACAGCAATAACTAACATTTACTGAAAATACTACCAATATGGTAGCTATGATTATTATCTCTATTGTACAGATGAGAAGAGTTTACCACTTCTGCGTAGTTGGTAATGTGCAGAGTCAAATGTATTGTAACCATTCTTGCAAGCTAAAAATCCACATTTACAATTATTGTGCCATAGTGTATTCATTCACAAAAAAAGAAATGAGTTAGGTAGGATAGTATATGCCTGTAATCCCAGCTACTCTGGAGGTTGTAGGAGAATCCTAAGTGTAAGGCCAGCCTGGGAAATTTGCTATGACCCAGTATCAGAAAAAAACAAAGGGGGGCTAGAGATATAGTTCAGTGGTAAAGTGCTTGGCTAGCATGCTTGAATCCTTGAGTGGAATCTCCCCCCACACACACACACACGGGGGGGGGGGGG
>NW_025999977.1:11297610-11317512 GCF_001458135.2 Marmota marmota marmota
AAGTTCCGATTGACGTTGGAGTACTCCCCCACCCACACACGACACACAGGGGGGGGGGGGGGTGAAATCCAGAAATCCAGTCATTTGTGACAAAATGGATGGAAATGGAGGTCATTATGTTAAATGAAATAAGCCAGGCACAGAAACACAAACACTGCATCATCTCATTCATATGTAGAATTTAAAAAATACTGATTTCACATAAGTTGATATAGAAGTTAAAAGCAGATTAGTGGTTACCAGAGGTTGGAAAAGTAGGTCAGATAGAGGTATGGGGAAATGCTAGTCAATGGGTACTAAGTTACAGTTTGTAAAATAAGTACATTCTAGTGAACACATACTATAGATAATGCTACCAAAAAAGAGTTTGAACATTTTCAATGAAAAAAAAAAAAAAAGTCTGAGTAGATATGTTTACCCTATTTGAATAGTATACAACGTATACATGTATCATAACAATATATTATGGTACTCTATAAATGTGTACAATTTTTGTTTCAATTTTAAAAGTTAAAAAAAAAAATGCTTTCTGGTCTGGACGTCCCACTATTGCCTCCCACCAATTTGATGTTTTTAAACTTTTAATTTAAGGAATGTAAAACAGAAAAAAAAAATCTATGTACAGGTCTTAAATTTCCAAATAAAATTACATATAGGCAGAAGTTAGTAAACATCAAAATACATATACATACACACATATGAATACTTACCACTTGGAAAAAACTAAAAAAAACTTATGAACTAAAGTAGAAGCCGCAGCATTTGGATACAATTGGCAAGTCCTTGCAACTAGCATTGCCCAGGAGACACCACCAAGAAATCCCAGCATGTTGGAATAAATACCACGTCCTAGAAAATTAATTACATTTGTTAATTATTGTTTAGATCAACTATCCTTGACATTCAATAGTATAACTTCATCCTTAAGACCTGTTTAGAATGTTTTCCCTTATTGACACATTAAAACTGACAAGCAACACTTCATGCTAGGCCCACAGTCAACCATAAATTGCTCCTCTTACTACGTCTATTTTGCCTTCCAATACAGACACCTCAGTTCCCTGCCTTAGTTCCAACTCTACAGCTGGGCTCTACTGAAATTACATTGAAATTTCTCATCATTTAATATTTGTGATTTAGAGAAAAAAGTAATCAGTAAAGGCATCTGGAGGATCTATAAATGGGGAAGAATGAACATTTCATAAATAATCATACTCATGGGTAGTATTTGAAAATCAAGTGTAAAATTGGCAATAAACTTCAGTATCTCACAGAATCTGGTACCACTCCATAAAGTATAATACACCATTGATATACTCATCTATTATAAAACTGTTTCTTACAGCAATCTATAAAACATTATTATTACCTTGTTTCACCAAACCTAAGATGCTCTCAATTATATAACATTATTTTATGTCCCATTAAGGAACAGGTGGAAAAAATTCAACTATAAAATGCCAATTTTGGACACGTTCAATGTAAAAAATATGCATCTAAGAATTGAAAAAATATGATATTTAATCTGTAAGGAAAAACAAATTGTTGTTACTTAGGAGGCTGAGGCAGGAGGATAGCAAGTTAAAGGCCAATCTGGGCAACTTAGCAAAGACTCTGCCTCAACCTAAAATAAAAAGGTTGGGGATATAGTTTAGTGGTAAAGTACTTATCTAGCATGTACAAGGCCATGGGCTCAATAAAACACACACACACAGCAAATTATTCACCTTATTCTTTCACTGCAAAATGTACTTGAATCTGAGGACAAAGTGCATTGTTCAATATGGTAGCCACAAGCCACATGTGGCTATTTCTTTTTTCTTTTTGTTTTTTGGTGAACAGTTTTACTGATGTAAATTCACGTACCATAAGACTCATCCATTTTAAACAATTCAATGGTTTTTGGTATACTCAAGAGTTTTGCAATTACCACTATAGTCACTTCTAAACATTTGCATCACCCCAAAGAGAAACCTCTAACAGTGACACTTCGACTCTTCCCCCTCAATTATCCCAGAGGTGGGTAGCCATTAATACACTTTTATGTTTCTCCAGAAATACTTATGAAGGTCACTTCATATAAATGGAATCATACACTATATAGTCTTTTATGACGAGCTTCTTTCACGTAACAAAACGGTTTCAAGCTTCATGTATGTGGTATCATGTATCAGTACTGCATTTCTTTTTACTGCTAAATACTATTTTAGTGTAGATATATCACCTTTTGTTTATTCATTCGTCAATTTATGAACATATGACTTCTACTTTTTGGCTATTATCAATAATTGTGCTGGAGACATTTTCATACAAGAATTAGTGTATATGTTTTCACTTCCTTTGGGAACTATTTAGCTTTAAATTCACTGAAATGAAATACAAATTTAAAATTCAGTTCTCCAGTTGCACATTTCAAGAGCTCTATAGTCATAAGGTTACTGTATTTGACAACACAGATAAGAAAACATTTCTGTAATTGCACAAAATTTTGTTGGAGTGTTGTTTTAAACTATGTAAAATATGGAGCCAGAAGTGTAAAAATCTTTTAAACGTGCAGTCATGAGCTGCATAACAACATTTCAGTCAATGACAGACCATATATGATGGTGTTCCCTTAAGACTACAATGGAGACAATAAACTCCCACCTCCTCATGAACACATAGCTGAAGAAAAGGCAAGAAAAAAGGAAACTGCAGAAAAAAAAGAACCACCACCACCAAGAAAATTCACATTGAAGGGTATAGCAGAAGCTAATGCAAACCTTAACAAGCTCTCTAAAATGTCTGAAAACAAGGAATATGGATATGGTTCAGTGGTACGGAGGTTGTTTGGCATGTATGAGGCTTTGGGTTCAATCCCCACTACTGAACGAAACGAAACAAAATAAAACAAAAAACTGAAAACAGGGACCTCCAACACAGAAAGGATTTTCATTAAGAGAAAGGAATATTCATGGTGCATTATCTGCTTATAAGTAAATCAATGATGAAAACATGAAACAAAACAAGCATATGGACATATTTCTGAAAAGAGTAATATATTTCCCCAAGAAAAGCTTGAGGCAGGTCCTGAGAGAGGTATTCCAGAAAAAGGCACTGTTATTACAGGTGATGACAGCTCATGCATACTGGCTGTGAGGCCTAATGGAACAAGATGTGAAGATGGAAGACAGTAATAATAATGATCCTAATCCTATGTAGGCCTATGTCTTAATTACTTAAAAGAGTATTAAAGCAAAATTTAGAAGTATATATTTTAAATTTTAAAAAGCTTATATAATAAGGATATAAAGAAAAAATATTTTTGGCTAGGTGTGATGGCATACACCCATCATTCTCAGTGACTTGGGAGGCTGAGGCAGGAGGATCACAAGTTTGGGGCAGCCTCAACAACACTTTCTTAAAAAAGATCTGGGTCTGGGGATGTGGCTCAGTGATAAAGAACTCCTGGGTTCAATTCCCAGTACTCCCTCAAATTCTTTTTCTTTGTAAAGCTGTACAATATGTTTTTGTTTTGTTTTCTTTTAAGCGACAGGATCTTGCTATATTGCCCAGGATGTCCTTGAACTTCTGAGCTCAAGCCATCCTCCTGCATTAATCGTCCAAGTACTACTGCGGTCTATGTTTTAAGCTAAATGATATTACAAGAGTCCAAAAGTTAGGAAAAAAAAAAAAAAAAAAAGGAAAGTTTGTAAAGTAAAAAAGTCACAGTAAACTAAGATTAATTTATAACTAAAGAAAGAAAAAAACTTGTTTATAAATTTAGTGTAGCTTAAGCATACAATGTTTATGGTCTACAGTAGTGTACAGTAATGACTGAGGTTTTTTATTTTTTAAAAATACTTTTTAAAAAAAGAACTTAACCTTTATTTTATTTATTGTTGTTTTTTATGTGGTGTTTAGGATAGAACCCAGGGCCTCACCAGTGCTAGGCAAGTGCTCTACCACTGAGCCACAACTCCCAGCCCCTATGACCAAGGTTTTTACATTCACTCACTGCTTGTTCACTGGCCCACCCATATCTTTAGATATACAAATACTTACGTTGTGTCACAACTTCCTACAGTATTCAGTACAATAACATGCGACATAGGTTTGCAACCAAGGAGCAACAGTTGTATCACATAGCCTAGGTGTATAGTAGGTTTTATCATCTAGGTTTATGTAAGTACATTCTCTGATTTCCACACAACAATAAAATCATCTAACAATGCATTTCACAGAATGTATCACCATTGTTAAGAGACATGTAACTGAAGTTACAAATAATACGGAATGAGGACTAGGTAAAGGGCCTCTCAAGATCTGAGAGCCTGGCTGAAATCCAAGATGGAAGGTTAAGGGGCTTTTAGTTTTAACCCAAGGAAGGTGGAAGCAGAGTCACATATTACAATATCATAATCATTATAATTGGAAAACAAATAGCTGTTTCTAAGTCTGCTAGCCCCAATCCTTAATAGTTATCAATAGGCTTAGAATTTCCATATGTGCTTCTATCACTGGCAACAGAATACTGGAATTTTATAACGTAAACATAAAAGACTTGGATACTTACGTTTTGCCCATAATTTGACTGCTCTTAGGGTGAGTCTAAAAGTTTCTTTATTTGGCACTAAATGCAAAATTTCATCGGTAACTCTACATCCTGAAAAAGACAAAACATTCATTTTCCACTATGCAACAAAACTGAATTAAAATACCCTCCTAACCTCCAGATTCCCAAATGTTAAAAATGAAAGATATATGTCAGGGTTTATTTTCTATATGTATTTGAAATTTAGCATTCACATATAAGTACTCTGCTTTTGAAGAATTAAAAGTGTATGGGCAATGAAATCCAGTATTAAAGTAGAAGTGGTTCTAAGTATCTTTTTAGTTTTTTCTTTATTTGACTTTGTTAAATGCATGTAAGTTGTAAAACTGTTCTTGCTTCAACACAAACCTTATTCACAAATAATGTGATTTATTGTTACATTCTGAAAGTATAACAAATTAAGCAAGATACTTAAAACCAATGGTTCTCAAAGTACAGACTTTGGACCCTCTAGAATACGTGAGGTTAAAACCATTTTTATAATAGTACCAAAGCTTTCTTTGTCCTACTTACTGTATTAACATTTGCACTGTTGGTACAAAAGCATCCCTGTTAATACTTTAGCAAGTAATCAAGGCAATGGCAACAAAGTGTACTAGAATATAATACATGGTTTACTAACATACACGGTTAAATAAAGGAAAAATGAGTATGAGAGTTTGCACTGTAGGCTGAACTACTTGTTTTTTGTTTTTTTCAAGGAACATCAATTTTACTTGAAAGTATGATTGACAGATAAACTATGGTTATTCACAGTCAGTTACTAAAAATTGACCTAAGTAAGCTCCTCACTTCAAGGAAAACAAATGACACAATTTATTGCCAATAATAAAATGCAAACTTTGTTAAATTAGAACATTGGATAACGTTTATCTGCTACTGTGATCCTGGCAGACTTCTAACAAAATTGGTGGTGATAATAATGAATGCAATCTAGAAAATATTTTATACTGAAATGTGTTAACATTTGGAAAATACAAATAACTCTGAATCGGTATTTTCCAAATGACCAAGGCATGATATAGTATAAAACCACACATGAGGAAAGGATCCATAAGATCCATTCAAAGGATAAAACAGCAAATTTTCATGTGAGAGTACAAAATTTCATTGATGTGATTTTAGATTCTATATTGTAATTAACCTTTTAGAAATTACCACCTTTATTCATCAATAAAAAAGTAACAAACTACAAACATGAATGAAACTCACAAACATTATACTAAGTGAAAGAAGTCAGACACAAAGACCACATATTACATAATTCAATTATATGAAATGTGAGAAGAGGCAAACTATAGAGACAGAAGGAGGATTAGTGGTTGCCTGAGATGGGGGGCAGGGGTTGGAAGGGAAAATGACTGCAAATGGGTATGAGGGATCTTTTGAGAATGATGAAATGTTCTAAAACTAGATCATGGTGTACAACTCTGTGAACACACTAAAACATAGAACTGTACACTTGAAAAGGATAAATTTTATGGTATGTAATTATATCTCAAAAAGTTGTTGAAAAGAAAAAAAAACTGTCACTGGTCAAGTTTTGGTGTACTATCAAATAAGAATAATTGCAATTATCTGAAAAGGTTATTAAAACATTCCCCCTTCTCAACTTTAATAGTGAAAGGCAAGATTTTCTTCTTATATTTTAACAAAAACAATATATTTTAAGAAGTTGACTACAGAAGCAGATAGAATAATTTAGCTGACTTTTGTTAAGTCAAAGAGTAAAGAGATTTGAAAAATTTAAGTCATTCTTTATACATAAAATTTATTTACATTAACTTATAATGGATTTATTACTATTATTTCTAAATGAACTAATAATTATTTATAATTCTGATTTTATTTCGAATATGGTAAATACTGACTTATATAATTCACATAAACAAAAGCACTTTGTAGTTTTCAATAAATCTTAAGATTTAATGGTCCTGAGACCAATAAGTTTGTGAACTATAACTAAAAACATAAACAACCTTTCGAATTTAATTTGTGGTTTACAGGATGGTCATGGTATCTATATATTATCTACACAAATAAAATTACATCATCTTTGCATGTGTGCATATGCTGGGGATTGAGCCCAGGGTCTTTCACATGCTAAGCATGTGCTTTACCACTGAGCTACACTCCCATCCAACTTAACTTATAAATAACAGAGTTAGTCCAATCCCTAAAAAGGCCATTAATATTTCTACAAAAAGAGCTCTACTTGTCTGTTTTCAAGTAGTATCTGAGATTTCTTTTTAGAAGCTTACCATTTAAGCTGCGAATACACCTTATATCAAGGCTTCTCAGGCGAGAGTCGTCTCTTAGATCTAAATTATCTGATATGGTTTGTATTGCCAGTCTTGCAAAGACTAGATCAATCTTTGGAAAGAGGCAAAAAAAAGAAAAAATATTACTTTTTCTTCTTCCAGCTCATCCTCCCCCATCCCACATCAAAATGTAAAAAGTTCTAATTATTAAATTCTATCAAAACCTCAAGGATGTATGCAGGTAATCTCATGTGAGTGAAGTTTTACAATAATTAAAATTTCTGGTTTTGGCAAATATTGTGACTTTTAACATATATGCCAAGTGTTTAAAAAAAAAAAATCGTTTGAGTGGATTTCTAAATAAAGATGGAAGATCCAACACACATTTACATTCACTCCTTCTTGAAACCCAACTAAAATATCAGATAAATTCTGTTTGGTTAATTTGAATTTAAAGCCATAATCCACTAGGACAAAGAGATAGAAAGAGACAGAAAGAACTATGAAAGCTAAAAAGCAGATGAACAAGTGATAACAGTTCCAGTAGACCTAGCAAAACATATAGAAAATACATTCAGGAACTAAGGACAGACAACTGTAAGCACATCATAAATAAAAAGGAACATTTAGAAAATAAAATTATTTTTAGAAATTAAAAATAGGACGGTACAAATGAAAAAAAGCAAGTTCGAAAGATTAACCCCCCCCCCCCCCAAAAAAAACCCAGAACAAAATTAAAATGATGTGATTAAAGCAGGCTGTTCTGGAGATCCAAAATAAAAATTTGGCGGGGGTGGGGTGGGGTGGGGGTGAGGGTGGCGGATGGAAAGCAGACAAAGGCAGGAAACACCATAGAATTCAATAAAAGTTCCAAAAACTAAAGGATGAAATTTCCAAATTGAAAGAGAATGACTGACTGCCTAGAACACTGGTTGAAATGACACTAGCTCAAGTACATCACCATGAATTTTACAACTATGGAAACAAAAGCAAAAAAAAAAAAAAAACAACAAACTTCCAAAAGATAAACTTGGCATATACAAAGAATGAGGAATCAAAATGGCAATACATGTTTCAATGCAGTATGAAAGCTAGAAGACAATAAAGAAAAGCCTTCAAAATTCTGAGAAAAATCATCTCCTACCTAGAATGCTATAACCAACCAAATTATCAATTTAGTATAAGAATGGAATGAGTTTTTTTTTTTTTTTAGTTTTTGGTGGACACAATATCTTTATTTTATTTTTATGTGGTGCTGAGGATCGAATCCAGCGCCCCGCGCATGCTAGGTGAGTGCGTTATCGCTTGAGCCACATCCCCAGCCCCATGAATGCACTTTTTAAACATGCAAGATATTGAACAATATACTTTTTCAGTAAGTCAGTGGATGAGCTCCATTAAAAACGAGAGTAAACAGAAAGAAAAAAATTCTAGAGAGAAGCAAAAGGAAATTACAAGATATTGGCAAAGGAAGATGCCAGGATGACAGCTGTATACTATTCACAAAAAACAATCAGCTTAGATTGGAACAGATGAAAAGTCTCAGTTTTTTTCCAAGATGACAAACCCCAAACAATTATTTACATCTAAGAAAATAAAATATCACATAGCAAAGAATGGTATCTAGGATGTTTAGTGCTCAGCTCTGAATATGCTTGTAAGATCATAATAATGTAAACACAGAATACTGCTCCAACTAAAATTATAATAATACAATTATTTTAAATTATGAGAAAAAGAAAGATATATCTAAAAACCATGGGGGTAGAGAGGGAGGTTTGTTCATTTTCCATGGTGAGAAGCCAACAGAAATAAGAAAGAGGAAGGTGAGGGGCTATTTAAAGATTACTATTTAATTCTTTTAAGATACGTGCCTACATTAGATGAGGCACATGCCTGTAATACTAGCTACTTGGGAAGCTGAGGTAGGAGGATCACAAGTTTGAGGTCAGCCTATGCAACTTAATGAGATTCTGTCTCAAAATAAAAAATAAAAGGGATAGGGATGAAGCTCAATAATATAGCACCCCTGGGTATCATTCTCCTGCACTGAGGGATTATAAAACAAAACAAAAATCTTTTTTTTCCCCCAACAAAAAATCTTATTGGTTAAACAGTTCATTTATCAAGTCAGAAGAATATAAACACTTACTTCAATACCATCAAATTCAAATTTTATAACAGGTACAAAAGCGTCTTCTACAGCCTACAAAAGAGGAAAACAATTATAACACACAGGTTAATCCTCTCTCTATACTTCCTAAGTGCCAGTAACGTAAATCTCTTTGTTTCCAATTTGTATTTTAACTCAACAGAAAAAATAAAAAATGTTCTTCATCTTATATTCAGGTTAAGGACTTCTACTTTGTGACCTGTGTTACTTAAGATAAACAAAATGCCTATGACAATAAATATTAAATTTATTATCCTCCTAAAAATTTTTGTCAGAAATTGGAAAGCAGAAATGTTGTCAGTTGGATACTTACTGTTTCTTGGGTCTGAAGTGAAAACTGATTATTTAGAAACAGCACTAGTGTTAGAAATTTTAAAATAATCAAAACTCTTGACCAATAAAAAATTATATTTGTAGGAATAAGGCCAGTAACTGCAAATTATTGCTATTAAAATTTTATTTGTTGAATGAATAGCTAGATATATAGTTACTAACTGAACCTTCACTCAATAGCACACACAATTTGATTATGTATCAACCATTTATCAGATACTACAGTAAATGGTTTATATAACTTATCTCACCAATCCGTAAAAAAAACTTATAAAAATGTTATCACCATATCTTTAAAATAAAGATAAAATATAAAATAAAAATAAAAATAAATAAATAAATAAAAATAAAATATAAAATATAGGCTCAGAGAGAGTAGGTAACAACTAAGGTCTAAGAGCTAAAAGTGGTATTCCAGTTGAAAACCCAGGTTTGTATAATTATAAAGCCTGTGTTCTTACTCTTTATGTGTTAGTTTAACAAAACAGAAACTTCTTATGAGGCATTTCAATAATCCTAAGACCTAGGATAACTAGGTTACTATTTTCAAAATATCAAATGCGAAAGGATACTTACTCTTAAGTTTCTAATGCCATCTTGATGTTTCAATTTTTCAAAAAAAGACTGAAAAAAATCAGATCTTTCTACATGTCTTGGAGCTACACAAAGTGCATCGATGTCAGCTCCTACAAATCAAAGTATTTCTTATGAAGAAAAGCATACTATGTATTTTCATTAAAGTTCATGCAAACATATGTACAGAACAAAGTATGGAAGGTGTGTATAAGAAAAATGTTAGTTGAAAAGATGTGGAGAAAAAGGTACACCCTTACAGTGCTGGTGGGACTGCAAATTGGTGCAACCAATCTGGAAAGCAGTATGGAGATTTCTTGGAAAATTGGGAATGGAACCACCATTTGACCCAGCTATCCCTCTCCTCAGCCTATACCCAAAGGATTTAAAAACAGCATACTACAGGGACACAGCCACATCAATTTTTATAGCAGCACAATTCACAATAGCTGAACTGTGGAACCAACCTAGATGCCTTTCAGTAGATGAATGGATAAAAAAAATGCGGCACATATACACAATGGAATATTACTCAGCAATAAAAGAGAATAAAATCATGGTATTTGAAGGTAAATGGATGGAGTTAGAGAAGATAATGCTAAGTGAAGTTAGCCAGTCCCAAAAAACCAAATGCCAAATGTTTTCTGTGATATAAGGAGGCTGATTCATAGTAGGATAGGAAGCGGGAGCATGGGAGGAATAGACGAACACTAGATAGGGCAGAGGAGTTGAAGAGGAAAGGAGGGGACATGGGGTTATTAATGATGGTGGAATGTGATGATCATTATTATCCAAAGTACAGGTATGAAGACACGAATTGGTGTGAATATACTATGTATACAACTAGAGATATGAAAAATTGTGCTCTATATGTGTAATAAGAATTATAATGCATTCCACTGTGTATTTATATATATATATTTATATATATATATATATATATATATGTATAAATATATAAATAAATAAAGATTAGTTCTGAGTGGTGATAGTGGGAATTTTTTGCTTTTATATTTTCTATGAACAAATAAGCATGTACTCAAAGTTCTTATCACTAGAATATAACCCAAACCAGTTACCTTTGGTGTGTACTCCAAGCCTATAGGATCCAAATGTGAAAATTTTACCACCAACCGTAGCCACAACAGAAGGTGGGAGATTCTAAAATAAAATCACACAAAAGACATTCAATAGTTCAAGTTATTTTGTACAAAAAACATCTTTACATTCTACTGTCATGTATAGCTTAAAAGAATAAAAAAAAATTTTTAAAGTGTCTAAATGCTTACTACATTTTATTCAGCATATGTTACACAGTACATTTACAGCCTTGGTAAAATGGGATTTGTTAAAGCACTTCAGGGGTCTTTTGGTTGTGACATGAAATAAAGAGGGTATTTCCAGAGGGAGGACAAAACATTCATGTCTACTACACATGCCCCACATCTCTACATCTCTCTCTTAAATATAAACTTTTTTTCATCACTTGACTCTACCTGACTTTTCCAAATCCCTGTCTTTTGGCTTGATCACTTTTAACAGTCACCAGGGAACTCTTAACTACAAATTAATGAGCTTTCAGCTATTTACAACATGATATTCTCAGCCTATCCCATTTCCCCTTAAAGTATGTTTAATTTCTTGACTCTATTTCTGCAAGCTTTCTCAGGAAAGTGAGGTCATTCTTAATATGATATCTTCATGAGAGCTAATCTAATAACTTCAATTAATATTTCTATGATTGTACCATAATTAAAAAGCTACTTTGGGGCTGGGGTTTTGGTTCAGCGGTAGAGCACTCGCCTAGCATGTGTGAGGTCCTGGGCTCGATTTTCAGTACCACATAAAAATAAATAAATAGAATAAAGGTATTGTGTCCAACTACAACTTAAAAAAAAAAAAAAAGCAAGCTACTTCTTATTATCCATACTGCCTAAACTAATCATTATTATTCTTTTTGGCTAATTCTTAGTTCATATCTCTTAAATTTGTTGCTACCATTCTAATCAACTACTCTTCCCCTAACTTCAGGCTATTTAATAGTTATCCTAAGCTATATAATCTTGCCCTTAGTCTTTCTTTTCTCTTATTCTATGTTGTATAAGATTCACTGACTCGTGTTCCTAAATTATTCCATTACATACTACTTCTGCTCAAAACTTTACAGTGCAATCTTCCTGGACTACTGAGGTAAAGATTCTTGGGCCTGAAGATCTCCACACTGTGCTCTTATGGAACTTCCTTTCTGAAGTTACTCCATAACCCAATCTCCTTTCTACTGCATTTGTCATTGCACCTGCTTCAAATGCATGCCTCTCTGAGTATCTTTAATACTTTTTTCACAATTCATTTCAATTTCTACCTCTTCCGTAAAGACTTCCCTGACTATTCTTATTCAGTTAACAAGCTCTTTTTCCTCTGTGCTCCTCCACTATTAAAATCTTTATACTACACTTATTGACCCATAAATGTCTCCTCTCCAACCATATTTAAATCCTCAAAGGTGAGAATTGTATCTATTACTTCTCTGTATTTTCCTATAATACCGAGTACAAGTTACATCTGTTCATTAACCTGAATAGAACTATCTGTATAGAAGAATATGCTTGTTACTTCTTCTGTTTAATGAATATTAATGTTTCAAGAGTATCACAATTTTATAGCTAGAAAGGAGTTGGTAAATTTATTAATAACTAACATGAATCAAAAGATAAGCCAAACATTGAAAAATCTTTTAGTTTACCTTTCTACTTTGAAATTTAAAAACCTTGCATGATTTGTGAGAAAGCAATACACTGAATCATAAGTAAAATATTTTTTTTATATACCTTTATTTATTTTTATGTGGTGCTAAGGATCGAACCCAGGGCCTCACACATGCTGGGTGAGTGCTCTACTGCTGAGCCACAACACCAGTCTGGTAAAATGTTTTAAAACATAATCATTTAGCTGAAATAATCAGAATTGGTGTTCTAGACCATTTAGAGTTTCTAACACAAACCCTTCAGTTATTTTCCAAACTAAAACATGCATAAACCAAAGAATTACAATTGACATAGCAAATGACCTTATCGACTCAGTGAAAAATGTCAAAACTTCCTTTCTGATTACTAGTAACAAGGATTTCACATGCTCAGAATCTGACATATCACTCCACTGTTGATAACCTTGCTGAGAGCTTAGAAATGAGCCAGATAGCCTTTTGGCAATAAGAGTAAATAGTAAATAGCATAAAGACTGTTAAACTCAATGACTAAAGTCTTAGGAGAATCCTAACCTTACTTGAGTCATTGTTTATAAGAATCAAATCTACATATTTATCATAGGTATAGAAATAAATAATAAAAGTTGTAAAAGAAATAATTGTATGATATGTTTATCTAATTTCTAAACCCATGCAGACTAAGGGGCATAAAGGGACTTTATAGATACCAGTTGGCAGACATGAACTTTCAATTGCTACTATGGGAAGGGATGGAATTATTATTTAAAAAACAAACCAAGTTTATAATATAATAGTTTGAGTTACCTGATGAAGGACAAGTGGTCTGAATGTGAGCAGACCACTTGTCCTCCAAAAGTTTATATGTTAAAGGACTGGTCTCTAGGGTGACAGTATTGGGAGGTGGTATGGACTTTTAAGAGGTAAGGCGGTAATTCGTAACTAACTACAAAAGGAACTGTGAAACTCCACTGGTTCTATTTCCTGGATGGGGATGTGCTACTGGTTCTGACATAAACTCTTACTACTGCCATTCACTATCCTCACCAAAGGTCCAAAGCAAAAGGGTCGCCTAATTTTGGACTCAAACTTCCAAAATTACAAACTAACTAAATGTTCTTTTTTCATAGAGTCTGTCTTAACAATTTTTTTAGTGATGAAATGCTACCTGCTAACTAAAATAGTTAACTCCCAATTGAACATGCCCCATTTAATTATAGTCCAGCCATTAAAATAATATTCACAGTGATTATGAGACAATAATGAAAATTCAATTATATTCAAAATATTCTAAAAAAGAAAAATATATAATTCAGAGGAAAAACAGTTAAGCTACTTGCATAATTATAAATTTGTGTTTACAAATTCCTACGTCTTAGAGGCCAAGCAGGTATGCAAATAAGGAACTCCCACATGAGAAATACAGAATCTGATGAATGGCACTTGCCTTGTCAGAAAGAACAGAGAATAGTGGCAGCAGGAAGTACTGAGTACTAGAGAGCAGGAACCCAGTCCCATTCAAGCCTTTCTGCTGAGTACAAAAACAGGCCCAGTGTTGCCAGATCTGATGTTTCATAATAAGTCTGAAATCTAGTTTTTTAAATAAAATCTCCTCATATTTAAATTTTGGCCTACTACATATGGATCAAAAAAAAAAAATTATGTGAACTTGCAGCTATAATTTGCCACCTCTGGGGTAAATCCTCACCTACTTAGAAATTAAATTATCTAGACTAATTTATCCCCTGTATACCACCAGAGCTAAGTTATAATGTGTTTCAGATAATTCTCAACTTTTGCATCTTACTACTAGGACAAAAGACCAGGACATAATGAAACAAAGAATTCCATGTAGGATAGAATCTTACCTTACTCTCACTGACATCGGATATCCATTCTTTTACTAAATTATTCAATTTACCAAGAACAACCAACCTATAATAAAAAGTAACATTAAAACTTTAAAAAAATATTAAAGAAATAAACATATAGACAGTATCTCTGTGTTGGTGTTTTGAGTAAAAACACATTGTATATATGCTAATACTATCACATCTGTTGATACACAGCAAATTTTTGCCATTCTTAGATCCCTAAGAGTGCCAAAGAGATGATAAATGTGATGATAGTATTTTGGTCTCTGAACTATTTTCAAAATTGAAAAAAATCTAGTAAAAATCACAAAGTTATCTTCTGTGAATTGCAGAGGCCAACAGAATTGTCAATTTTCTTTGCTTTATTGTGTAATAATTAGATAAACTCAATGTGGTACTAGAGGCTAGCATTTGCTCACTGCCAGTAATAAGTCTTTGAGTAATTAAAATGGGCAAATTAATTATTGGCTAATTTTTGTGAAGTATATTATTTAATAAGAGCAGTCTGGTATTATTAAAACAAATTTGCAGTCAATGCCACAAATAAATCAACATTAAAAAAAAGAAGGTTTGGGATATAAAAGATAACATGAGAAAATGAATTTTGCTTTCCCTCCATCCTTCAAGGTGCTGAGACTGAAAACCTTGGCATTGTCTTTCTCATATTCCACAGTCATTAAATAACCCTACCTTAACAATGTATCCCAAATTCTACTATTTATCACCTCCACTGCCATCCTCTGGTTCCAAGTACCATAATTTCCTCCTGGGGTTATTATAATGGCCTTTTAAATAATCTTTCTGCTTCTGCCCTTGCACCCCTCTTCAGACTATTCCCAATATAGCAGCCAGAGTGACTGTATTAAAAAACATTAGTCAGATCATGTTAATCTTCTCCTCAAAGCCCTAATAGCTTTACCTTTCATTCAGAATAAACCAAAATCTTGAAAATGCATTACAAGGTCCAAAGTCCAAGTCCCTTCCCACCTCACTTTCTTAAAGCTACAATTTCCCTGCTTACTTGCTCTGCTTCAGATACTCAGCAGATCTGAACTTACTATGTACTACTCAAACCTACCAGGTACACTCTCACCTCAGGCTTTCTATCCAGAATGTTTTCCCCTCAAATATCCACCTTCTCACCCATATTCATATTTTCCTCTAAATGTCATTTTCTCAATGAGGCCTTCTCTGAAAACCTCTACTCCCAGCTTTATCTTTCTCAGTAGCACTTATGTGTAATACTGTATTTATCTTACTTATTTGACTGTTAGTCTCTTCTAAACTCCACCTAAAATGTAAGCTGTAGGGTGGGCCAAAAATTTTCTTTTTGTCATGTCTGTATCTCTAGGTAGGGATATAGTGGGCATTCAATATATGTTTTTGGAATTAATGATTAAATAAGATACAATAAAATATTTTACAGTTTTCAATGACATACCTGTGGTTCAGTTCTTCCTCATCTTCAAATACTCCAAATGGCTTCATGGCATCAATTAATTTCTGTGTATAAATATGATCAATTTCTTTAGGACATGCCAAACTAATTGGAGAGGTAATTCCATAATGCTTTTGTTGACGCTGGCTGTCCAGCATGGTGTTTCTATTGAAGAAAAAGGAAACAGTAGAAAAAATTTAAAGTATCATATCATACTGATACATTCACCCTCTCAATCCACTCATGTTAACTGAGCTACCTTAGAAATTAATTTAGTACTAACAGTTTGGGCAGGCACTTTTTTTAAAGGAAAAATGGGGACTTTTCAAGCCAAAAGCAGCATGTGTTGGCATAACACCACTTACTTTGAATGCAAAAAACCTAAATGAGATCTGTGCCAAGGCTACCTCCACTACACCCTGCAGATTTAAAGTCAAGTACCATCTACTTTCTAGAATCTTTGAAATGCAAATGCTTGAAAGAAAGAACTTTCTTGGTAAAAACCATTGGGCTTTTCCTCCTAAGAAACAAACAAAAACATACCATCAGAAAGTCCTTGTGAAATAATCTGGCTTTTAAATGAAATCACAATTAGATTTCTCCTTGGGAAATTCAACACCCTTTGTTTGAATCAGAGTTTATAATCCTAACATTTGTTACTCTTAACTCTTCATTTTGGATTGGCACTAATAATATTTCACACTGAATAATTACCCAATTCTTTATACTAAATGTCAACCTTTTTTACTGGATACAAGTGATCTTCCACAGACCCTAGCCATCAGGAAATTACATTCTTGAATAAGGTACAATAGATTTCTGAGATTTGGGGTTTACATGGACCAATGACTTCAAAATAAATTTTGGACCCAATAAGGTTATAACATCTTATTTTGCTGTGAAAATAAAGTAAAAGCACACACACACACTAACCAACTAACCTTACCACCCATCTTCACCATGCTTTCACTAAGGGTCATCAATACCAAGTAATAATAAGAAAATACTCTCAAAATAAAAAGCAGTCTTTTAACTTGAATAAAATAGTCTTATAAAAATAAGACACAGAAGAATCCTGAGAGGCATGTTAATGGGTACAAGGTTGCAGTTGAAAAGGAAAATGAACAGCACAGTAGGACAACTGTGATTGACAACAATTTATTGCACATTTCAAAATAGTGGTGAATTTGAATGTTTCCAACAAAGGTGTAAGGTAAAGCATGTAACTGCCCTACTCTGATCATTATATATCATATACATGAATTGAACTATCATACTGTACCCCATAAATATATACAATTACTGTGTCAAAATTTTAAAATCACAGCCAGGCACATGCCTGTAATCCCAGCAACTAGGGAGGCTGAGGCAAGAGGATGGTGAGTTCAAAGCCAGCCGTCAGCAATGGCGAGGCACTAAGCAACTCAGTGAGACCTGTCTCTAAATAAAATACAAAATAGGACTGGGGATGTGGGTCAGTGGGCACTTGAGTTCAATACCCACTACAAAAAAAATAAAATTTAAAATCACAAAAATACAACAGTAATTATTTTGAAACTTAACTAGTCAAAACATTGGCTTATCACCACTATTATTAAACCTACAAAATAAGGCATGTTCTTTAGCTACAGATTTCACAGGGAGGGAGGGTAGAATCAAATAGAAGAAACATACCAAGAAACTCCAAGAAACATACCAGTTTAATTGTCTTCAACATTGATTTTGTAAATGTTTATTAGTTATTTCAAGTCTCTCATATATATATATGTGTGTGTGTGTGTGCGTGTACATGTACACACACACATTTTTTTGGGGGGGGGCACCAGGGATTGAACCCAGAAGTGATTAGCCAGTGAGCTACATTTCCAGGCCTTTTTATTTTGAAACAGAGTCTCACCAAGTTGCTTAGGGCCTTGCTAAATTGCTAAGGCTATATTTGAACTTGAGATCCTCCTGCCTCAGCCTCCTGAGTTGCTGGGATTATAGGTATGCACCACTGCACCTTGCTCAAGTTGTATTTCCTTTTAAAAATTTGGCTTTTTATCTTCAGTGAACTACAGAGGTGTTCTGGTATTGTTTGTGTTTGCTTACATGTATATGATAGACATGGGACAGACTGATTAAATATTACCATTCAATTAATCTCAATAACCAAGAGGCAGGTCTTGAATAAGTGCTATTTTCCAGAAAAGCACCTGAGGTTCAAAGAGAGAAAAAGAGCCAGAATCTGAACTCCAAAACCTTTTCCCACCATTCTATTTTCTCTTCCATAACTACTTCTGACACTATAGTCCCAGGTCTCAGTTTCTTATCTGTATTCTCAAAATGTTGGCTATTGAGATCCCTACTGATCATAAAAATCTCAATTCTAGGGTTTTGAACCTCCCTCATCTAAACAGGAAGGGGTGGGGAATGTAAACAGTATATTGCACATTCCCTTCAATCCATCAATTTCACTTATAGGCAAAAACCATAGAGAAAATCTAGTACAAGTGGACAAGAAGACATGTAAAAGAATGCTCCCTGCCACACTGTAACATTAAAAACTTAAAATATCCTAAACAGTCACTAAGAGGAAAAGGACTAAATTTGGTCGTATCCCCACGATGGAATACAACACATTAGCTAATGTAAATTAATTAAAACTGAAACTATTAACATGGACAGCTGAGAGGTATCATGTTGCTCTAAAGAAACAAGCTGCAGAATGACAAGTGTGACACTAAGTTATAGATAAAGTTTAAAAATAAGTAAAACAATTACAGCTATTATAGACACGAACGTATATAAAGCATAAAAAAGATGCATCAACAATAAACACCCAATTCAGAACTGTGGGGATCTCTGAAGAGGAGCGTGAATGAGACCAGAGAAGGTGGAATGAGAATCCTTCAGATGTATCTGGAACGTCTGACTTCTTTTAAATAAATAAATGCAGACACCACACACACACACACACACTGGCGTGTTATTCTTTGGGAGAAATGGGTGGTGGCACAAGCGGTGTTTCAGCTATTCTCTGCATTTTTTTATATGAATATTTAAATTATTTCCCAATAAACCGAAAGAAGCTCTAACAAAATCTTGGCAAGCAAAGAAACTGTTTCTGACTTATCAAAGTGTGAGCAGGAGATACAGACCGGTAGATATTGTGGGTAGGTGGGGAGGTCCGAGGAGGGGGCGTCAGTGGCGAAAAGGCCTCGGCCTTTATCAAACAGAAACCCCTGGGCTGGAATAGGTCATTCACTCCTGAAGACCTGAAGACAGCCACTCCGGCAGGGAGGAGGGGGAGGCAGGGGGATGGTATTTGCGCCAATGCAGACAGAAGCAGACGGGCTCAGACAGTACTGAGGACAGGAGAGTGATCGACAATTTCTCCCCACGGACACAAGCACTTCTCTCCCTCCTCATCAGTGTCTGGGGGCGTCCTCAGAGGTGGGACCGCGGGGGTAGACAGGGACTCCTGAGTCTCCGAGTCCAGGCAGAGGTGGGTAGGTAAGCCACCGGGTATAGGGGAGGTGCCACTGCGGACTGGCTGGGAACGGGGAAGGAGATCACTGAGGCAAGGTGCGGGCAGAGTACTAGGGTCAGGGAAGGGAAACGAAGCCCCGGGATGACCACCTCAGCTCACCTCTCCCCACCTCGCCCTCAACCGCCGCCCCCCACCACTTACGCAGACATCTCTTTCATCGCTTCCTGCGTCTCCCTCTTCAGCGAGTGTCTTTCGCTCTGGAGTCCTGTTCTTGTCGCTCCCTTCTCCCTGTATCCACTTTCCTGCAGTCACTTGCAGCTCGCTCGCTCTCTCACTTCCCCACTTACTACCGCCGAGGCATCCAAACGAGTAGTGAAAACACCACAAAACCGGCTCTATTTATGACAATACAGCGCGGACGACGCCAATATGGCGCCGCTTCCCAGACTGCCTCTCGTCCTC
>NW_025999977.1:11318176-11498176 GCF_001458135.2 Marmota marmota marmota
GGTTCCAGGGCCCGCCCTCGACCACGCCCGCTCTGCCTTCGGGCTGCGTTGGCCCCGCCCACGGGGGCGGTGAGCGCCTTCACTCCGAACGCAGACAGGGAAAAAAGCTTTTGATCCTGTCCTTTGTCCATGGGGCTGTCAATCCAATCACACCTCTTGGAATGTAATTTGGAAATACGTTTTTCTTGTTTCTCCATTGAAAGCATGTATGTATTTTTTCAAATATCACATGCTTGCCTAACAAATACTATTTTAACTCTTCAATTTTCCCACATCTTTAATTTAATTAAGCGGAGTCAAACGTAATCAATCCACTTGTCAAGGAGATTGTGTTGGGAGAAGGTCACACCCAGGAACGTGCGACTTTAACGCAATTATCCCAGGGGAAAGCAAGCTTGTAAATTGGAGGCTAACTGTTCACTTCACCTCTAAGTGCCACCCCCTGATTCATGACATTCTGGCATTTAGCTCAGAGAGGCTGAAAGTAATTGCTAGCAGTTTGCAACAGGATAAATCCAAGGGTGAATCAAAATCTCACACTTTAAAATAATGAAGATCATGTTCTATGTGATTGTAAGGATGAAAATGGGAAAATAATGACTGATTTAAAAATGTTAAATTTATTTAAAATTTCAAATACTAACCCATTACAAAGAAAGGATGTCAAGAAGCTGCTTATTCTTGGAATATGACTCAGAGTCACAGTTAAATAAAAGAGATTACTTATTGACTTATTCATTTATTAATTCAAAATATTTATTGAAAATCCAGTCTGCATTAGGCATTGTTTTATGCTCCAGGACTTACTAGTATGTAAAACCAGATGTATCTTTTGATCTTTTCAAGCTCAGAGTTTAGTAGAAAACACTATCAGATATGAGTGATACTTTTCATTGTTGTAAAACTAAAGCACATATTATGTGGAGAAACTTAATTTCTGCCTACAAGAAATCATGTCCTGGGCTGGAGTTGTAGTTCAGTGGTAGAGTGCTTGTGCCTAACATGAGGCACTGGGTTCCATCCTCAGCACCACATAAATAAATAAGTAAGTAAGTAAGTAAATAAATAAATAAGTAAATAAAAGAAGTCATGCCCTAGGGGAGGAAAACATATACACAAGTCATTAAAATACAGTATGGTCTATGATACAGATGGGATCTGGGTGATAAGGGACTTATCATCTAAATTTGGAATGTGTCAATAGTGGATTGGATGTAGATGGTAGGAAGAAGGCAAAACCTATTCCTGGAAACACAGAGTAGGAGCTAGCATGGGTAAATGCAAGGTAGACCTAAAATTGAGTCCTAGGTTTGCTGTTGACTGGTTTTGTGACAACAACAAAACAAACTTTTAAGTTAACCTTGAAAAAGAAAAACTTTTTCCTCATCTGTAGAATAAATGAGAATCAAATGAGAAGAGTATGTATGACCAGTATGAATCTCAATCCAAAAATCCAGACTTGCAACAATTAGCACTTTATTTTCAAAAATTTAAGTTTTGACTCTGATCCCCTCAGTCTTCTGAGCTAGCATACAAGGCAATGTTGATCATGTTTTCCCTCTATTCCCCTTTCTTGGGATAGTACCAAGGGGCTTTTAGATATAGGGCAGATTATAAATGTCTGCTCCTGGGCCACTTTCCTGTACTGTGGGCATCTGGGCCTGGAGGTTTTCTAATGCATCTGGGTCGTGTCTGGGGCTCATGGTAAGGACCTGTGGTCTCAGCCCAGAGTACCACAGAGATAGCAAGTCTTCCCATCTCCTCCACAGGTTAGTGTATCTTGCCACTCTAGGAGACAGAAAGCCTCCTTTCCTCAAGTTTTCTAACCAAGATGTGTTGTTAGAAAGCCTCCTTTCCTCAAGTTTTCTAACCAAGATGTGGAGTTCTCTTCAGGGCTTTGCCTTGTTTCAAATACAAACGTCAGGCAGACTTGCAGGGTTTAACTCTGCTATCTAAATAGTGTAGAGCACTTAGCACAGTGCCAGGCTCATACGAATTCAATAAATTAAATTTTCTCTCTTTTTTGGTATGGGAAATTGAAACCAGGGGTGCTTTTACCCTTGAGCTACACCCCCAGTCCCTTTTTACTTTTTAAAAATTTGAGGCAGGATCTCACTAAGTTGTTAAGATGCTCACTAAATTGCTGAGTCTGGCAATTTCAGTTATTCTGTCATATATTTGTTTTTTAAATATTTCTTTTCCTTTTCATTTTTTTCTGATTCTTAACTTTATATGAAGAGAATAATTTGTTTGCCATCGTCTGTTAGAGCAATTTGGAAAGAAGGTGAATTCTCCTTTTAATCTTATTAATTCAGTGAAATCTTAGGTGTTTCTAAGATAACTTTTAAACTATATTTAAATAATCAAAGTCAACATCAGAACAATACATTTTAATTTTCCTCTTTATATAATTTGTAGTTTGGCACTGTATAATTGCCCTCTCCCCCATGTTTATGTCTTTGATAATCTGCCTAGGATTGAATTCTATTTAAATAAGGACATTTTCTCCTTTGCAGTATACATTATAGATGTACTTGTTAAGCTAAATTAAAGTTTTTCAAATTATAAAAGTAACCCATGTTCATAAAAAGAGAGTGGATATGTGTCCCTCCCCCTTTCCCAGGGGAATCATTATTAACAGCTGTGTATTTATCTTTCTTTTTTTTTAGAGAGAGAGAGAGATAATTTTTAAATATTATTATTTTTTTTTAGTTTTCGGTGGACACATCTTTATTTTATTTTTATGTGGTACTGAGGAATGAACCCAGCAGCGCCGCGCATGCCAGGCGAGCGCGCTACTGTTTGAGCCACATCCCCAACTCTGTATTTATCTTTCTAGCACCCCAAATCACATATAAATATGTACCAGTGATTTTGATGTATTGTTTTTTAATTTTGGAAACAATGGAATCACATCATACATATTCTGCTCCTTACTTTTTTTTTTAACTCAAAATTATGGGCATCTTTCCATGTTAGAAAATGTTATGGGTTGAATAGTGTTCTCTGTAATTTCTTTTTCTCTACATTTTTACTTCAGTGCATTATTGTACATAATGGTGGGATCTGTTGTTAAATATTAGTACATGTACACAAGTGTTCTCCAAAATTTCATGTGCTGAAGCCCTAACTCATGGAACCTCAGAATGTGACTGTATTTGGAGACAGAGTCTTTAAAGAGTAATTTAGTTAAAATGAAGTCACTAGTGTGGATCCTACAACATGATTGGTGTCCTAGTCAGAATAAATTTAGACACAGATGAATGGAGAGGTACTATAATTTGGATCTGGAATGTTTCATATGTTAAAGGCTTTTCCCCAGTGAAGTAATGTTCAGAAGTAGGACTTTTGGGAAGTGATTGGATCATGAGGGCTTTAATAAATTAATCCACTGATAACTGAATGGACTGTTGGAAGTGATGGAAACCAGGAGGAGGGACCAAGTTGAAAGATGTGGATCTTTGGGCGCATGCCTTTGGGGACTTCATCTTGTCCCTGTCCCTTTCCCTTTCTCTCTTTCTCATTATTTCTCCATCCTGGCTGTCAGGAGCTGAATAGCTTTCCTTAGCCACACCCTTCTCCCATGATGTTCTGTCTTGCCTCAGGCCCAAAGCAAAGCAATGGCCAACCACAGTCTGAAACCTCTGAAATCATGAGCCAAAATAAAATTTTCCTCCTTTAAGTTGTTTTTGTCAGGTATTTTGGTCACTGTGTCAAAAAGCTTACCAATATATCTACTTTGTTCTTTTTTTCTTAATAGCATTTTTTTGGTTCTTTTTTTATATCAACAGTATTCTTTGTCATAGGTAATACATAATGCATTGTCATAATAATGTGTAAGTATAGCTGAATCATGTGGTGGTTCCATTCCTAGTCTTTTGAGGAGCCTCTAAACTAATTTCGATAGCAGTTTTACTAATTTACAATCCCACCAACAGTGTAGAAGTGTTACTTTTTCTCCACATCCTCTTCAGCATTTATTTATATTATTTGTATTCCTGATGACCCTCATTCTGACTGGTGTGACATAAAATCTCCATGTAGTTTTGATTTGCATTTCCCTAACTGCTAATGATGTTGAATATTGTTTCATATGTTTCATTTGTATTTCTTCTCTGGAGAAGTGTCTAATTCATTTGCACACTTATCAGTTGGGTTATTTGGGTTTTTTAGTGTGAAGTTTTTGAGTTCTTTATGTATTCTAAATTACTTTATGTATCTGGAAAACCTTACATTAACTCAGAGAGCTTTTTTCTGGCAGATTGTTGTACCAGGTCATTACACTGGTTTATTACAAGCACTTAAGGAAAAGAATTTTTTTTTTGGGGGGGGGTTGTGCATGCTAGATGCTCATACTCTACCACTGAGCTACATGCCTAACCAGGACTATCACTTTTTAAAAAATGAAGATAAGTGTGGTTCCTCAGATAGGATGATCCAAAAATGATCTTTGGAGCTAATGCTGGGGTTGCCTACATATTGTGCCAGCTGGGACAAAGGTCTCCCCAATTATCAGCAGCAGGGGCATTGCCAAACTTAGCATCTCACAAGATGGCTTTCTGTCCCTAGCAGATGGGGCAAAAAATTCCTAAAGATCTCCAGGTGCTAGGAAGTTGGCTTTCCCACACAAGTCCTGTAACAGCTGGTTCTTAAACTCAGTCACCCTGGCTCTAGTTTCTTTGTCCCACATTCTGATAAGGCTGTTTTCTCACAATTTTGCCCTAAGAAAGTGTCTTCTCAGGCAGGAAATATCCCTTCACCAGAACACATATAGCACCTAGCCTTAGCATCTTTCGTTTCTCTTGTTGATCCTTGACTTGTATGTTTTCCGCATTAAAGGCTTGTTTTAGTCAGCTTGTTCACTACTATGACTAAAAGACCTGACAAGAATAATTTTAGAGGAGGAAAAGTTTATTTGGGAGCTCAAGGTTTCAGAGGTCTTGGTCCATAGACAGTATTGGATACGAAAAATAAAGGACCCCAAAATAGTGAGGCCTGGGAGGAGGAAATAGAAAAGAAAGCAGTGCATTGATGGCTTTCTTCTCTCCCAAGATAAAACCTTCCCAGATGCTGGCCACAGGCAGGGAAAAAAATTGGCTCATCAAATCTAGAAGTGATAGTTTCTAGGAAATACTATCTCTTCCAAGACAACTCGTCTTCAGGTGCTGACCACCGACCCCCAACTCAAATTCCTGAGTGCCCAAACTGACATGCTCACTAAATCACTCACATCCTATATAAGCCCAGTCTCCTTCTTTGTTCAGGGGCTCATTTTCCACCAGGAAAGTGGGTCCCACTGTGTCCCTTTGTCCCTGCTTACCCTGTTCCTATGTAAAATTTCATTCCTGAATAAAAACAAACAAACAAACAAAACTGAGCTGATTGGTGAGGTTGGTGTTTGTCCTGGTCTTTTTTGGCTAACAGATAGCCAGCTCCATTCCTTGGGGCTTAAGGTAGGCTGAATATCATGGTGGAAGAGTGTGGCAAAGGGAAGCAGAAAGAGACTCCACTTGCCAGATAAAAAAATGTATCAGATAAAAATATAACCAGATAAAAAAAGGTACACCTTCAATTCTCACCTCCTTCAGCCATACCCTACCCCCCTTCAGTCACCACTCAGTTAATCCCATCAGGGGATGGGATTTAGTTTTGATTAGTTGATTTGAACAAATAGGAGCTAGTTGAATGTTGTCAGAAATTGATTGGATCCCCAACCACATTTTTAACAGATTAAATCAGAGGAAATAAGACAGAAAAAAAGCTGACAGTAAAGACGCTTTGGAAGTATAGTAACATACATTGTTGGTGGGACTGTACAACCACTATGGAAATCAATATGGAGGCTTCTCAAAAGACTAGGAATGGAACCACCACATGATCCAGCTATACCATTACTCATTATTTACCCTGATGATAAATTAAATTCATCATACTGTAGTGATATGTGCATACCCATGTTTATAGCAGCACAATTCACAATAGCCAAACTATGAAACCAGCCTAGGTGTCCATCAATGAATGAATGGATAAAGAAAATCTGGTATATGTACACAATGGAGTTTTATTGAGCCATAAAAAGAAATGAAATTATGGCATTTGCAGGAAAACGGATGGAACTAGAATCCATCATGTTCAGTGAAATAAGTCAAACTCATAAGGTTATCATAAAGTTAAGGGTCATATGGTTCCTTTCATATGCAGCAGCTAGAGAGGAAAAAGGAAAACAAAAATTGGGGTGGATTTCCAAAAAAAAAATCAAAGGGAAGGTCAGTAGAGGAAAGGGACCAAGGGGTGAGAAATAGGGAGGAAGAGGGAAATGCTGGGGAATGATACTGGCAAAATTATGTTGTTAAATTGTGTGCATGTAAAAATATGTAACAACAAATCCCATCAATAGGTACAACTATAATGCGCCAATGAAAATGTAAAAAAAATACAAATTTAAATGGAAAAAAAAGTATAATAACATGTTGCTATAAAATTGTGGGGGAGGAGCAGATGGGATGAGGGAGGTGGAGTTATAGCTGAAGCCCTAATGTGGTAGAGGGAAAAGGACCCTACTCTTTGAGGTTTTATGCTTGCATGGTTAATTCTGCCTTGTTGAGACCTCAGCCTGCAACTGAGGGTGTCAGAAGAGGGAGGAACACCCAAGTGTTGTGGTTTCTGAGAAGCTTTTCAACCCACCTTCTTTTAACACCCTGCAACAGGGTGGCTTGGACCACTCAGTGTCTAGCATTTCCCATTTACACCATCATTTGTTGTCTCCTCACAGAGGAAAGAGTACCTTCTGTGATTTGGTTTTATTTTGCTACTTAGTTAATTTAACCTTGAATTTAGTAGAAATTGCTGTTTCTAATTTGAAATTTCTGTTGCTGGGGAAGATACAGTTGGCTCTCCACATCCACAGATTCAACCAACTTCAGATCAATCAAAAATATCCAAAATAAAACTGTGTACTGAACATATATGTACAGATATTCCCTCATCATTATTTCCTAAACTATGTACATAGTATTCACATTGTATTATGTATTATAAGTAATCTAGAGATGATTTGAAGTATATGAGAAGATTACATAAGCTATGTGCAGATACTACACCATTTTGTCGAAGGGATTTGAGTATATGTGAGGTTTGGGATCTGTGGGGTGGGAGGTGGGGATCCTAGAACCAATTTCCCAAGGAAACCAAGGGATGACTGTGTTTAATATGCACAATTTGTTACTTTTAAAAATATGTATATTAATTTGGTGCAAAAGAGGGGCAATCCAAGTTCCTATTCATTTTTCCTACATTTAGAACAATATGTGAAACCCCGGACATGCTTTGAACAATTCACAAGCCCATTGATTTAAAGAGTTTGATTTTGAGAACATTTACAATTTCAAGTCTGTGGATTTTCATGGTATGTGATTGTGGGATGAGGCTCCCTAGGTCTCATAGTGTTTTCTTGCATTAAAACCCTGCTAGCTTCATTGGAAGAGCCTTTGCCCTGTGTGCTGAGATGCGTCAAATCAAGTAAGGTAGCAATCAACTGCTTTCCTAGGAGTTGTCTTGACAGCCTGAAGTTAGGGAACTCAGCATTCCCTTCTAACTGTTTGTTCTCTACACATTCAGAAGGGAAAAAAAAAAAAAATCTTTACACCAATTTAAAACTTTTCCCCAAAACTCAGGGGATTAATATATAAACTCAGTGGACAGGGAGGTAAGTTTCCTACTTCCCTCCAAATTGAAGCCAAGATTAATTACGAGATTCACCTGTTCCTGAAACAGGCCAGGTAATGGATCCTGGCTGTGCGCTCCCTGAAGCAGTGCTGGTCCCACAGTTCACAGACTTACTTGCTTTGATCAACTCATTCTTTCTCAGCAGGCCCCAAATGGTTGCCACGGGACACAAGTGCTTAGTTTACAATCATGTTAATTTTGCTTTTTGTTTGTCTTTAGCAGTTGGAAATTAATGAGTAAAAAGGGTGTTTAAATTTTCAACCAGGCTTCTTCTAATCGCTGGGCCGCATTGTGGCTGGCAGTTTTGTTACTTTGATTTCCTGAATCAATCAGGTATACAGTTTCTTTGTTCAATATAGGTTATGGTGCAGGGAAAAGACAGTCCTACCAGGAATGACTGCAGCTGCTCTGGATTCCGTGGAAGGCGATTGTGAAAATACTTTGGCACCTTTGCAGGTTTTCATAGGAGGACTTTGTTGATGGCATAATTTGTTTGTTTGCCATGCTATGTAGGGATTGACCCCAGAGACACTCCACCACTGAGTTACATCCCCAGCCCTTTTTGTTTTTTTATTAGTAAGACGGGGTCTTACTAAGTTGCTGAGGCTAACTTTGAACTTACCATCCCCTTTGGCTCCCAAATTGTTGGGATCACAGGAAGTAAGCCACCATGCCTGGCTCCTGGCATTCTAAATAAACATATCTGAAGCATCTAATAAAGGATGTTGCTATGCCTGTTTTTCATACTGAGGAAATCAAATTAGCCGATATCTGCTGCAACGGTGAAAATTAATTCAGAATTTGAAATAAATTCCTTGGAAGCAGGAATTTGTTGCCACATCAACTCCTGATGCTTCTGAAGTGAGGAAAACAAACTCCATTCCGTAGCAGGGTTACTTCAGTGTTTGCCTTCAGGTTTGTACATAAACCAGTAAGGCCATGGGGATTCTCTCTCAAAAGAGACTTTAGATCAAAGAAATCCCCTTCAGGTCTCATACATTGTAATAGAAATTTTACACACATATTACAACTGAATATGCATTGTTCCTGAATGTAAGAGACAAGGAGAACTTTGCTTTAACACAGTCTTTCTAAAGCACAAAACTGATCATGATACTTCTTGTTTTAACATTTGTTATAGTTTGGATCTTGACTGTTGCCAGAGGCCCAGGTATTGGAGGCTTGATCCCCAGCCTGTAGCACTGTCAGAAGGTAGTGAAACCTTTAGAAAGTCAGGCCTGATGGAAAGAAATTAGGTCATTGGGAGTGTACCCTCGAAGAGGATCTTAAGACCCTGGCCCCTTCTTTCTCTGTGTCCTGGCTGCCCTGAGGTAAACAACCCTCCTCTACCATGTGATCCCACCATGATATACTGTGCAGCCCCAGGCCCAAAGCAACAGGGCCAAACCACCATGGACTGAAACCTTAGATGTGTTCTGAGAAATAAATCATTAAGCAAATCCATGTGTGAATATCATAGAATGTACTTACACAAACTAAGATGGCTACAATGTCATTAAGTACTGTATGTGGTCTTATGGAACCACCATCATGTGTAGCCCATCTTTAACTGAAGCATTGCTTTATAGTACTGATCCTTCTGATCCCATGTATTCTCCTTACAACGTGATGTGATACTCCTCCATTGAGAGCTAGGTTTGTGTTCTCAATTCTGGAACCTGAGTAGGCTTTTGTAACTGTCTCAACCAAAATGGTGAGTGGAATGATGGTGGAATGTTGCTATGTGACTTCTAAGTCAGGTCTTAAAATGTAATCCAGTTTCTGCCCCATTCTTTCATTTTTGGGACACTTGCCTTTGGAACCCTGAGCTGCTACACAATCCATCTACCCTGAAGCTGTCATGCTAGAAATACTATACAGTTAGAGTGGGAATGCTTGAGGAGCACCCAGCTGTTGGCATCTCTCTAGTTTAGGTAGCTGGTATATAAGAAGCCTTTGAGATAAACTAACCCCAACTTATCTGACTGCAACCTCTTGAGAGACTTTGAGTAGAACTGCCTAGCTGAATAACTTTGGAATTTTTATCACATAGAAACCATGAGAGAAAAATGATCATTGTTGTCCCAAACCATTATTTGTTTCATAGTTATTGTTAGTTAGCACAAAAGTACCCAACTAGGTACAAACTTCATGGATTAGCAGAGCCTTTATTCAGTGGTGAAGTCACCCCTCTGATGGACCTACTTTCCTGGTAGAAAATGAGCCACCAGCCAAAGGGGGAGTCTGTGCTTATATAGGTTACACTGATAGGTGACTTAATTAATGACAAAGTGTGTCAGTTTGGGCACTCAGGAATCTGAGATCTGCTTTTACTAGAAAGATGGAAGGTCTGGGGTCAACACTCAGTATCTGGGAAAGGATTTGTTTTGGGAAGGATCAATGCTGTGACTTCTTCCCAGAGACTGTCATTCTAGGGGTGATGAATATCTCCTCCCTGGGGCTTGGCTTGTCATTGGGAAAGAATGTATTGGGAAATGATCAATGTTTTCAATGTGTTGCCTTCTTCCCACTCCCTCTTCCCAGGCCACACTATTTTGGGGTTTATCATTTTCCATATCTAACAGTTATAGTGTCTGGAAAAGGGAAAAGAGGGCCGAAAAGTATCCTGGGCCATAAATTAAATCAAATTATAGCTGGGACTAAAAAAAATCATTTGGTAGGAACTGCAATTTAGTCTTAAAAATATGAATCTAGAAAATACCAAGGCAATTATTTATGAATAGGTTGGGTTTATTTCAGAAATGCAAGGTTAGTTTAACATTAAAAAGTTAATGTAATTAACTATATATACAGAATATAAATAAAATATTTATTTTGTATTATAATATATTTACAATTAAGTAAATATTTAGTAAAATTCTATATATACCTATGATTTTAAAAAGTCAAGTGTCAATGGTAAGAAAAAATTTTCACAAACTTGCTAAATGGTTCTACAAAAAAATCTATATCAGATACATACTAAATAGTAAAATATCAAAAATTTCCCCATTAAAGCCAGGCATGGTGGCACATGCCTGGAAGCAAAGTGGCTTGGGAGTCAGGAGGATCACAAGATCAAAGTCAGCTTCAGCAACAGTGAGGCACTAAGCAACTCAGTGAGACCCTGTCTCTAAATAAAATACAAAATAGGGCTGGGGATGTGGCTCAGTGGTCAAGCACCCCTGAGTTCAATCCCTGGTACCCACCTACCACCAAATTTTTCCCCACTAAAGTTGGGAACAAGAGAAAGATATTCACTATCATAATTTCCTTTTCCTTTTTATTTCCTTTTTCTTTTTTCTCTCTTTCTCTCCTCCCTTTTCTCCTTCTCCTTCTTCTTATTACTGGGGCTTGAACCCAGGGCCACTTGACCACTGAGCTATATCCCCAGCCCTTTTTAGTTTTTATTTATTATTATTTTTAAAAATTTTGAGACAGAGTCTCCAAAGTGACCCTAGTCTTGAACTTTTTCAAAAATATTTTACTAGTTATTAATGGACCTTCATTTATTTATATGCGGTGCTGAGAATCAAACCCAGTACTTCATGCATGCGAGGCAACCGCTCTACCACTGAGCTACAACCCCAGCCCCTTGAACCCTGTGATCCAACTTCTTCAGCCTCACAACTACTTGGGATTACCACTGACACCCAGTTCTGCTGTTACCATTTCAATTTAATACTGTCTTAGAAAGTACAAAAGGCAAGAAAACAAAATAAATAAAATGTATCAGGTTGGGTTTCTTTTTTTTTGGGGGGGGGTGCTGGGGATTGAACCCAGGGCCTTGTATGTACAAGGCAAACACTCTACCAACTGAGCTATGTCCCCAGCTTAAAAAGCATCAGGTTTAAAACAGAAGCTAAAAAGAAATGCTTTCGTTATATAGAATTAACATGTATACCCAGAAAATTCAAAATAATCTATAAATAAATTATTGAGTGACAAGAATTTTAAAATAGTTAAAATACTAAAAATATAGAGAAATTAGAATCTAGCAAAGTTGTTGGATAACAGGTTAGTCTACTGTCATTAACCGAATTTCTACACATCATTAACAATTATAAAATTTAACTTAATCAATAGCATCAAAACCAAAAAACAAACCCACAACAACAAAAACCCCAAACCATTTCATATTGGGAAAATAATTTTGTAGTTGAGAAACCTGGAAAATCCTACCTTAATCAAGTTATCAAATATTACCAGTAAAGGGAATAATTGACATTATGTATATCCTAATATGGTACATCAGGAAAAAGAGGGCTGGGCTGTAACTCAGTGGCAGAGCACTTGCCTAGTATGTATGAGTCACTGGGTTTGATCCTTAGCATCACATAAAAATAAACAAATAAAATAAAGGTATTCTGCCATCTACAAATACAAAAATTTTTTTTTAATATTATTAAAAATTTTCTGTTTAAAAAAAGGAAAATGTCAGTTCTATAGTTCTTTCCTGTTCAAATTGCATAAACTATATTTAATGATGAGAAAATGTCAGATAAACCCAAATCAAGGAATACTTTGATATATCTGGCCTGTAATTTTAGTATGTATTTATTTATTTTGTGGTACTGGGGATTGAACTAGGGGTGCTTTACCACTGAGCCACATGCCCAACTAATTTTTTCCCCCCAGGGCTGAGGCCCAAACTCAGGGCCTTGTGCATGCTAGGCAAGCCTCTGTCACTGAATCCCCAACCCCCTGCCCAGCTCTTTATAATTTTATTTGGAGACAGGGTCTTGCTAAATTGCTGAGGCCCACCTTGAATTTGTGATCCTCCTGCCTCAGCCTCCTGGGTCCCTGGGATTACAGGTTTGTGCAACTGAACTGGCTGTCCTATATTTTAAAAGAATGTCAAGATAAAGAAAGTCTGGGGCTGGGGATGTGGCTCAAGTGGTAGCGCGCTGCCTGGCATGCGTGCGGCCCAGGTTCGATCCTCAGCACCACATACAAACAAAGATGTTGTGTCCGCCAAAAACTAAAAAATAAATATTAAAAAATTCTCTTTAAAAAAAAAGATAGTCTGGAAAACTATTCTGGATTAAAGATGACTAAACAAGTCATGATGAGGTTTAATATGAAATATATTTGATTTTTGTCCTGTTTCTTAAAAACCCTGGGAATTCCTGAGTGTTAAACATTTTTTATTAATAACAATGGTCCCTTTCAATGGTCCCTTTATGCTAATGGAATGACTTAGGGTGGGGCCCTTACAAAGCCTCTGGAGAGGACCAGCTACTGGAAAGACCAAGTGATTAGACTTAAGAGGGTTGAAACTTTCTGCACCAACCACCAACTGCTGGACAGGGCCTGGGGTGCATGATCAAGCTCTGTAAATTGTTAAACAAGAATGAGCTTCTGGCTTGTTGAGCAGGTGGAGGTGCTAGGGGGGTGGTAGTCCCAGAGAGGGCATGGGTTCCTGGTGCCTTACAAAATCTGTCTCTTCCTGGGGTTGTTTGTATCTTCTATAATATCTTTTATAATAAACTGACAAATGTAAGTAAATATTTCTGTGTCATTCTAGCAAGTGATTGGAACTCAAAGAGGAGGCTGCAGGAAACTGGTTGTAGCCATTCATTTAGAAGAACCTGTGGCCTGGGCTTGTGTTTCTTATCGGAAGTGGGTAGTTTTGTAGAAATGAGTTCACAACCTGTGAGATCTAACACCATCTCCAGATAGATTGCATCAGAATTGAATTATAAGACACTCTGCTAAGAAAATCACTGAAGGATTGTTTGATGGGGAGAAATCCAAGGATCACAAAGGTATTCTATATTGATTGTGAGATTAAAAAGTTGTTTGTTTTTTCCTTTCACATTTGACAAGAAAATGTAATATGTGATTTTGGATTGGATCTTGAACCAGAAAAACAAACTTTTTTCCTTTTGCCACAGGGAACGTTAGTGAGATTGAATTAATGGGATTGGAATAGATGAGATTTAAATAAGGTGTACAAATTAGATCATCGTACTATATCAATGTTAGTTTCCTGGTTTTAATAAGTGTACTGTGGTCATAACATTGCTTTTCCAAAAAAAAAAAGAAAGAAATATTTAGAAGGAAAGTGACACTGTTGCTGAAAGCTCAGTTCTAGTTACCAATGCCAACCCAATAATGAGGACACAGCTTCGAGAAAAAGGAAAAAGAAGATTTATTGCTGTCTTAGCAAAGGAGAAACACAGGGGACTCCTGTCCCAAAGGTTGTGATTCTGCCCTTAGATAGGAACAAGGGGCTTTTAAAGAGGTGACTCAAAGGCTACATTCCCCGGAGTTGTAATTCACTTGTTAATTTGGGATATAGTCATTTCTGAGATCTTCTGGTGCCATCCCCAAAGTATGGATTACTTTGTTCCTATGATGAGTGTGTACTCAAGGACAGAGTAATCTGCCTAATAATGGAGAAGAAAGGTAATACTGTTTCCAAGGATCAGGGAGAGAGGAAGAGAAAGGAATATGTCCATTTTAAAAATAAGTTGTGGGCAGCAAGGACTATATTCAAAGCATAAAGTATACCACTGTTACAGCATTATGTCTGCAATTTCCTCCAAAAGTTTAAATGGAGGAAAATACCATGTTCATGGACTGGAATACGATTCTCCTTAAATTGATCTGTACATCTAATGCAGCCCCAATAAAAATTTTAGAAAGCTTTCTGTTTGCTTGTTTTTGTAGGTTTTGACAAGTTTATTTGAATTTTTTTGTGGAAAAGAAAATGATCAAAAATAGTTATGAGAGTCTTGGGGAAAAAAAGGAAATAGAAGGACTTGCTAGGAATATCAAAGCTTAAAGCCCTATATTTAAGTTTAGAGACATAGACAAGTTGGACAGAATACAATAATTAGCAACAGATACACACATGGACACTTGATTTATATGGTCACTTCAGGGCAGTGGGGAAAGATGACTTTTTTTAATAAATAGTACTGGTATGACTAGATACCCTTAAGGAAAAAAAAAATCTGAATTCTGCACCACGTCATATAAAAATTAGAACTCTGGAAAATAAAACTCTAAATGTAAGAAGTTTTAAAAAGTAATACAGTGTTATGCTTTGGATGTGAGGGGTTCCCAAAAAGTTCATGGATGAGACAGTTCAGAGGAGAAATGATTGGATTGTAAGAGTTCAGAGGAGTTCATTGGATTGTAAGAGTTCATTGGATTGTAAGAAGGTTCAGAGGAGAAATGGTTGGATTGTAAGAGTCTTAACCTAATCAGTGAATTAATCCCCTGATTGGGATTAACTGAGTAGTAACTGAAGACATAAGGTGTGCCTGAGGAGGTGAGTCTTTGCGGGCTTGACTTTGGGGGTATGTATTTGTATCTGGCGAGTGGAGTCTGTCTCTGTTGTCAGATCACCACGTAAGCTACTTCCCTCCCCCACTCTCTTCCACCTGGTCCTTCCTGTCTCACCTTGTGCCCTGAGGAATGGAGCCAGCTGTCTAAGGATTGAGACCTCTGAAACCATGGGCCCTCAAATAAACTCTTCTTCCTCTATATTTGTGCTCCTCGCTTCATTTAGTCACAGCAATGAAATAGCTGACTATACTACATAGGAAACAATCTTTTAGGATCACAATGAACTATTTCTTAAGCAGGATAAAAAGTGCACTCATGGGCTTGGGTGGTAGAGCGCTTGCCTTGCATGCATGAGGCACTGGATTCAATCTTCAGCACCACATAAAAATAAATAAAATAAAGATCTTGTGTCCATCTATAACTAAAATTTTTTTTTTAAAGTGCACTCACCATGAAGGAAAAGATTGAGCCATTGAACTAAGCTAACATTATTAATGCCTGGTCATCAAAACACATCATTGAGGGAGTGAAAAGGTGAGTCATAGGATTTATGTTCAGAGTACATAAAGAGCTTTTCCAAAAAATCAAGACAAATATAAACAAGCTATTAGAAAAATGGGCAAAAGATTTGGATGGACTTCACAAATGGACTACTAATAATACTTTATATGAGAACACACCTCAAATTCATTGTAATCACAGAAATTAAAATTAAAATGCACCATACATATCTACTGGCATGATTAAAATGACAAAGACTGACAATCCAATTATTAGTGATAATGTAGAGCTAGTGGAATCTCATACTTTGATAAAGGATTGTAAGCTGGTACAACCACTTCGGAAAATATATTAAATTGAACAATACACACCACAACCCAGCAATTTTATCCCTAAATACATGCCCTGCAGAAATGTGCACGTGTATCAACCAAAAGGTACATATAGGAATACTATTCATATTATTTCCAAACTGGATACAGCACAAAAATAGAATAGTTAAATAAATTGTAGCATATTTGTATAATTGAACACTATCTGCAATAAAAATGATTGAATTGCAACTATATTCAACCACATGGTTGAATTTCCCAAACAAAAGAACATATGCTTTATGAGTACAATTACATAAAGTTTAAAACCAGCTAATCCTTAAAAAAAATTTCACTCTTTATTAAAATTGTAACAAATAGAAAAATGCAGGAATCTTAAATACACAGAATATTTACAGAATATTACCAATAATTATTGAAACTGAACTTTCACGTAGGACTTGACTTTTTGCTGTTTTTATTTCTTGCCCCTTCTTCTTTGTGATGTGCAATCTTCCTATTAAGGTAATGTTAAGCTGTTGGGATAACTAATGTTGAGGGATATCATTTTTATGTAAGTTAGTTTCAATTTTATCTCCACTTTGTAAAGTTACCTCAGAATTGATTGATGACTATAAAAACTAATCACTTTTAGGAAACAGTTTGGACACTGTGTTTGTACTCTCAGGTGAACATCAAATAGAATTTTATGTTTGAAAAATTAGAAACAGTTAATTGTACTAAAATCATTACTCTCTCCTGAGGAAAGGACTTTTCAGACTATAATTATTAGTAATGCTTTGTAAATGAAAATGCAAGCATTGAAGAAATTAAATGCTCTATATAAAATTAGAGCCAGGAATGAGTCTTAGGAAATTTTGGTTCTTGTTTCTGTACCAAATCATCTGACCATGGGCAACTTTTAGAATTCAATAAAAAAATAAAAGAATCTATCAAGATAACCTATATGAATTAATATACAATGTTAATATACAATTATCTTTCACATTAAATTAATGAAATTACTTAGTATATACTTTAAGATATGAAAACTTACATCCTCAGTCTCAGCTGGTATCCTGCTGCCTAAGCTAGAAACCTGGGAGTCGATTCTCACTCCTTTCTCTCTCAATCAAATCAACCAAATTTTAAGTTCTGTTAGCTACTTTTTTCTTTTCTTTTGGAAAAATTTTAAGCTTACAAGAAAACTTGCAAGAGTAGTGTGAAGAATGTTTTTTCCTTGAAACATTTGAGCACAAGTTGCTCAAATCTCATTCTGGAGTACAATTCCACGGTATAAATGCACCATACCTGGTTTAACATTTCACCTATTACAACTAAAGTTGCTGTAACTTCTGGGTACAGGTTTTAGCGTGAACATTAGTTTTCATTCCTCTGGAATAAAGGCCCAGGAGGGCAACTGCTGGGTGGTTGCATGTTATTTTATAAGAAACTGCCAAGCTATTTTTTAGACTGGTTGTATTATTTTACACTCCCACCAGCAATGTATGAGTGACTTAGTTTTCACACATTCTCACCATCATTTGGTGATAATTTCACTATACTTTATTTTGGCCATACTGATAGGTGTGTAGCGATGTTGTAGGGACAAAGAAGGCAAGGCACCGAAGATAGCAGGAAACAGTTTTATTTGGCTACAGCCAGATTCAGAGGGCACAGCTTTTGCTGTAATCAATTAATCCCCTGAACCCCGAGTTCAGGGAGTTTCAGAATTTTATACTCAGCATGGAAGGGGAAGGGCTCAGAAGTTCACAGTCTGCAGAAGTTCACATAAAAGCAGCTTTTTCTTTCACTGTTCTGGGCAAGTTAACTCTTCAAGGACAACACCTGAGAAGGGGAGAGCTTCTCCCCTTTCTTTCCTCCCCCTGCCAGCTGTTACCATGGAGCCCATTTGTAACTCATCTTAAAAATGTAGACATCTCTGTGAAGCCCAGCTCAAGGCCAGAGGCCTTGTTTGCACATTTCTTCAAAGTACTATACTGGATACGTTTGTGAAAACTAGTAAGGGGGTGTCCAGCACCTGAAGTGCTGGTATCTTCTCAGCCAGTGGCCAAGTAAACAGGGCGACATGAAAATAGGAAGTTTATCTACATTGAACTCTTTTGCAGAGACTCTTTTGCTGACAGTCCTAAAATCAGCCATGTTGAAGATTTCTAGAGAGGCCCAGTTAAGACTTTTCAGTGGAGAAAGGGGGTGCCACTTCAGCGATATTCCATTGTGGTTTTATTTTACATTTCTTTACAGTCAATGATGTTGAACATCTCTTCATGGATTTTATTTTGCCTTCTGAATATTTTCTTTGATGAAATGTTTGTTCATGTCTTGTACCCATGTTCTAATAGGACTGTTAAATCTGGAGAGTTCTTTATGTATTTTAGCTATGAGTCCTTTGTCAGCTCTTGTGAATAGCACCCCTATCCCTGTCTGTGGCTTGTCCTTTCATTCTCTTAACAGAGTCTTCTACAGAGCAAAAATTTTAAATTTTGCTAAGGTCCAATTCATCAGTTTTTTTCCTTAATGGATCCTGTTTTTATGTCTAATCATCCAGAATTTTAAAATTTTTTTCCCCATTTGTTTCTAAAGTTTTGTAATTTTTTAATGTATTACATGTAAGTCCATGATTCATTTCATTTTAAAGTTTTAGAAGGTGTGGCATGAGGTTGAGGTTTATTTTATTTTTTTTGCCTCTCTGCGTCCATTTATTTCAGCACCATTTGTTGAAAAGGCTACCCTTTCTCCATCAAATTGCTTTCACACGTTATCAAAAATTGGTTGGCCATATATGTGCAGGTCTATTTCTGAATTCTCCAATCTGTTCATTGATCTATGTATCAATTTCCAACCAATATCACACTGTATTGATCACTGTAGCTAAATAGCAATATTAAAATTGCTCTAGAGTGATTCTTCTCTATTTCTTCTTTTTAAAAATTGTTTGAGCTATTCTGGCATCCATGCCTTTCCATGTAAATTTTAAAATAAGATTGTCTATGTCTAAAAAAAAAATAGCAGCAACAATAAAAACCTTTCTAGGATTCTTTTAGAAATCACAATTAACCTCTAGATAAATTTGGGGAGAATTGAAATTCTTCTTATATTAAGTATTCCAGTCCATATGCATGGTATGTTTCTCCGTTTTTTTTAGGTCTTCTCTGATTTCTTTTATTATCATTTTGTGATTTCAGCAAAAATATCATATACATGTTTTGTAAATGCATCCCTAGTATTTAATTTTCTTTGGGGTGATTATATATAGTATTATGCTTTTATTTTGATTTCAACATATTCATTGTTAGTATATAGAAGTGAATTGATTTTTGTGTGTCAATTTTGTATCCTGTGACCTCACTGAAATTATTAGTTCTAGGAGTTTTTTGGTAGAGTCATTGGGATTCTGTACATAAATAGCCCTGCCATCTGCAAATTGGAAAGTTTTATTTTTTATTTTTTACTTCTATATGCTTGCTTGCTTCCATCCTTCCACTGGTCAGAACTTTCAGTACTGTGACTGAATAAGAGAGGTAAGAGGACATCTTAGAGGGAAAAAAATCAGTCTTTTACCATTTGATATGATGTTGGATGTAGATTTTTGGTATATACTCTTTATCAAGTTGGGGAAATTCCTGCTATTTCTAGTTTGCTGAAAGTTTTAATTTTAAATTGGTGTTAGATTTTGCTTTAAAAGTGTGCTGGGCATGGTGGCACACACCTGTAATCCCAGGTAGTCAACTTAGAAGGCTGAGTCAGGAGGATTGCAAGTTCAAGACCAGCCTCAGTAATTTAATGAGGTTCTGAGCAGCCTAGACTCTGTTTCAAAATAAAAATATATGGGTATGGATATGTAGCTACGTACCAAAAATTTGGGTATGTAACTCAGTGATAAAGTGCCTCTGGGTTCAATTCCCAGTCCCAGATTTTGCTAAATATTTTTCTTCATCAATTTATATCATCACATTTTTTTTTCTTTAGCTTGTGGATATGGAGGATTATATTTGTTGTTTATTAAAATGTTGACCCAAGCTGGCATATCTGGGATAAAATCCACTTGGTTATGGTATACAATTCTTTGTATACATTGTTGGATGAGGTTTATTAACATTTTGTTGAGGATTTTTGCATCAACATGATAAAATGATCTGTAGTTTTCTTTTTCATATTGTCCTTGGTTTGGGTATCAGGGTAATATTGGCTTTATAAAATGAGCTGGGAAGTGTTTTGTCTTCTATTTTCTAGAATAGATTGAGCAAAATTGGTGTTAATTATTTTCTTTAAATATTTGGTTGAATTTCTGTACTCCAGTAGACTCTCTAGAAACAATGATTCCATTTTCAGGAGTTTGTAATTACAAATTGAGTTTCTTTAAAGGCTACAGGACTGCTCAAGTTATCTATTTCATCTTGGTTGAATTTCGGTAGTTTCTGGCTTCTGAAAGATTGATCCCTTTTTTCCTAAATTGTCAAATTTATGAGTATAAATTTATGACAATCCCAATCCCACATTATACTTTTAGTGGCTATAGAATCTGTAATGATTTCTCTTGTTTCACATTTGATATATAATAAAGTTGTGTCTTCTCTTTTATCATTTGTCAGTCTTGCTAGAAGTATATCAATTTTATTTATTGTTTTCAAACTTCAGGTTTTTATTTCATTGCTTTTCTTCATTATTTTCCTATTGAGTTCTATATCTTAAATTTCAATAATTTCTGTTCTTATCTTCATTTTTTCCTCTGTATGCTTTGAATTTATTTTGCTTTTTTCCTAGTTTTTGAGGTGGGATACTGAATTATTGATTTGAGACATTTCTTTTTTCCAATATAGCATATGGTATTATACATTTCCTTACATAAGCACTGCTTTGGCTAAATTGCACATATTTTAATACGTTGTATTTTAATTTTCACTCAATATATTTATTTTCAATTTCTTTTAAGACTTCCTATTTTACCCATGTATTATTAAGCAGTGTGTTGTTTAATTTCTAAGTGCTCAAAGATTTTCCTGTTTGAAAAGCATGTTACTTTATGTTACTGATTTTCGGTTGGATTTCATTGTGTCCAGAGAACATGCTTGGCATGATTTCAGCTCTTTAATATTTGTTGAGGTTTATTTGATTGCCCAGGATTTGGTCTGTGTTGGTGGATGTTCCATGGGTGCTTGTTGCTAGGTGTTCTCTAGATTAGATTCTGTTGGTTGATTATGTTATTGAGTTCTATATCTTTGCTGATTTTTTATTTATGGATTTCTATCAGTTGTTGAGATTGGAATGATGAATTTCCCAACTATAATTTTGTATTTGCCTATTTCTCCCTTTAACTCTATCAGTATCTGCTTTATGTGTTTTGTATGATAAATATATATGTATATATGTGTGTGTGTGTGTGTATATATATATATATATATATATATATATATATATATATATATATATATTTAAATCCACTCTTCCAGTCTCTGTTTTTTAATTTGTGTGTCTGGACCATTTACATCTAAGGTAATTATTGATATGTTTTGACTTTTATGAATTATTTTCTTTTTTTTAAAGACTTTTTTGTATTTATTTATTTATTTTTTTAGTTTTCGGTGGACACAACATCTTTGTTTGTACGTGGTGCTGCAGATCGAACCCAGGCCTCATGCATGCCAGGCGAGTGTGCTACCTCTTGAGACACATCCCCAGCCCATTATGAATTATTTTCAACTTGCTTTCTCTATCTCTAATTCATCTATTTCTCTTAAATTTTTTTTAGTTGTAGATGGACACAATATCTTTCTTTCTTTATTTTTATATGGTACTGAGGATCGAACCCAGTGCCTTACGCATGTGAGGCAAGTGCTCTACCACTGAGCTACAACCTGAGCCCCTTATTTCTCTTTTATATGAACATTTTAAAGAATTCCTTCTTGGTTGGTTTATAGTGTTTTGGGATATATTGCTTTATGTTTTCTTAGTAGTTGCTTTAGGTTCTCTAGTATACATGGCATAACTATCATAGTCTACCAGTATTGATACATTAATCTTTGAGTAATAGTAATGAACTATTATAAACACAACTCTTCTACTCATGGTTTGAACAATCCCACAATCTGAAGCAATTGTGTAGTGAAAGGATGCCTTCTGCATGTTTTTTTCTTCAGAGACTCAAGATTCTTGTCCTTTCTTACATTTCTTGCATCTAATATGTTAGCATTCACTTGCTATTTTACACGATCACTTAAAAAATAAATTATTGAAACAGACCCAGGAGCCAGCAAAGAGGATTGTTATTTGACTTTTACAATAGCTACTTAGTATCTGAATTTCCATGGTGTCTCAGCTGTAGTTGCATGTACACTAATTTCAGCATATTTCCTGAAATAGAACGATAGGAAGATCTCTACAGCAGGTGTCATGCAGGAAAGGCAATACTGGAATTTATAAAGCATGCCAATTTAGTTATTTCTTCAGCAGGTTCCGGCAAATGAAGCACTTTCTCTGTAAACATCTATTGACCCGTTACTGAGCCCTGGTATTATTTTCTGTGAAGTTGATTATTAAGGCTTTCTTTTGTACAGGTGTCTTAAAAACATATAAGAGCTACTGTTTCATCTTATTTGAGCATCTTTCATAATAAGGAAAAGATAAGAGGACTCCCAAATCACTTTGGTATTCCATCACCTGCTTTTAACTGAAGAATGATGAGAGGAGCCTACCATCATTCAACTCACAGCCAGTAATCCTGCTACATTATTCTGTACTTTAATTACCTTATTGAACATAGGGTTAAAAGATGTGAACAAAACGTCGAAGGCTTGCAAGTCCTAAATCATCCTTAGCCTTTATCATGCTTGTTCCATGGAATGGCAATTGTATGACACCTAACTGATTTTCCATTCTATTACCGTTTCATCTACAAGATTCACTATGCTATTGATTTTAGAAGAGCCAAAACAAAAACTCTCAGCCACCAAGGGAAGTACATAATTTAGTCACTATTCTGCAGACCTGTCAACTTAAAGATGTCAGATTTTTTTGACATGCTCAAATGTCTACATACACACACCGAAGCAACACATTCAACAAGAGCACTACCTTTCTTGTGCACAGCAAATGAAATTCTGAAAAAAATGTTTTCCAGTACTCTGTGTTCTTGAAGGAACTTTGTACCTAGGATTCATAGCTTGGGAAATCTCAAAAGATTTTTCTTTTCATTTCATCAACAGAAAATGGTATAAGTTTGACCACATCAATTGGGTACTTAATTTTTCTCTAAAAATTTCCTCTACCTATATGTTATTTACATTCTTTTTAATATCTGAATTAAAGATTAGTTATCATAGATATTGCGATATTGGAGTGAAATTTTTTAATATTTTATTTTTTAGTTGCAGTTGGACACAATATCTTTATTTCACTTATTTATTTTTATGTGGTGCTGAGGATTGAACCCAGGGTTTCGCACGTGCGAGGTGAGTGCTCTACCGCTGAGCCATAGCCCTAGTCCTGGAGTGAAATTTTTAAGTGGCAAAGTTGACATTATACTTATACTTCATATTCACAAGATATAAAGAATACTCAAGGAGCTGGGGATATAGCTCAGTTGGTAGCATGCTTGCCTTGGATGCATAAGGCCCTGGATTTGATGCCCAGCACCCCCACCACACACACACACACACACACAGAATACTCAAGTAAATGTGCTTTTTTGAAAGCCTCATGGCCAAAGTGGAATTAATATTCAAAAGTTTAATAGAGTTTTTATAGGTTATTTTCTGTTATGAATGCAGGCTGGTTCGCCAAGTACTTCTACAACTATTAGAATTTTAACATTACTGAAACATTACAATTATATATAACATCATCATTCCTTTTATTCTGCATTATATTATTATTTAAAGTTTTATAAACATATTGGCTCAGAAAGAATGTAAAGTTCTTCATAAAGTTACACAGCTACTGCCATCTTTCTAAATATTCATATTAACTGCCAATGTGTTTCCTTATTTGTTTAACAATTTGAAAGTTTTAAACTGATTTTTCTTTTGTTTTTGTGCGAAGAATCAAATCTAGGGCTTTGTGCATACTAAAATCGGTTTTATATGTAAATTTGGTAGCTTCACAGTCATCATTGATTACTGCAGCACTTTACTCCTCCAATAATAAATGCACATTCATATTTCATCCAACAGGTAGAATTTCCAATTATAAAACACATAGGAAAATTTATTCCAAAATTAAATCTAGAATGATCACTGATTTTTGTAAACAAAAATTCTAATAATAACAATGAAACTAAATTACATGCCTTCCTTATATAATTGTTGCTGAGTGGATGACAATCTATTCTTACACAGGATTACTGATTACTCAGAGGTTCAGGGATGTCAAAACTAATGTTAAAGTAGGTACTTAGTGGAAGCCAAAGTCAATTAGCAGATTCTGGTTGAATTCTGAAGCTGAACCTAAACTTCAGTGTATGCCTAATATATTTATTTGTTTATTATATAACGTCATACTGCATTAACATATACATTAATCGTGGACACTATAAAACGTGCAAAAATTTAAGATATTAAAAGTGAAAGATAGAAGTTATAACGTTTTCTTCCTGTATTTCAGGAAAATCTCTTGCACCTGGGGGAAACTTTCATACTCTGGGGTGGATGTACCCCACCTGGGGGACTACTGACTATATGATAAAGTTCAAACTCCTTAACCTGTTGTAACAGAAACTTCAAGTTCTGGTCACTGTTTTATCTGTCACCCCTCTTTGCCTTGAACCTTGTACTCTGACAACATCCAATTGCTTGTACTCCCCTGCATGTCATGCTGTTTCTTGCCTCTGTGGCTTAGCGGGGGCTGCACCCTGTGCCTAGCGTGTGGTCTTCTTTGTCTGGCTCCCTCCATTCACCCTTTTGTCACACCTCAGACATCACACTCTCCAGGAAGTTCCCTGACACTCCTTTTTTCTCCTTTGAGGCTGTGTTAGGTATCTTTCCTCTTAGCTCCCAAATTCCTAGTGTAGAATTTCTATTCTTACACTTATTAATTGTATTTTCATTGTCAAGGGGCACCCTGTACTGATTTAGCTTGTTTCTGTCACCCTGGAGGACTGAAGCAGAAATAGATCTTAAGTTGGGTTATAGAAAAGTAAAAAAAATATATAAATTGTATTTTCTGCACACTTGAGAGTTTTCAGACTGAGGTTTGAACCACTGCTCTTACTGACCTTGGCCCTGGGGTACAAAGAATCACACTATACCCAGGGGATTAAGTTCAAAGGTAAAGGAGGTAAAGAGTACATCATATTTTTCAGGTGGAGTGCTAGGAAATAGATGGCACTGCCAAATGTAGATGTTTGAGGAAAGTTTAATAGGGAACACAGGAAGATGTCAGTTGTGTGTAGGTAAACCAGGAGGGGCTGGATAGCACTCAGGGCTTGTAATAGCAGGGAGCTTCTTCTGCTTCCCCTATTCTAGGCCAGCAGAAACCATGGTAGGAACCCATGAGTCAGAGAAACCTGTATGGACAAGGAGCAGAGACCTTTCACATTTGTTTTCCTACAGGGAAACAAATACCCTGACCTTGCTCTCTGCCTCTGTCTCCTGCCAGCGACCTCTGCTTTTGTCTGAATCCTGCTGGAAGTTGTTGTTGGTGGTGGGGGCAGCCGGGTGGAACGAAGCAGCTTCTTGATACAGTTATGAGCACAGAGCATGGCAGGGAACCTGGAGAGAGGACCAGGAGGGTACACAGATGACATCCAGCACAACAGACAACCCCAAGTGCCCTTGAAACCCTTAAAATCCACCCCAGCCCATTTAGTCTTGAGATTTTGCATAAGATGATGAAAAACACTAAGATCTTTTTTTTTTTTTTAATTCTTTTACTGCTGAGAGGACTGCTCTCTCTCAGTTATTAAACAATGGTTGTTTGGCTGAAGTGGTGGGGAAATCTATAATGCAGACAATTAGGAAAATATCAGACATCACAGACTCAAGAGCCTTGGGGAACCAGGCAGGTGGATGCAGGTGGAGACCAGCCAGTGGGGGGCGGTCTCTGACTTGCTCTTCTAATGATATTCCTTTTATGAGCCTTTAGTTGATAACGATGAGCAACCAGTGTTGGCTAATCATTCTGGTTGCAGGACAGGATTAATATAAAGCAGTTTCTTCCCTTCTAGAAATCTCCTCATTAATTACAGGCATAAGGCTAGGAGAATTTCTGGAGGTGCATGTTGTGCACAGACTGTTCTACACGCTCTTTCAGAATCTGATCCTTAAATTCCCTCTATGTCCCTACAAGATAGGTATTATTACAATTGCTATTTTACAGGTGAGTAAATGGGTACGGAGAAGAAAAGGAGGAACCAGGTGACCTGTTCCATCTCTCCTGCAGTGCACTCTGAGCAGGATATTCTAGTTTGTAAAGGGAAAGAGGGATATTTATTAATTTTGAAACTTATTGAATCTAACCTAGCTTAAAAATGATTTGAGGTGTCTAGAATGTTTCTTCTTTGAAATGTATCAGAAGTAAATATGGAAAGCAATAAAGTTTATCTTTAAAGAGGCTGGGTATTTGTGTGGTCACGATCATGGCTGCCTTGATCTCTGGTGCAGGAAGTCATAGCAGACCCTCTTTCCTTTGTCTGGACATAGGCCTGGGCCTTTTGGGGCCTGTGGGTTTCCAGGGTGCACGTGCACCTTGCATTACAGGTATAGTCCATTGGAACAGACAAATGGTATGGAGAGGTGGGCTTGGTGGAACGTTCCTCCTCCATGGTTACCTTAGCTCACCGCCTGTAGCAGCTTTGTTTTGGATAACTTGTAAGTGTTCTGTCTTAACCATGGACATTTAGTCATATTCAAAAACATCAATATAAGACAAAATGTTATTTGAAAACTTCTACTACTGTGCTGAATCAGAGCGGTGACCAAGAACACCTTGCCTCATTCCTGATCTCAGGGGGAAACATGTATTCTTCCATCATGAAGAATAATGCTAGCTCTAGGTTTATAGGCCCTTTATACAGTTGAGGAGATTCTCCTGCGTTCTCAAGTTTATCATAAATAGGTATCTTGTTAAACGTTTTCACTGCATTCATTAATATGATCTTGTGATTCTCTCTTTAGCTTGTTGATATGGTAGATTGCGTTGGTTGCTTTTGAAACGTTGAACAAGCCTTACATAGCTAGTGGTGCATAATTCTTTCCATACAATACTGAATTAGATTTGTACATATTTTGTTGAGCATTATCACATCTAAGTTCATTAGAAATAGGTCTGAGTCGGGCGTGGTGGTGCACACCTGTAATTTCTGCAGCTCAGCCCCTGAGGCTGAGAGAGGAGGATCTAGAGTTCAAAGCCAGCCTTAGCAATGGTGAGACTCTGTCTCTAAATAAAATACAAAATAGGGCTGGGGATGGGGTTCAGTGATCGAGTGTCCCTGGGTTCATTACATGGTACCAAAAAAGAAAAAAAAAAGAAATATTGGTCTATAGTTTTCTTTTTTGTACTACCTTTGTATGGTATTGGACTCAGGGTAATACTAACTCCATAAAATGAATTAGGAAATGTTCTTTTCTATTTTGGGGAAGAGATTATGTAAAATTGGTCTTAACTCTTGTAATAATTCTCCAGGAAAACCACTGGGCCTGGAGATTTCTTTTTTGGGAGTTTTAAAATTATGAATTCAATTTCCTAATAGTAGGGCCATACAAATTATGTATTTTAAATTGAATGCATTGTGGTAGTTTGTTTTTCAAGGAATTTTTTCATTTTGTCTAAATAGTTATATTCAGTTGGGTCAAGTTTTTTTTTTTTCTTTTTTCTTTTTAGTATTACCTTATCCTTTTGATATCTGCAGGGTATGTTGTGGTATCTCATTTCATTCTTGATATTGGCAATTTTTGTCTTCTCTCTCTTTTTTCTTTGTCATTCTTTTCAGTGGTTTTCAAAGAACCAGAACTTTGTTTAATTTTTCTTTTGTTTTTCTGTTAAAAATTCCACTAATTTCTGTTCTTTGTGCATGCTTAGAGTTTATTTTGCTCTTCTTTTTAGTTCTTGAGGTGAGAGCTTAGATTGTTAATGTGTGTGTCCTCCCAAAAAAATCATGTTAAAACTTAATCATCAATGTGGTGATGCCTATTAGGCAGTAGGGCCATTGGGAGATGGGTAGGTCATAAGGACAAAACCCTCATGAATGGGATTAGCACTCTTATGAAAGAGGCCCAGAGAGCTGCCTTCCCCCTCTGCTGTGTGAGGACCAGTGTGAGGCATCCTCTATGAATCAGAAAGCAAGGCCTCACCAGACAGTGAATTTTCTAGCCCCTGTCCTTTATCTTCCCAGCCTGAAGACAGTGAGAATAAATTTTTCTGTTGTTCATAAGCTACCCATTTTATTATATTTTTATAGCAGCTTAAAAGGACTAAGACACTCTTTGACCCATGGATTATTTGGATTATTTAGAAGTGTGCTATTTAGTGTCCACATGTTTGGAAACTTTCCTGTTATCATTTTATTGTTGATATATAATCTGGTTCCATTTTGGTTGAAAAACAAAACACTGTATTATTTCAATACTTTTAAATTTATTCAGTTTTTTTTTTTTTAATGGTACAGGTGATTGAACCCAGGGATGCTCAACCACTGAGCCCAGCCCTTTTTTATATTTTATTTAGAGACAGGGCCTCACTAAGTTGCTGAGACTGGCTTTGAACTCGTGATCTTCCTTCCTCAGCCTCCTGAGCCACTGGGATTACAGGTGTGCACCACCACACCCGGCTTGAGGTGTGTTTTGTGGTACAGGTTATGGTATATATTCTATTAGCACCTGAAAGGAAACTGTATTTTGCCATCATTGAGTGGAGTGTTCCAAACGTGTCAGTCAGGTCCTGTGGGTAATCATGGTGACTCTTCACAGACTTGATTATTTTCTATCTAGTTGTTCAATCAATTTTTGAGTGTTGATAATTTCAACTATAATTGTAGATTTGTCTATTTCTCCTTTCAATTCTATAAGTTTTGTTTCATATATTTTATAGCTCTGTTAGTTGACTTATATACATTTAGAGTAGCTGTCACTTGGGATTAACCCTTTTATGGTTGTATAATACTCCTCTCAATCTCTGCCAGTTTTCTTTGCTCCAAAGTCTACTGTATTTGATATTAGTACAGTCATTCCTGCTTTCTTCTTATTCATGTTATAATATAACTTTTCCAAGCTCCTCCTTTCTTTCTTTCTTAGATGGAATCTTTTTGTTTGTTTGTTTGTTTTTTTGACCACTGACAGCATTATGCAGTTTTATTAACCATTCAAGTACAGTAGCATCTGGTAAGAGTGAGACATAATTGGGATTGAAAAGTGAACATATATTCAGCATCTAACAATTTGAAAGAAGCCACTACATACTCTTGACAAACATGTTTTCACAGAGCCAATACAGTACTAGCCATTAACCCAGTGCACCAAGTTCACTGAAGTAGAAAAGATACAACAAGAAAAATAGCTACATTAAAAAGACCAACACTTTAGAAAAAGATTAGAACATTTTCAGTTTCTCCCCTTTATCCCTTAAAACAACATCTTACAGTCTGGATCTACCTATAGGGTTCTACATCAGCTTTTAAATATTTTCAGAAGGGAAAAATAAAATGACACTGGCCAGAATGGTCTTTGGATATTTATGAAGAGGAAGGGGAGAAAGTCAGTTCTCAGAACAAATTTAGTCAGCTTCAGTCTCATCAGCAGGGTCTTTGGATTCTTTGTTCTTCAGCACTTCTTCAATGTGCTTATCCTTCCCTTGCAAATGCTCCAGTTTGGCAGCCATTTGTGCCTCTCGGTTTTCTTTGTTAGCTTCCATTTTGTGGTCAGTTTCTCTTCCGCCATTTTACTGAAGATGTTGTTTTCTTCTATGGGTTTCAGAAGCACTTCTTTCTCATGCTCTCATTCCTCAGCAAGCTACTTCAAGACCTCAGCTTCATGAGACTTGCATGTTTCTCCCACAGCTTCTAATTTCTTCTGAATTTCCTCCAGGGAAAGATCCTTCTTATTTGGAGGGGAAAGGGGGAAGAGCTGAGAATCAACTCAAAAGCCTGGCCTGAGGAACTCTTCTCACCAGTTCTTTCACCTGGATATCAGAAGAAGCCAAGAGACTGGCAGTGTATTGTACACAATCCACTGGTAAGGAAAGAAAGTCCTGCTTCATCTGAGGCACCTGGCCACACTCTTAGATGAAATCTTGTTCTGTTTTCCAAACTGGCCTCGAATTTGTGATCCTCCTACTTTGGCCTCCCAAGTTGCTGGGATTACAGACATGTGCTATAGCACCTGACTCTTAGAACATTATTTTGGGATTCCATTTCAATAGATATAGAAGATATAGATATAGATAGATAGTCTTTAAGCTTAATCTCTTTGTAGAGTATTTTAAGTGCTACATTTTATATATATATATATATATATATATATATATATATATATNTCCTTCCTTCCTTCCTTCCTTCCTTCCTTCCTTCCTTCCTTCCTTCCTTTCTTTCTTTCTTTTCCATGCTGACATTTGCACTAAAGGTACAAAGTTAAGATAGTTAAAACTGCTAGTGCCCTAGTACGAATTTAGGCAATGGGTCTAACTATACTAGTAGCCCTTAAATTCTTCACTGTCACAAACTTACAGGGGAGAAAAAAGGATAGTTTCCCTTAAGAATCTCCTTGAGAAAGTAGTAAAAATATTTTTTAATAAATTTTAAATTTTGAGAACATGTCTTTTTATTTGATAGCTTGGAAAATATGCATAGTTTGCTTTTGCTATATACCAAAGTGTGATGACTATCTTGTGGAAGAGCACTTGTGAGATCCTGTGAATTGAGAGCAGGATCAAATTCCCTATGCCCATGGAACACTTTTTTTTTTTTTTTTCTAAGTTGGTATGAACAACTAACAAACGTTGGTTATTCAGACTTGAGTATTTGGCAGTCATTTTCTTGAAAATGATTGAAGGGAGCCTGTGACTTTGAGGAAAACAACTGAATTTTTTTTTTTTTTTGCCAGTGATAAAATTTGAGCTTTCATGTGTAAATTCAAGTTTCATGTTTATGAAAACTTGTATCCATTGCTGTAAGCTCAGCAGCTTCCTAATGCATAACAACTTTTCTGTTGAGATTGGTGGGGATACTAACAAGGGTGATTTTTTCAAAAAATAAATTGTATAATGAAATGTGTCAGCATTCAGAAGACTGGAATAATTCAGTGAACCAGTGTTTTCCAATGACTAATGAGTGATGTTCAAAATTATGCATGGGCAAAAGATGCAAAGGGTAAAACATAATGATGGATTTTAGTGTAATAGAGTATGAAAAGTTCATCAATATGGCCTCAGATTCTACATTGTAAGTAACCTTTAAGTAACCTTTAAGAAATTATTATTATGTGTTGAAAAAACTGTATGGAATCCACACCACTGTGCTTCCTGCACTCTGCTGGAAGTTGGAGGGTGCTGGACCCCTGTGTAGCAGTACATAGGGCTGGAATATTACACTGTGTCTATATGTGAATATGGACAGTGAGCATTTACCAATATGTATCTGTCTACCTTTTCTTGTTTAAAAAAAGAAAAAAAAACTTGAAAAAAATGGGGTTCTAGAAGGTCAGCAAAGGATGGGCTTAAGATGTTTGTATGAGTTAAGTGGGCATTTTGACAACATGGCTTTTCCTTTGGCATGTTCAATTGTGATGTTCAACACACATCCTTGCTGTTTAAGATGACACTTTTATTTTTATTTTTTTATAATTTTTTTTTTGAGAGAGAGAAATTTTTAATATTTATTTTTTTTAGTTTTCGGCAGACACATCTTTACTTGTATGTGGTGCTGAGGATCGAACCTGGGCCGCACACATGCCAGGCGAGCACGCTACTGCTTGAGCCACATCCCCAGCCCCTAGGATGACACTTTTAAAAATAAAATTTCCTCCTAATGATGATTTGAGCCCTGCCACTCGATGGGAGAATCAGCAGAACCTGTAGGATCTTATTTGGAATTGACTTTCTCTATTGTAATTTTGTTTGTCTATTTTTAAATTTTCTTTTTTTCCGTTTTCACTAGAAAGAAAAAATGATGCTCAGTTTTAAACGTTAAAAGTGTACAAGCTTCTTTGTTACAATAAAACTAAGTGTGTACACACACCACCTAAAAATAAACTATTATATGTTGAATTTTGGCATAGTATTAGAGAAGAATATCCACAATCATCTGAAGAAGCAATTAAAACATCCCTTCCTTTTGTAATTACATATTCTTCCAGCCAAAGACTAATTGGAACACCGCTGAATTTGAGCAAGTTGGGTTTGTTATTCATGATGGTGAGGGAGAACATACATCCTAGGGAACTATTTGATATCTTGTAAAACAGTTTTTTAAAAAGACTTGTAGGATTTGGGCTTGTGGTAGGTGATTTTAGGGGAAGATTAAAGGAAGTAGGGCTTTGCTCTGGATTGGATGATGTCAGGAAGTGGAAATACTTCTATTATTGGGCATCTTAATCTTATCTATAGGAAGGTATATTGAGTTGATTAATAGCTCCCCAAAAGGTATATCTATCTCCATTCTAACCCTCAGAACCTGTGAATGTGAGCTTATTTGGAAAAGGATCTTTGTAAATACAATCAGGTTAAGGATCTTGATCCTTATTAATCCTAGATTATAGGAGTGGACCCTAAATTGAGTGACAAGGGTGTTTGTGAGAAAAAGACAGAGGGACATTTGAGACAGACAGAGAGGGCCATGGAAAGATGGAGGCAGAAGTCAAGCAACCACAGGCCAAGGAACTCTCAGAGCCTTGAGAAGCTGAAAGTAGCAAGGAAGCACCCTCCCCTGAGCATGTAGAAGAAGCATGGCCCCATCTACACCTTGATTTTGGACTTCAGGACTCTAGAACAGTAAGAGAATAAATTCCTGTTGTTTTAAACCATCAAGTTCATGGTAAGTTGTTACAGCAGCCCTAGGAAAGTGACACAGAAGGGCAGATAGGACAAATCCCGGAGCTGAAAGTGGTGAAGAAGTAGTGGTGACTCATAGCAACTAGAATAAAGGGACTGTTGCCTGTTTTTGTGGCCTGGATCAGTTCATGGTCTTATTTTTATCTTGGGCTGTCAAGTGGCCTTGTCTGAAGTAGATGTTCTGTGTCCTGGTTCCTGCTCAACAGGAGAACACTGAGGCCAGCTGTGGCCAGTTAGCTCCTAGCACACATCAACCTTGGGGGATAGCAGGGGCTGTCCTTCTGTTTCTCATGTGTGAGGATCGTTTTCTTCATAACTTCAACCTAAACTACATGTCAGACAATCCAGCTGTTTTTTTTTTTTTTTTGTCAAGCGAGATGTTAAATAGATTTTCCAAAAAGTAAAACCATGTTATTCTTCTAATGATTTTAAAAAGGATATTCTTCATAAAAATTTTATTTCTGAGACCACAAAGTGGGCTTCATATTATTAAAATACATAATTGGATTTGTTTATAAAGTTAACAGATACACAAAATACTTTTCCAGTTTTAATTTCTAACACAGTAAATAGAGCCACATTTTAAAAAACAGCTCTCTTTTGAAATCCCGAGTCATTTACCATGAACTTGACGGTTTAAAACAACAGGAATTTATTCTCTTACCATTCTAGAGTCCTGAAGTCCAAAATCAAGGTGTAGTTGTAGCATGTGCTTCTTCCACATGCTCAGGGGAGGGTGCTTCCTTGCTACTTACAGCTTCTTGAGGCTCTGCGAATTCCTGGGCCTGTGGTTGTGAAAAAACCATGAGCAAAGCCTGTCCAAGGAAGGGACATGACCTTTGTCCTTGGAAAGACCCACAGAGCACTCCTAGGCACATTCCCACCCTGCTAAGTGGTTTATTTACAAATAACAGGAGAGATCTGCTGCGCCAGGTGTCCCTGACTCAGTCAGGCTAGGTGGAGACCCATAGCAACCCTCTAGCAGCCACCAATCAGCATGAGACAGGGAAATACCTGGGATGCCAGATGACCCTCCCAGTAGTTTATGGTGGTTGATAACGTGTTGGGAAACCATGTAGTTCAGCATGAACACCCCTCTTGGCTTAAATCAATCAGTTCAAATGAATCCCCCTTTTGTAGTAACCAATCACCCCTCCCCAACTTGTTCCTGCCAGTGAATGTGCTAATCATGTTTTAGAATTGTTATTTGATTTTCCCGCGGTGTGTGATGATTTGCTAAGAGATGCTATGATGTATGTGGGGGTCCCTGCCTTCTCCAAAGAATGTATAAAACTGCTCAAACCCTGGGCTCAGGGCCTCTCAGCATCACCATTTGCTGTGTGTGCGCAGAGGACCGAGCTAGCTCGAAATAAACACCTCTTTGCTGTTTACATCGATCTTGGTCTCTGGTGGTCTTTTGGGGTCCCGAATTCGAGCATAACAGTTGCTTGACTTCTGCCTCCATCTTTCCATGGCCCTCTCTGTCTTAAATGTCCCTCTGTCTTTTTCCTCACAAACACCCTTGTCACTCAATTTAGGGTCCACTCGTGTAATCTAGGATTAATAAAGTATCAAGATCCTTAACTTGCCACTGCCAAAAATTTTGAGAGCTGGTGGCCTAGTTCATTGTCAGTTTTTGTACATATACCATGTGTGCTTGTCTAATTCTGGGGGACAGAGCTCTATATATGGCTACTAAATCAATGCTGTTGTGTTCCCATCATTTATAATAATTGTAAATGTCTGATCTATTAATAATTTGGAAAAGTAAATTGAAATTTCCCACTTTGATGATAAATCTGTTCATTTATGTCTGTAGTTCTCTCAATTTTTACTTTATATATTATAAACACATTTGAGTAATCTAGACTGAATGGCTTACTAGCTGTGTGCCCTAGGGCAATTAACTCATTCCCTCCAGGACTTATTTGTCTCATTTGCGTAATATGAATAATAATAGGACTAACCCATAAGGCCATTTTTGATAAATACTTGTTATTGCTGTTATGGGCAGTGCTTCCCGGAGGAGCAGAACAGGGCAGCAGCTGGATCTGTCCAGTTGGGATTTTGGCTCAAGAAAGTTGGGGGAGAAAAATAAGTGGATAAAGGACATCAAGAAAGTTAGAAAGGTAAGAATGGGAGTTTAGGTTGGATAGGAGAAGCAGCCAGCCTGAGCGATGGGGAGCAAATGCTGTGGCAGCTTAATGAGAGTTAAGGACTAGAACAGGGAAGACATCCAGGTTGAGCTGCAGACACAATTACCAGGGCAAATTTGAGGTCCAGTGTGAGGCCTCACGGGTGATGGAATGAGGGGTGAGGCAGACGGACAGATTATTCACATGGTTGCTGAAGATACATACAACAGGATGGTGCTGGATGGATAAGAGAACCCAAAGTCTGCTAACACCCGTTGACCAGCAGATGAACAGGTGACATGGAGCAGCATAATGGTGCTATTCTCAAAACAAAAGTCATGCCTTGAGAGTGCAAACCCTGTCTGTGACATAGGGGCTTTGGGTGGACCAGCCACCTTCTCTGGAAAACAGATGCAGGGGAGCAGGACCTTCTTCAGGAGAGGCAGCTTCCAGGGTCAGGAAGAAGGTGGAGGGGTTTCCTGGGGTGGGAGGGAACTGGTAATGTCAGGGAGGATGTTTCTTATGAGAGAAATGGCATAGTGGGTTCCCAGAGAGAAGACACAGGGACTTTCCATCTGGAGAGGTGGCAAAGGATGAGCAGGGTATGAGGCATGCTGGGACTGGCTGGCTGAAAGGTTCCAAACACTATTGCAGACAATATTGTCATACTTGAGCCTAGGGTGGTATCCGTTTTTTAATGACTGTAGGCAAGGGTTTGGGCAATAAGGGACAGTTACCAGATAGGCTTTCTAAAAAACAGCGTGGCCTTGCTGTAGAATAGCCTGTCCCCTGAAGTAATGAATTATCCACCATAATTTATAATGCTTCTTTCAACAGAAGCACAATTGTCAGGGACCGCCAAGAGGGTTGCACAGCAAGACTTGAAATTTTGACTCTGAAAATCTCTGGAATTTTGAATATAGTATTTGGCTATGGCCCCCTCTAGTGGCCATTATTCAGAATTAACCAGAATACAAATACTGCAGAAATGAATCTATAATCTCAAATCCAAAGACTAGAGTTGGTGTCTTTGAGGGAATAGCCTGAATTCTGCTATGTGGCCAATTATGCCTGAAATATAACGAGGCATCTTAGTGCTCACTGTTTGAGTCACATTCATGATTTTTTTTTTTAAACTTGAGGTTGCTACATAAGGAAGATGCCTGTGGCTGATAGTCTGCTGTACCAGGGCTGGCAGGATGAGACAATCAGACTCCTGTCTTCATGGTGCTTACACTCTAGTATGGGGAATGGATCATCAGTAACCCATAAATAATAAAGTGACAGACTCAGATTAGTGCTTCGCAGGCAATAAGCAGAGTGCAAAGACAGGGATGAAAGAGGGTGACCTACCTTGAATTGAAGTGGCTGGGGACTGCCTCTTTGAAGAGAAGACAGTTAAATGAAAAGAGGCAGAAGAATGTTTTAGGCTGCAAAGCAAAAGTACAAGAGCCCCATGATGGGGAGTAGCTCGTCCTGCTCTGGGAGTTCACAGAAGACGGGCACAACTAGACAAAAATTAGCAGGTTGAGCTGGATGTAGTGGTATATGCCTATAAATCCAGCGACTTGCAGGTTGAGGCAGGAGGATCACAAGTTTGAGACCAGCCTCAGCAATTTAGCAGGACCCTCAGGAACTTAGCAAGATCCTGTTTCAAGAAATAAAAAAGGACTAGTGATATAGTTCAATGGTAAAGTGCCCCTGGGCTCAATTAAAAAAATTAACAGGAGGCATAAGCTATGGGTTGTGTCTGGAAGAGATGGAAAGGGATCAGATCATGCCAGTCCTTGTTGGCCACAGGAAACCTCAAAGGCCATGAGAAGTTCATTAATGACAACTTTCATCCTACTTTAACAGATTGTATTTATTCATTTAAAAACATTTTTTTTTGTAGTTGTAGATGGACAAAATGGCTTTATTTGTTTATTTTTATGTGATGCTGAGGATCGAACCCAGTGCCTCATGCATGCTAGGCAAGCACTCTGCCACTGAGCTACAGCCTCAGTCAAGATTGTATGTATTTTAAAAATTAATTTTGTTGAATTATCTCTCTTCAGCATATATATATATATTTTGGGTGCTGGGGATTGAACCCATGGCCTTGTGCATGCAAGGCAAGCACTCTACCAATTGAGCTATATCCCCAGCCCCTCTCCTCAGCTTCTAAACAAATTGAAGAAATATTTAAAAACTCAAAGAGGAGTTTACATTAACTAATTAAATCTGTTGGCTTATCAGACCATAGATTTTGTTACAAAACTTTTTTTTTTTTGTACCAGAATTGGTAGTGAATCAATACAGGATGTTCAATTGGAAGCACCATGTTCTGTTGTTAAAAAAAAACTTTCCCAGTTACCTAGGATGTTGTTCTCTTGAAGCGAACAACATTTCAGGTACCCATGTCTTCCTAGGGAGGAATTGGAGAGAGTTTTCATTTTTAATGATGGACTTCTGAATTTGAACTATTTCATCCCAAAAGAAGACTTACCAGAATTAACCAAGCCCAAAAGTATGGCAGTTCTTCTACAACATGAAACTGAAAAACAGCATGGTTTTATTTAGTACATCATGGACTTTTAGGAGGGAGCTAAAAATGTAAAGCTCAGTGCAACCAGCCTCCTTTGATCTAAGTATTTCTTTTCTTTTTCTTTAAATTTATTTAATTATTTTAATTAGGTATATATGACAGCAGAATGCATTTTGATTCATTGTACACAACTGCAGCACAACTTTTCATTTCTCTGGTTGTACATGATGTAGCGTCACACCACATGTGCAGTCATACATGTACCTAGGGTAATGATGTCCATCTCATTCCACCATCTTCACTGCCTCCATACCCCCAGTATTTCTTAATTAGAAGAAGCACTGTGAGAAATGAGAAGGGTACATGCCAGACAAAGACAGCACTGCTAAGTTCATAAAAGGAAAAATGTTGAATGTGACTTCGTGCATCCAGCCTGTGGGCCCACTGTGCAGGCACGCTATGTGACTGTGCTAGGGTCACAGCCTCATCTACCTGTGCATAAGCACCTAGGTGCTAGATGGTATGACAGGATGATAGTAGAGCTCATGTCATCAGATAATGCAAGATGTGTGAATGTGGTAGTTTTTTGGTCAGAAAGTGTAGTACCGGACTCTGGTTTAAAACGGGCAGCTGTAAGAACAGTATTTGATGAGGAGGAAGAGACAGGGGGAGGATCGGCATCAGTCGGACTGATTGTGTCATCCAAGGGACTGATTGTGGCAAAAGGAAATGAACATTAGGGTGTCTCATTACTGCTTCACTCATCTACAGGGAGTGGGAACATTGACTGGGGAACCTTCAAATTTTAACCACGATCAAAAATTTTTATGTTGCAAACTGAATCATATTCTAAAAACATAAGTACAGTTTATAAGTGTAAGTTTGAAGTATTAGGCTCATCTCTACGACAACTTTGTGAGTACTGGCACAAGATTTATTTATTTATTTATTTATATTCTAATTTGTTATATATGACAGGATAATGCAATTTACTTCATATTACACATATAGAGCACAATTTTTCATATTTCTGGTTGTACACAAAGTAAAGTCACACCATTTGTGTCTTCACACATGTACTTAGGGTAATGATGTTCATCTCATTCCCCCATCTTTCCTACCCCCATGCCCCCTCCTTTCCCCTCCTTCCCCTCTGCCCTATCTAGAGTTCGTCTATTCCTCCAATGCTCCCCCCAACTCCCATTATGAAGCAGCATCCTCATATCAAAGAAAACATTAGGCATTTGGTTTTGGGGGATTGGCTTACTTCACTTAGCATTTTATTTTCCAACTCCATCCATTTACAAATCATGCAGATGTCATGATTTTATTCTCTTTTAATGCTGAGTAATATTCCATTGTGTATATATACCACATTTTCTTTATCCATTCATCTGCTGAAGGGCATCCAGGTTGGTTCCACAATTTAGCGATTGTGAATTGTGCTGCTATAAACATTGATGTGGCTCTGTCCCTGTAGTGTGTTGTTTTTAAGCCCTTTAGGAATAAACTGAGGAGTGGGATAGCTGGGTCAAATAGTGGTTCCATTCCCAGTTTTCCAAAGAATTTCCATACTGCTTTCCAGATTGGTTGCACCAATTTGCAGTCCCACCAGCAATGTGTGAATGTGCCTTTCCCCCCACATCCTCGCCAATACTTACTATTGTTTGTATTCTTGATAGCTGCCATTCTGACTGGACTGAGATGAAATCTTAGAGTAGTTTTGATTTGCATTTCTCTAATTGTTAGAGATGTTGAACATTTTTTTTCATATATTTGTTGATTGATTGTATATCATCTTCTGAGAAGTGCTGGCACATGATTTTAATGGCCAAGTTTGCACTTTCACATATAATCAATCAAGATGGTGCTAAGTGATGACATTGGACTATTTTGTTTATATTTGTAGAATTATTTTATTGTGTTCCATAAAGGGTTTGTTTAATACTAAAAATAAAATTTGCATGTCACCCATTCCAACTAAAACCATAAACCTGTTGCTGTGGCAGCACATGGCCATGTTTATCCCCAGGATACAATATGGCTGGACTGGCCTAATGGAAAGAAGGATTATGCTTGTCAGAATATGTGCACTTACTCAAGGAGGCTAATAGCCAATCAACCACGCAGAAAGCCTGTGGGTCATAGTATTCACACCTCCAGCTTATAGTTAAGGAGTACATGGATATGGCACAAAAACCTAGGTTCAGTCAACAGATGGTTAATATTCAGCATGCTTATATCATAGGTGAAGTCTCATTTTCCTTATGTAAAAAAACGGACATAATAATGTCTACCTAAAAAGGTCACCAAAAGTCACCAAAACAACTCAGTGAGCTAAGTATCATAATTAAGCCCATTTTTCAGATGAGATAATATTTCTAAGTTATGCCAAGTTGCTAACCATTTAGGTTGTACCAATTTTTATCTTATCATCGGAATGTACATGTTCTCATTGTTGCATTTGTGTGTGTGTATGTGTGTGTGTGTGTGTGTGGCACTGGAGATTAAACCTGGGGTTCTTAACCACTGTGCCACATCCTCAGCCCTTTTTTAATTTTTTTTTTAATTCAGAGACAGAGTCTTGCTAAGCTGCTGAGGGCTTTGCTAAGTTGCTGAGGCTGGCTTTGAACTTGTGATCCTCTTGCCTCAGCCTCTGAAACCACTGTAATTATAGATGTGCACCACCATGCCTGGCCTTGTTGTTCCTTTTGAAATTAAAATTATTATTTGTTAATGGAGTGAGTGTGAAACAGGTTGTCTCTTTTCCATTGATCCATAAATTTCTTTGTATATTCTGCATACACGTAGTAAATAGTTCCTCCTAGCTTGTATCTTTTTTTCTGTTTATATTGACTTCTGATGAAAAAAAAATTCTAATTTTAATATAATTGTTTATTCTTTTTTTGGTTCTGCTTTTCTTGAGTCTTATTATCTTCCTTTAATTGAAAACTTTCTATCTTTTCTAAGTCATTCTGTTGTAGTGTGTCTTGAGAGAAGAGTAATCAAATCTGGTAGCTTCTTGTCTCTGAATATATGAATTTAATTTATTTACATTTGTTTTCATCAAGGATATGTTTAGACTTATTTCTAGCTTATTTTTTCTTCACTATTTATAATCCTTTTTATCAGCTTTCTCCTATCCTTCCCTGTCTTCTGTTGAATTAGTAAATTTTTATAAATTCTTTGTAATTATGGAATATGCATATTTTATATCTATCTGTTTAGGTTTTCTTTAATATTTCACACACATATATATGTTTTAAATATTTTTTAGTTGTTGATGGGCCTTTATTTTATTTATTTGTATGTGGTGCCAAGAATTGCACCCAGTGCGCCATGTATGCTAGGCAAGCGTGCTACCACTGAGCTACACCCCCCAGCCCTGCACATATATTTTTAACCATAAGTTTTTCATACTGTCTAAAATTTTCCATATTTCTATCTGCTTTCTGATTATTATAAAAAACTTCACTGGAAAGCAGTAGGGAGGTTCCTCAGAAAATTTGGAATGGAACCACCATTTGGCCCAGTTATCCCACTCCTCAGCCTATACCCAAAGGACTTAAAATCAGTGTATTATAGTGACATAGTCACCTTAATGTTCATAGCAGCTCAATTCACAATAGCTAAGCTATGGAACCAATGTAGGTGCCCTTCAACTGATTAATGGATAAAGAGAAACAGCACCAACAGGCTATAGATACAGATATAAAGGAAGAGGTCTCTTATGAGGGATTGGCTCACTTGACTGTAGAGCCTGAGAAGTCTCATGATCTGCAATCTGAAGCTGGAGGCCCAGGAAAGGTGTAGGCTCATTCCAGTCCAAACACACTTTCAAGCCTGAGAAACAGGGGAGCCAATGGTATAAGTTCCACTCAAATCAGAAGGTTTGAGCTCTGGGAACTCTGGTGTCTAGGGATAAAAGAGGGATGTCCCAGTTCAAGAAGAGGAAGAGAGAACTCACTTTTCCTTCCCAGTTTGTTTCATTCAATTCTCCGTGGGTTGGAGATGCCCACATGCATGGGTGAGGGTGTGTCTTTCTACTCAGTCTATTGACTCAAATGCTAATTCCTGTGGAAACACTCTTACAAACCCAGCCAGAAATAGGGTTTTATAAATGATCTGTGCATCCCTTAGCCCAGTCCAACTGACACATCAAATTCACCATCACACCGTGTAAGTTCCCTTTTTGCCTAACTTTAAGTTCCCTGTGGCATGCAAAACTTTGTAAATATAGAAAGTAAATCTGACTCTATTTAAAGAAATATAAACAAAGGGTAACTATTTCTGTGTTTTTACATGAAAATTGAGAAAGGTAATGTTAGAGATTTTTTTAGTTTTTCAAATGTTTATTTTTGGGGGCTGGGGATGTGGCTCAAGCGGTAGCCTGGCATGCGTGCGGCCCGGGTTCGATCCTCAGCAACACATACAAACAAAGATGTTGTGTTCGCCAAAAACTAAAAAAATAAATAAATTCTCTTTAAAAACAAAAACAAAAACAAAAAACAAATGTTTATTTTTGGAAGACATGTAAGAGATTCATATGGTAACAACTTGAAAGGTATGAATGGCATGGTTTCCTAGTACTCTACTACAATTCTCTAGATTCAGCTATTATTCTCAACTTCTTATTTGTCCTAGATATTACATAGATGTCTGTATGTCCACACACACACAGAAACACAATTTGTCACAGCAATTTAGAATTATGTTAATGTGGAAGTTGGCTAAACGCTTTGTAAGGCTGTTGTCTTTGGGTCTGATGCTGGAACTTTAGGTCTGCAGGACAGGCAGTGGGAAGGGAATATGGATATAAAATAGGAGGGAGCAAGCTGGAACCCATCAGTATGGGTTGGAATCTCTTGTCAAAGCCTTTCACTTAATCGTGTGGGTAACTTCAAGAAGAAGCTACTACCTTTCACAGAACTAAACACATATCTGAGCCTAGAGTTGGAAAAATTAAAGAAGAATTCAGGAAAAGATAAAATAGCTAGCCCAGTTGCTACCACCTGCCAACATATAAACAACAATGTGCGTGAACTACAAAGTGCCTACTTCCACCTTTTATGCACAAAAATAAAATGGATGCTATTTCACTTCTGCCTTCTAAATCTTGGGCAAAAATGTCTCTGCAGGGTGACTCTAATCACAAACATGTGGAAAGGAATTTTGGGAAATGTAGTTCCAGCTGGTTAAGTTAACACATTCTAGAGATAACATTATTGGTGTGATATTTTTGATAGGTACCATTTTTTGTCTTTTTACATAAATACTATCATACTATATACATTCCTCTGTACCTTGCTTAGAAGTCCTGCTGTATCAGTATATGCAAATATCCATCATTCTTTTTTTCATGGTGGCATAATATTCTATTGTGTTTGTGTTGTTCTAGTCTTCTGCTCTTTCAAACAATAACACGAATGGCCTTATTCATATATTTTTTTCATATGTACAAGCATATCTGTATAATAAATATAATAATGTGAAGGGTTTGTGATTTTACTCGACTTTCAAGTTAACATGCTAGTCTTTCACATTTTCTGGATGTTGAAAGAAGGCATGAGCCACTTGTCCCCCAGAGGACTTTATTACTCAGGGCACAATAAGCAGCATGACACTTGCCCATTCCCCTCATCCCCCAAGTTCCACAGGGACAATGTGGAGGCAGGCCCAAGTGAATGTTGTGTGCAGTGAGTTGGTGACAAACCTAAAGGACCATGAGCTTTGGAAACACCAATCTTATGAGGGGGTTGCTTGCAAATCTGCCCAAACATTGCCCTGGAGAGAAATATTATCCTGGACAGTAAACAAACCTGCCCCCTGTGCTGGAGGGAGACTCTATCTTCTAAGATTGTTCTCTTGAATAGGTAATCCAGAATGAATAAAAGATGTCATGAGATATGCAGGAACACAAGGGGCTCTTGGAGAATTGTCTGCCAATAAGAAGTAGGGCCATCGTCACGTCTGAATTCCTGCTTCCTCTTCTGCATTATGTTGTCTATATGTATGACATAGTTCTTCACCCTAAATATCATCTTCTACTAGTTGGTAATTCCCATGTAGGGAAAAGATAGAGTGTAAATAGATATTGTATTAAGAACACAGGATCTAGAGAACTTTCCTAACTCTCTTCATATGTCTCAGGTCGAATGATCAGAATTAAATCAGGGAGAGAGAGCCCTGTATTCCTGACTTCTCCTAGAGAAGCTTCAAATACCCTTGAAAGTTCTTGGATTTTTAAGTAACATCTAAGTAGGTGATACAAGGACTCCCTGGCACCCAATTTTGGTGATGAAGCCAGTTTTAATGAACTTGGGAAGTTGTGGGCTTAGATACAAGTGGCCCTTTTTGATACTCAATGATGAGCTTAAGAACCTCAATATATCCAGGCAGTTAAAAGGCGCTTTCTGGAAGAATTATGGTGTTCATAGGAAAACACATCACATATATAACCCCCTGAAATGGCTAACTTTTACCTAAGGATGCAAAACAGTCCTGCCTGGAGTTATCTGTAAGTCCCTGAGGTAACAAGGCAGGGCGAACACAGTGAATATTTTAAAGAAAGGATCTCTTTGGAGCTTCTGCCAATGAAATATTCTCTTAAGTCAAAGAGCTTCCTCACCTCTCAGCTTCTCAATAATGAAAGTGTTGGTCTGGCTTTGGGCTTCCTCAGTATTAGGAAATGCCTGTCCAATGCTTGTGAATCCTCTAGGAAAATGTTCTTTTTTTCACTCTTTAAAAAATTAATTTGGGGCTGGGTTTGTGGCTCAGCGGTAGAGCGCTCGCCTAGCTAAGTGCGAGGCCCTGGGTTCGATCCTCAGCACCACATAAAAATAAATAAATAAAGGTATTGTGTCCAATTACAACTAAAAAAAAAAATAAAAAAAAAATAAAAAAATAAAAAATTAATTTCCCTCCGTCCTTACCAGGGGACTATAATTTTAAAAAATCTGACACTTCAGAAATACTTGCTCTGCCAATCTAGATAGAAGCAACAGCTGTTTCTGGCTGAAGAATGGAGGGTTCTGATAACCATATGGAGGTTAGGAAAAGATTCTTCTTTTTCTTTATATCTTCTATAGACTAGAAAGAAAAATTATCAACAATATCATGTAAATATATTAGAGAAAATGTTATGAAGAGAAAGTAATCATTTTGCCTGAACAAAGCAGCTACTTTTTTTTTCATTTTTGAATATTGCCTTTAAATACATACATGTTTTTGCTATCATTAGCGGAGATATTTATAGCAAGAATCAGCTTAATTTATGTATATATCATGCTAGGTCTTTAAGGAATAGGACTTTCTTTTTTAATCATATGCTGCTAATGTGTTCTAAAAGCCATGCCTTAATTTATATTAATTGTATAATCCTATTTCATTTAGAATTGATATATTTTCTCTGGTGATACACACTTGCTTACTGGAATCCTTCCTAGTTTTGATAGAGAAACTCCATTCTCATCTCCTTTTATCTGATATGACATGTATACATGAATTCAGTTAAACTAAAAGCTGTATCAAACTATTAAAATATAAAATAAATAGGGCTGGGGGTGTAGTTCAGTAGTAAAACACTTGCCAAGCCTGCATGAAGTACTGGATTTGATCCCCAGCTCTACATACATACACACAAAAGCATAAATTACACTGAAAAGGGACTAAAATCATAGTCCCCAATCCTATTTTAAGGTTTAAGATTCTGATCTGATCTGTCATAAGATGATATTTGCCCACAATGGTATTAAAATACTTCACAAAAGTGTTGAAGAGCCAGGTGTGGTGGTGCATACCTATAATTCCAACGGCTTGGGAGGCTGAGGCAGGAGGATTGCAAGTTCAAAGCCAGCCTAGAAACAGCGAGGTGCTAAGCAACTCAGTGAGACTCTGTCTCTAAATAAAATACAAAAAAGGGCTGGGGGTGTGACTCAGTGGTTTAGTGCCCCTGGGTTCAATCCCCAGTACTAAACAAAAACAAAACAAAAATGTTGAAGGTGGGAATGTTTGGTTATATTGTGTGGACCTTAGCTGATACCCCTCTATAGGAGAGATCCGTGAAAGCTTGAATCTGTTTTACGTTACTTATGACTTTTTTTTTTTTAGGTACCGGGGATTGAACTCAGGGGCACTTGAACACTGAGCCACATCCCCCACCCTATTTTGTATTTCATTTAGAGACAGGGTCTCACTGAGTTGCTTAGAGCCTCGAAGTTGCAGAGGCTGGCTTTAAATTTGTGATTTTGTCTCAGCCACCCAAACTTCTGGGATTACAAGTGTGCGTCACCACGCCCAGTGTTACTTGTGACTTTTAATCTATCAGGTTAAACCAAGTGTGAGGGTAGTTAATAATAGATGTAGGGCAATTGGGGGAAGTCTTTGTTTTTTGGTGGTTCTTCCTATCCATTCAGGACACTTGGCAATGACTCAAATCTCTGGCTCAGGAGAGATGTGAAGACATTACCTCGGCAAATGCACTGTTGGGTGGGAAGGCTACTATGGCAGACACTGCCATGTGTTCATCCAAAACTCGGCTTGCTCACTTCCCCAGGCACACAACTGGTCAATGTTTACAAGTCTCCTTTGCAGCTAGGTGTGGCCAGTGCCTGAGTTCCAGACAATGAAGCATGAATTTATGTGCTGTGTACCATTTTTCAGGCGTGGTCCATGATGACCTCTAACAGATGAGCCTCATGCTCTTTCTCTTTTCTGCTTGATGCAGAACAGCATGATGTCCTTAAAAGCTAAGGCTCTCCAAGATGTTGGAGCAATAGACAAAGACTTGTTCGAGACAGCATCGTTGTGTGATTAGGAACTTTTATTTTGCATTCTACTTTTTTTTTTCTTTTTTGGTGCTGGGGATTGAACTCATGGCCTTGTATATGCGAGGCAAACACTTTACCAACTGAGCTATATCCCCAGCCCTGGCATTCTACTTTAGCAAGAATTAGACTTCCATGTGTTAAGCAAATGAAACTTTAGGTTGTGTCTTTAGGCAAATGCACTGTTATCCTAATTAATATAATTATGAAATAGAAAGTGATTTGTTTAATCACATACACACATTATTTTTGTTCCACTATAAACAACCTATGCTGATGGCAGAGTGGGTCCTAGCTAACATACTTACAAGGCAAAACACAATTGAGGATTGAGATACTATTCAGAGGAAAGAATTATCTATGGGCTTATAAACAGCAGTACAAAGCAGTGCTTAAGCAAAAGGGATCTGGGGACAACCTGTCTGGATTGGAATCCTGACACTTGTTATCTGCCATCTTGGATAGCCTATTCAAACTTTCTTGACTCCAATTTCCTCATCAACAAAATGGGAATGATGATCATAGTATTTTATGAAACTCTTGTTAAGATTTAAGTAGATATGAGTTCAACTCTTATAGCAGTGCATACAGCTAGCTTATTATTTTACCAAATAAGAACCATTGCCAAGCAGGGGCCCAGAGTCCAAAGGAGATGTGAGTGTGGAGACCTCTTTGTAGAAGCGTAGACTATGCTGGTTGCCTACTTTTCTGGCTAACATCATCTCTCGTCAACTTGCTTCGCAATTGGGTGGATAAAATCTGTGGCAAGATATCCCAAAATGGAGAAGGCAGCTTGAACTTTGGGAAACAGTATCCCTCTTTTCTGTTCACCTGCCATGGTGCCTCCTGTGTCCTGTGGGTACACCTTTCTTCACTAGTACCCAGGGGAATGTTCCACATCTTTCCTACTCTTTCTCTCAGATCCCTTCTGGTTTTCATGTCTTCAAGGCAGAGAGTAAAAGAGTAAAACAGAGGGAGCCAGAAACCTCTGTCTTTTTTTTTTTTTTAATTGGTTCTATCTGTGGTTAGCCAGCTAGTAAAATGCAATACCTTCAAGGAACCTCGAGTCATGAATTAAAATTCTACTTAAAGTCAGTAGCATACCAAATCTTCAAGGGTAATAGAGGATTGAGAGACCCAGACTTGCAATTTGTTAAGCAGAAAATAGGCATACTTTTTAATTTTTAAAATAAAAAAATTCATTTTGTTTTTAATTGTAATTATTAATACATTAATTATTCAAATAAATGGGATTCATGGTGATTCCATACATGTACATATCATGCATTGGTCATGTTGTTTTTTGATTCATATTGTTTTGTTGCGGTAAAACATATGTAACACAGTTTACCACTTTAGCCATTTCTAAGTGTGTCACTGAGTGGCATTACATACATTCACAATGCTGTGGAATCACCACTGTGCCACTCTAGAACTTGTTCATGATCCCAAACAGAAACTCTGTACCAGTTAAACAACAGCTCCCCATATCCCCATCCTGGGTAACTTCTCTTCTACTTACTTTCTGTCTGTATGCATTTGTGTATTCTAGGTACCTTATATAGGTAGAATCATGCCATATTTGGCTTTGGGCTTCCTCAGTGTTAGGAAATGCCTGTCCAATGCTTGTGAATCCTCTAGGAAAATGTTCTTTTTTTCACTCTTTAAAAAATTAATTTCCCTCCGTCCTTACCAGGGGACTATAATTTTAAAAAATCTGACACTTCAGAAATACTTGCTCTGCCAATATAGATAGAAGCAACAGCTGTTTCTGATTGAATAATGGAGGGTTATGAATCCATATGGAGGATAGGAAAAGAGTCTTCTTTTTCTTTGTATCTTCTATAAACTAGAAAGAAAAATTATTGACAATATCATGTAAATATATTGTATCTCTATTTGCTCTTTTGTGTCTAGCTTATTATACTTAGCATAATGCTTCAAAAGTTTATCCCTATTGTAGCAAGTATCAGAATTTCATTCCTATTGAATAATATTCCTTTTTGGTCTGTTTTTTTGGGGGGGGAGGGGGAGTACTGGGGATTGAACCCAGGGGCAATTATCCACTGAGCCACATCCCCAGCCCTTTTTATTTTTTATTTTGAGACAGGGTCTTGCTAAGTTGCTTAGGGCCTCGCTAAGTTGCTGAGGCTGGCTTTGAACTTGCAATCCTCCTGCCTCAGCCTCCTGAGTCACTGGGATTACAAGTGTGCACATTTGACTAGCTAAAATATTCTATTTTAAAAAATTTGTAGTTGTAGATGGACAGAATGCCTTTATTGTTTTTGTTTATTTTTGTGTGTTGCTGAGGATCAAACCCAATGCTTTACGCTTGCTAGGCAAGCACTCTGCCGCTGAGCTACAGCCCCAGCCCCTAAAATATTCTATTTTATGTCTGTGCTGTGATTTGTTTTAACTATTCTTCTAGAACTTTGGGGTGTTTCCATCTCTTGTTCATTGTGAAAATGCTGCTATGAATGTTAGTGTACAATTCCCTACTTTTGATCCTTTGGGGAATATACCAGGGAGTAGAAATGCCAGCAATTCGTGTTTTTAAATAAAAAATTTTATTTAAAGGAAAAAAATGTAGGGAAACGTACTGAGTGAATCTACATAGTGAAATTACCTACAGTGTCTGACACAATGTACATCCTAGAAAATGAACCTAGAACAGAAATTCCATACTCCCAGATCAGGGAACATGGATTAAAAACTGATTCTTGAAGATGACTATAATGTCATCAATATTCTTTATATGTAAGTTCAGTGCTGTCCTTTTTTTTTTTTTTTTTTTTAGGTCTAACTTTGAATGATTTTATGACTTGTGAGAATTGCCTCATCTAGTTTCAGTGGGAATTTAGATAAATCTGCTGTTGATAGGTAATTGCCCATGGTTTGGTTTATGTAAAATAGGCTTTCCAACAGAAGGGGGGCACTCAACTGTAGATAAGATAATTAAATGATAATTAAAATTGGGTGGTTTAGCAATAACAATAGGAACAGAAAGGGGCAAGTTGGCATCGTGTTAAGGAAACCATTCCTGCTGGAATGCTTAGAACCAAACACAACTGGTTCTGCTCAAAGATTACTATTTAAAGACCATTGTTCAATTACTCCATTATTTACTATTTGATTTACCTGAAGACATTCACTCATCACCCTAAGTTTGAAAACAGACTCTAGCCTTTGGATTTGTTGACATTAGACATTCAGAAATAAGACTCATCCTTATCTATGATATACATTTTAAATTTTCCATTCTTAAGGAGAAAATCATCAAGGTGATAATCTTATAATTGATGCATTCAAGGAGATAGTGATGGAAAGATAAAAGTGAAAGTTAGGCATTTTGTATGTGTCTGATACATACAGGAAAAGAAAGAGACGGATGAGGGTATTAGTTAGAATATAATTTCAGATGAATGTAACACAACCCCAAAACAACAACAGTTAACAGTTTGAACAAGGTAGAAGTTTACTTCTCTCCTGTGAAGATAGTCCGGAGCAGGTACAGTGGCTCTGCTCTACAGGATCATACAGGGACCATGGCCCTCAGTTCTGTTTCTTTATTATCCCAAGGAGAGGTATGAAGTTGGGGAAAGTGTGAAGGGATGGCACAACCCTTACCTTTAAGGGTATGACTAGAAATCACATCTCATTGTGCCTATGATTTAGACACATGACTGTACCTAGCTGCAAGGGAGTCTAGAAGATAAAATTTTTATTCTGGATTGCCATGTGTCCAGTTAAACATTAGAGCCACTATTATATAAAAGGAAATAATGGATTTTCAGATACAATGAAGAGTTTTGCTACAATCAAACTGATGCTACTATAGAAAATATAATAATTACTTTAAAACAATTTTGGAAAATTTTAAGCCAGAGTAGATCTTGGGTTTGTGCAGAAACAAATTCTTCTAATCCTCTTGCCATATCAGTGATCCATAATTCCTGATGAGTTTTAGGGCTTTAAATTCCATGACTGTTGCCCTGTATTAGACATTCTCCCCAGCTCTTCCCCTGCCTTAGCCATCTTTCCCAGCAAGGTAGGCTGCCAGAGAATATGGTATCATAGAGACACACATAAGCAAGGTCCTCCCTCTGACTGTGTATACTTTTGCAGACTGAATTAGTTCTCTGCTACAGTCAGTTATTTCCTGAGAAGAGAAGGGTGGCTATATCCTTCTTCTGTGCACTTTATCTGCAACCCCCCACCATCTGATGCACAGAAAAGTAGTCAACAGAAAAATGAAGACACAACCATGGTGTTGTGGCAGGCACCATAGGGAAAGGAGCCAGTGGGTTGGGTCCTGGGCTGCTGGATGGTCCATGGAAAGAGAGGAGGATGTTAGAGTATAAAGGAACCAAGAGAGGGACACAAGATGGATTATGAGCCAAAAGGAATATGTTTCTCTTTCCCCAGTAAAAGCAAGGTATATCTGGGAATCTAAGAGTCTCACATATCAGAGACATTGAGGCAGGCATCCATTCAAGGTGGCAGAGATCACTAAACTAACTTGAAAGTGACCCAACAGAAAGACAGGAAGTGGGGCAATGCTAGGGAATCATAGCAGTGTGCCCCAGCATGAAGCAAGTCCAAAAGGAAAATCTGGCATCCTTAGTCTCCGTATGTTCCAGCATTCTTCATCCCCACTGGAATTTCCAATCTGTCACCTTCACCCTGTTCTCCCACTTCCCTATGCACACTATGTCCTCACCACTTTGCTCAGTTTGGATTTCAAGGTTAATCCCTAAAATCAAGCTCCTACGTCATATTCAATTCACCTGCTCCTCTCTTCCATATTTCTCTGGCAGAGACTCAATTCTGTTTAAACCCAACATCACTGCCCCCTGCTCCCTGCCCGCCTGCACCTTGGCAGCTGGACATGGCTGCAGAAAAGCCCACAGCTGACAGTGAACCTCAGAAGCCCAAGCCTTATGCAGCCATCTTGCACATTCTTCTGGTCAAGTTAGTCTCCTCCTCTGCAGTGGCTATTTTACATCTTTTTCTTTGTCATCAAACTTTCTAGGAGAGAGACCAATATTTCTCCTTCTCACTCTTAACTGTTGGCATGCCTCCTTTTTTTCACTGAACAAATAAAAATAAAATAGAGAATGGCCTCAAAATCTTCAAGCACACTTACATGTCCTCTCCCTTCCTCATAGTTATGAATGTCCCATCCTTGCTCTGATTTCAGGTACCATTCACACCCTGGTCCATTCCTTCTTCCCTGCTCAATAACTTGCTCCAGCAATTATCCCCTTTCTCCTTCTCTTTACTGGGCTATTTCCCTCAGCATGCAAACATGTGGTGGTATTTGCCAGTTTCTCTGATCTCCATTTCTCTGCTTTGATAAACAGCAACACTGCAGGAAAGGGACACTTAGAGATGCCATATCAAGTGGGACCTCTTCTGTGGTCCTTGAACTGATGAGTAGGGCCAAAGATGGGGATGAAGAAGAGTATATAAAGGGACGGTCTAATGGCCTCTGTTCCTCAACTATCATTTCCCTTTTCCTATCAATTCTTAGCCTTTTTTCTTTTTTCTAAGGAGAGGATCATAGTGGTTAAGTTACCAGCCTAAGGGAAAAGGCAGTGCGTTTTCTCCTCCCCAAGACAAGTGAGGGGATCTCAGAGATTCACTTGTGACTACAAGTGAGGAAACTGGTGTGTTCTCTGGCTGGGTACCTGTGTCCCTCTGCCCATTCGAGTCAGGGAGAAGGAAACTGGAGAGAGTTCAGGTGGAGAGGAGGCTCCAGGGGGCTGCCTGCTCTCCCTGTTGGGTTTCTGTGGTTCAAGAAAACCTAGGGCAAGGAGTCCACTGGCCAGGCAGGACTGCAGGGCGAAGGCAGGAGCGGAACTGAGGGGATGGAGGAGATCTGAGCTGAGGTGAAATCTCCCACCTCAGGAAACCGGCAGTGGGAGTTGGGAAAAGAACACAGCCACCTGGTCCACACTCCATGTGGAGGTAGGTGGGAATGAGATTTAAATCACTGATGAGACTGTGTTTTAAATTGGATAGACTTGGTAACCAAAAATAACCAGAAAGTTATGAAAGCTGCTCAATATTTCATTAAGTAACAGGAAAATGGAATTCAACTGGAGAGCGATTGAAAGTCAACCACTGAAGAAAATGAAAACTATTTGCTGTTTTGACTTCACCGAGTCCAGACTTCCCAATAAACCAGTGCATATATTATTATTTTTTAAAATTTCTTATAGTTTCAGATGGACAGCATGCCTTAATTTAATTTATTTTTTTATGTGATGCTGAAGATTGAACCCAGTGCCTCACATATGCTAGGCAAGCGCTCTGCCACTGAGCTACAGCCCCAGCCCTAGTTACATATATTCTTGTCTCCTTTTCTCATTTATTTTTTAATTTTAAAATTTATTTTTTATCAAAGCATTATATGTGAATGATTAGTAAAATTATTATAAATAGTTCTAAATATGTAAAATGTTTTTTTAAATCAAGCAGTTTTACAAGGCTTATAATGAAGAAATTAATCCAATGTCTTCCCACAAGGAGCCAACTGCTTTCAATTTTTAAACTATTTCTTTAGGTTTTCTTGATCTCTGTATCTATCTATCTATCTATCTATCTATCTATCTATCATCTCTAAATTCTCTTCATCACTCTCCTATGTTGGGCTCCATCCCTTGGGTCCAGAGTCTCCCTCTTTCTTGGTTTCTCTCTTGGGTTTTTGTTTGTTTGTTGGCTGGGAGTTGAACCCAGGGCCTTTTGCACATTAAGTCCCCACTCTACCACTGAGCTACACCCCCAGCCCACCCCTTTTGTTGTGATGGAGTACATCCTCCAGTATCTTTCTAATAAAGAATGTATAGGTAGTCAACTGAGACTCTGCACATTGGAAATAATCTTTTACTTTTACATTTGATTTTGTTCCCTTAATCCAGAGTCACTGCGGGCCTTCGTCTCTGGGCTTCTAGTCTTTTGGTCAGGTGGGTATTGGAGGGACAGCCACCCAGCCGTGTGGAGGGGAGGTCTGTGTCTAGGAGTTTTTTTCTTCTTATGAAGATTTTTCGCCATTCCTGTTTTCAGCTTCTTCTAGCAACCCCGCCTTCGTTAAGTACCAGGTACCTTCAACTCCTCACCCTTCCTGAGGTTCTTTGGCATGAGTTAGACTACTTTTTCTTCCTCTAGACTAAAGGTCCTTAGCTTCCAATTTTCTTCGGGCAACTGACTCAGTTTGCACTCATCTATCTACTTTCCAGATCCTGAAATTTTGTTGACATCTCTCATGTGCACTTATCACCTCGCCTGTCCTCTCTGTTTCATAGGCCTATGCATTAAAGGACTCTTTAGTGTCATTTAGTGGGAATTCAAGAGGGAGCAGAAGTAAATGCTGCTCTCCAGTGCTCCATGTTCAGTCTGGGGGTCTCCGTTCTCTCCTTCCACTCCAATCAAACTTTTATCCCCATCACTTTGCTGAAACTGTTCTTGTCGAGGTTAAAAACCTTGCCTAATCCACTGGTCAATCCTCAAGCTTTATCTTCCTTGGATTTGCAATAGGATTCGATGCAGTGAATCACCTTCTTCTTGAAGCACACTCTCCTGTCTCTTGCTACCTCAGTCTCCTTTTCTGGCTTCTCTTTCTCACTTCTAAATGTCCCAGTGCCTTCTACCCTCTACTCATATTCTCTTGAGTGGCATGCAGTCCTTGGAGTTTAAATATTAACTCTGTGCCAATATCTTCCCAGTACATGCATTTGATTCCAATCTCCATAACGCCCCAGAGTTCCATGTGGTATAAATCCGTCTGTCTATCTGATGTTTCCAACTGGAAGCCCAATAGGCATCTCAAATTGGAGCTTTTCAAGTAGAACTCAGTTTTTCCCCTTAAAACTTCTCCTACCACTATCCTTTTCATTTTGGTGTGCACTAGTAGATTTTGCTTATGGGGTCCCCCTTGATTATTCTATTTCTCTTTTATCAGTATCGATCCAACTATAAGACATAAAAATTCCATCCTTGAAATATTTCCTGATTGTACAACTTTTCACCATTTCTATTGCTGTTCCCCTACTTTGAGACATCCCATTTCTTGTTTGGACCCCTGTAATAGCTTCCTATCTCCTAGTCTTCTGCCATCACTCTTGTTCCCCCTGCCCCCAGTCTATTTTCCACATAGCAGTGAGAGTGCTCTTAATAAAGAGCAAGCCAGCCACCCTGACTCAGACCATCTAGGGGCATCCACATACTCTGGTTAACCTCCTTCTTACCTAGGCTTACGAGGCTTGATGTATGCTGGCCTCTACATCCCTCTTGACCTCACTGTCACCCCATTCTGGTCACATTGGTTTTCTTGTTTTTCCTTGATCACACACCAAGCTCCTCTGCAGACCTTTATATTTTTGCTCTTCTTCTGCAATGAAATGATCCCCTTGTGGATCTCTGCATCATTCATATATCTGCTCAAATGCTGTCTTTAGAGAGCCCTTCTCTGGCTATCCCAGCTAGAATAAAGCTACCCATTTCATTAGCTTCCTGTGCCCCTGAGACAGCTCCTCCCAGTGGTGACCACTGTGGGCTTGCCATGGGGGAGGGTGTCACCATAACAGTTGGTTCTGAATGTCTCACCAAACAGGATGTAGAGTGGCATTTTTGCATGATGAACTCATAGAGCAAAACCCATACCTTCTGACTAACAGAGCACTGTGACCAGGGTACACATCTTCCCTGTATTTGATTTTAACTGTTGTACAGTGATAATTGGTCAAAAGGGGACAGGACATAGGAAGGGTGACTAGGTAGGGAATGTGGTGGGGCATTCTGGACATTCTGGAGGGAGAATGTGTGTAGGGAGGAGGACATCCCTATTAGGAAAATTCCCATAAAATTAATGGTGTTAGTCAGCTTTCCATTACTATGACAAAAATACCTGAGATAATCAAATTAATAATGGAAAAAGTTTATTTTGGCTCATGGTTTCAGAGGTTTCAATCTGTGATCACTTGGTCCTATTGCCTTCAGGCCTGTGGTGAGGTAGTAAGTACACCATGGCTGGAGGCATGTGGCAGAGGAAGCCACTCAAATTATGGCAGCTGGGAAGCAAAGAGAGAGAGGGGGAGGGACAGGAGTCCCAACATACCCTTTTGAGGCACACTCCCAGTGACTTAACTTCCTCCAAGTAGGATCCTGCCTTAAAGGTTCTACAACCTTGAGGAATTCAGTCTGCCACTAAGTATCTATTCAGCCATGATGGAAAGGAAGGGTATGGGGTGCAGACCAGATGCCAGGTGTCCTGTAGCAGGTTCTGCTCTGTAATTGCAAAAGTCCTGGTGCTCACCAGGAAGGGTCTACTCTGTTGCATTACCCCAGGCATTTGTTCATTTGTATAACACACGTTTATTATGTACAGATTCTTTTCCAGGCATTGTTCTAGAAACTGTGGTTACAGGAGTAGAAAAGATCCATTGCTTTCATGGAGTTTACATTCAGATGGAGGTGACACCCCAATAAACAAAGAAATATGTGAGTTAATGTATCATCGGGAGGATAAAATGGGTCAATATTGTTATTATTTATTTATTTGTTATTTTAGGTACTAGAGATTTTAGTCCCGGGGCACTTTACCACTGAACAACATCCCTTTTTATTTTTTTATTTTGAGACAGGGTCTCACTATGTTGCTTAGGGCTTCACTAAATTGCTGAGGCTGGCCTTGAACTTGCAGTCCTCCTGTCTCAGCCTCCTGAGCTGCTGGGATTATAGGTGTGTACCACTGTGCCTGTTCAGTGATTGTTAAAACCTGGTTCACAGACCTTTGAGAGTTCTTGAGACCTTTTCAGGAGGTCAGCAGGGATCAAAACCATTTTCACAAAAAATATTAGGATGTGACTTGCCTTTGTCACTCTTGTTCTCTTGTGAGTGCAAGTGGCATTTTCCAGAGGCACTGTGATGTGTGAGGATGCCATTGCTCTGGTGAGTGACAGAATGGATGTACCCATGCAGTAAGTATTGACAGATATAACCCACACAAACACAGCCTCTTTGGAGTCCTCAATGCTTTAATAGTGTAAAGGAGTTTTGAGACCAAAGAGTTTGAGAATTACAATTACAGACAGACTGGGGTGGTGAGAGGTTTCCATACTGTTTTAGTCAGCTCTTTCACTGCTGTGACTAAAGGATCTGACCAGAACAATTGTATGGAGGAAAAGTTTATTTGAGGGCCTGCGGTTTCAGAGGTCTCAATCCATGGAAGGCCGGCTCCATTTCTTGAGGCTGAACATCATGGCCGGAGAGGGTGGCAGAGGGAAGCAGCTCATGTCATCAGGAAGCAGAGAGACTCCACTTGCTAGATACAAATATATACCAAAAGCCAGGCCCCAATTTCCACCTCCACCAGCCACACACTACCACTCCAGTTCCCACTTAGTTAATCCCTATCAGGGGATTAAATCACTGATTGGATTAAAACTCTTACAACCCAATCATTTCTCCTTTTTTTTTGGTACCGGGAATTAAACTCAGGGGCACTCAACCACTGAGCCACATCCCCAGCCCTATTTTGTATTTTATTTAGGGACAGGGTTTCACTGAGTTGCTTTTGTGCTTTGCCATTGCTGAGGCTGGCTTTGAACTCGCCATCCTCCTGTCTCAGCCACTGGGATTATAGGTGTGCGCCACCGAGCTCGGCTCTTCTGAACCTTCTTGCATTGTCTCACACATGAGTTTTGGGGGACACCACAGCTAAATCATAACATATACTAAGTAATCTGTGCCCCAACTATCAGTGCTGTCCAGTTAGCTGTGGACACCTAGGTGGGTGCTGGTGTGCTGGGCAGGGGTCATAACTGCCACTCCAGGACGGTGCAAGCCCTGGGCCTGAGAAGAACCCCAGAAACTTGGTGAATCTGGCTATGGGGCATCTGTCATTGTAATGTGGCTGGGGCAGTGGGAATGTGGAATGTGGGCAGTGGAATGTGGCAAAGGGGCAGTGGCAGCCAGGGCCACCCAACATGAGGTTTCTTCCTATTCTTCGAGCCCTAGCAAGATTCTCCTGGGGGTTTTGTCTCTGATTTCCATCTTACAAACACAGGACTCACATTAGAACCCTGGAAAGTGACAACTGAGACCATTATGATAGCAAGCATGGAAGTGGAAGACCCCAAGGTCTCAGAACCCAGCCCAGTCCCCTCAAGCCAGTGACCATGGCACTGAAGTGTTATGACTTGGTTTCTCCTGGCAGAATTATGGAAGACATAGGGCAAGGAGCCCAGAAAGTTGGATCACTCCCCAAGTGAGTTACTGAGGCTCTGTGTGACATGATGGCATTTGCCAGGCCTCTCAGCAAATTGTTTCCCCCCACCGCCCCCACCGCTGGAGCTGCCTCAGCTCGACAGTCTGTCAGCCACATTTATTGGGAACCCGCTAGCAATGTGAATTGGTAGGTGATCCAGGCATTGAAGTAGCAGTTCCCAAGAGTTGAGGGCTAAGTTATCTATCTATCAAATGCTGTCTGTCTGCTGACATTTGGAAACCCAGGTGACACCCACACACCTGAGGCCTCGGCAGCAGCCCAATTAAAGGTTGCAGTTTTTCTTTAGTTACTTTCTGATCTTGGAGTTTGAGAGTGTGGGTATAGAGCTTTGTTTTTGATCAAACTGCAGGAATGTCCTAAGGTCTACGCATTTGAAAATTAACATAGGTACATGGGCATAAATGCACGTCACATGTTTTGCTGGGTCACTTTCAGTAGGACCTAGATTGATCCCTGGACAGTGACTGATCACTGAGCACTCACTTATTTCCACAGGCAGCAGAAACCTGTCTAGAAAAAACCCTGAACATGCCACTGGATAAAGGTTTAAATGGGCTTTCTGCCAATGAATTGCATTTGATAGTTGCGTGGGTGCAGCCCATGGCAGGAATCCACACAGCTCACAGGAGATCTGTGGGGCCCTGGGGTGTTGCAATGTCACTCTGTCTGGGTAAGTGACAGCCAGGATGTGGGATTTGGTGATTATTTTTGGTTTGGTTTGTTTCTAGCTCAGAAGAAAGACTATATATAACATTGAGAGAGGCATAACTTCCAGATTGTCAAGGTTGGTGCTAATAGTGAATGATCTACTAATATATGTTACAGGGAACCACAAGCTTGCTAGAGCAATGCTCGTGTACTAGATGAAAGGATAAATCTTCTGTTGTGTAATGGGAAAAGAAAGCTGGCAATGTAAATGCAGCCTTAATATTTTTTTCCAGCATTGCATGTGTAATTAGGCATTCAGTGACTTTCTCATCTAAGGAAATTTGACTTTAATGGGAGCTATGTAGCTAACTATCGAAGGAGTCTTTTGAAAATGCAGGGGTGAGGATGGGAAGGTATTAGCTGTGGAGATGTATTATATCCATGGCCTTCAAACAAAACAAAAGCAAACAAACAACTCCACCAATCTGCCAGCACGTAAGCTATATAGATAGATGTTAGGCTCATATTCTGAGCCCTTGAAAATTAAGCCAGAGACAGAATGGTCAGATTATTTTTATCTCCTAATGTGTATGTTTTTATCATTGAAGATTCGCGTTCTTGTTAATGAGTGCAATTTCTTTGGCATCTGGAAATTGCAGTTTATGATGTCGTCTTATGATGTCTTGGGAAATTAAGGCATGACCTTGGATAAACCCAAAGTTCACCATGAAGAAGAGAAAGTCTGAAAATGTGGAGTTTATCCAAAGCCGGTATAATAGAGTCCCTCCCCATCCGCTAGCTCCCACCTCCGGATTTGCAGACCATGACAGGGAGCAGCTGGGAGCAGCGACAGCCTGAGCCAGGACGAACAGCAGATCAGAGAGCACTACGAATGGTTGCTGGGAGCCATGGCCATGGCTGGAAAGGGTTAAGAAATTAAAGATGGAGCTTAAAGATCAGAGACTGTGGACAGGTCTGAAAGGCAACCACTTACTTCCCAGGCCCCAGTCCTCTCTGCGGGGCTCATCTTCAGGACAGTCTTCAGAGGGCACCATCTGAGGGGCACTGTTACCCCATCCATCATATCTTCAGTGCACATGGCCAGGATCCCTGTGTGGGTTCAATACACGGGGCTAAACAGTTGGTCTCATATGGCAACTAAAAATTGTTTGGGAAAAAAAAAATTCACCTCCTATTCCTTTCCTAGCATTTTACAGAAAGTATTTTGAGCTGTCAAAAGGGGGCATCCTTGCTTTTCCAGACAAAAGAAATAGCAATTTGAGTTTGCTCTTAAGAGCAGCCTTGGTGGGAGTGGTAGGCAGCAGCAGAGCCTCTTAGCAATTAAAAACAGAACAGGTGTGCTGTAAAGGCTACACCTGGGTTCCTGGACCCTGCTTATCTACAACCCTGCTACTCAGGGCATCATCTGGGAGCCTGGCCCTTGGCTTCAGGACCAACCTACTGGATTAGAATCTGTGTTTAACAAGGTCCCAGGCCATCTGTAGCATCTTGAAGTTTGAGAAACCCAGTTCATAGTCCTATTTCCCAAACTTCCCTGTGGGTCTGGGTGGAACAGAATCACCTGGAGTGCTTGTTAAAAACAGATTCCTGGCCTTCCAACTCTAACCCAGTGACCCAGAATTCCCAGTAGAGAGGCCTGATAACTGGCATATTTGCCCCAGGGGCTACTATTCATGTGTGAAGAGTGAGGAATACTTCATGATGCTTTTATCTTTTTGAAGAAAATATAGAGGCATATTAAAAATAAACTACCTTCTCCAGGATGCATCTTCCTTTTGAGAAGATGCAGTCTTCTTTTTCCCAGCCACTAAATAGGATGCTAAAGATAGGGCAGAAGGAAGCAGAGAATAGTGCAAGGTTGCTGGCCAGGGATGGAGGAGAGGCTGACATGAGGAATTCTGTGGGAACAGGATGCCACCAGCAGAGGGCAGCAAAGCACGCCCTGCTGTGAGGACCTGCTGCAGTCCTGCTGTGTGGACTGGTAAGGTGGAGACAGCCGAAGAGGTCTTCTGCTACTTGCTTTTGGGACTTTGTGAAGCTGTGTGTGGACCTCAGGTCTGGCTGGACTGACACTATGTTGACCAAGTCAATGGGGGTCACAGTAGTCTCTGGTAAGATCTGAGCCAGAGCTGTCCAGTAAAAACAGAACGTGAACCGTTGTATTCATGAAAAGTATTTTTAACTTTTCTAGAAGATGCACTTTTAAAAAAAGAAAATGGGCCAGATGCAGTGATGTGCACCTGTAGTCCTAGTTACTTTGGAACTTGAGGCAGGAGGCTAGTGAGTTTGAGCTTGGGTAACATAACTAGAGAGTCCATCTCAAAAAAAAAAAAAGGATGAAATTAATTTCAATAATATATTTTATTGAATCCAACATGTCCAAAATATGATCAACATGTAATCAACATGACATTGATGAAATGGTTTATATTCTTTGTCTATCAACTCTTCAAAATTTAGTATTATATTTTGTACTTGTGTGCAAATCAATTTGAACTAACCACATTTCAAGTACTCAGTGGCCACAAGTGGCTAATGGCTACTGTATTGGACATTTCAGGGGAAATGATAAGGCTTTGGGGAGGGGAATTAGGACCAGGAACAGGGAAGGACTAACATCTGGCCTAGGGACAGATTCTGATGTTTTCATACCTGGGAAAATATTCACAGAGGGGCCACATTTCAGTTTAGTTCCTTATTGAGCATCTACTGTATGCCAGGAACTGGGCTGGGGGCTGGAGATACAGAAATCATCAACACAGTTCTAGAACTGGGTCTGGCACAGTTGGGAGAAGCAGAGAAACCACCTTTCAAATCTGTGTGGCACCTGCTGCGGCGGCTTTGTGGGCAGGCTCTGGGTGTTGGACCCTGTCTGGAGGAGGGGCTCTGGATGACAACTGAGGGGTTTTTTTTTGTTAGTTTTTGTTTTTGTTTTCCTTCTCCTAATCAGTTCCGGGTTTATTCAGAAGTTGTTTGAACATTTGTTTTGTCTGGAGAAAGAAAATCTGGCTGAGGTGAAAATTCTTAAGCCTCTAGGGCTTCCTGCAAGGAACGGTTATTACCTCATCAGCTACCTGTGGCACAGGAATCCTTCCAGGGCTTCCCCTTGACCTTTTACCAAAGGTTGGACCTACCACATTCAAGGTCTCCTGTGCCCCCAGCCATGTCGTTCTAGGTTAATGCTATTTTTGGAGTTCGGTTCTTCATTTCAGTGTGAATTTCCTCATTTTTCTGCACAAATTGAGTGAAATCCTTAGTGCATTTTTTTTTCTTAGATGGATGGAGACTAAAAGAGAATGGAAGGCCTCCAGCTGTTTGAGGCTCTGTCCTCAACGACAATCAAAATTTTCCATCTTTTCTTGTTCTTGGCACTTTCTGATTGAAATAAGATTCCAGCATTTATCTGCACCTGCAATTTTGACAAGAAAGAAAAATTTAAAAGACAAGTGAAAGAATTCTCCGAGGGAAGTCAATGAGTCGACAGTAGTCAGATGCCTGCAAATCTCTTTTTGCATTCCTCCGTCAATTAAGCTGCAGTCACATATTGGAGAGCGGAACTTAAGACTCGAGTAGAAATGCAAAAATGTGCGTCGATCAGTAGCTGGAACCTTCCTCTGGAGCGAATATTACTTGGAGAGCCGCTGATGATCCATTTGGCATTGAAATGGAGAGGATTTTGAGTCAAAGAGGCCACTTTAAATTATAGATTTGAGTTTAGTTGAAGGTCAGACTTACCTTGCATGAATAAAATCTTCAGAGATTTTGGAATATACTCAGAAAATGCAGGCTATCTTGAGCTCATAAGCATTTCCTTCAGGGGATAAAAGCAGTTTAATATTATTGCCCTCTGCATAATTATTGATCATATTAGCATAGGAAATACCTAAAAGGAAGGCAGAATAACAACCTGATGAACACTTTAATTCTCAACAGCTGACAATCTTGGGGTTTGACAGTAAGTTGCCTGGAGATCTGAGAATATTGTAAAGGTAATTTGGCCATGGCCAATAATTTCACTTTGTCTAAAAAGTGACCAAAAAAAAAATTGACCCATCGAGAGAGAAATTATTATTTAGCTAATTCCATGTGATACAAATCATTTCCCATCTCCAGGAGTTTGGGAATCACCTGGGGGATCATAAAGTTGATTTGGTTATCTGGGTGCATGTGTAATCTGATTCAAAGCTTCCTGGCAGCCAAGAAGAAGAGGGAAATGTAATAAACTGTAAATTCACAATTTAAGAGGGAGAAGTGTCAGTTCTCAAAGGAAACTGGGATTTTCGTAAGAATGATCCTAAACATTAAAAAAAAAAAAAAAAGTTTTGATTTGTGACTGTTACATTCTTTCCAAAAGCTACTGGTTCACATCACAGATTAATGATTGGAATTTAGGAAAATGAAAATGCACTTCAGAGGTTTTTGAACCTGTTAATAGGAATTAACTCCTTGTCCAAATTCCTCCCCCTCCAATGCTAATCTAAAGCCTATGTTTTCCCTGATGGCTTGCTGTGTTAATTGGATTATGGAGATAATCCTTCTCCTATAAAAAGTAATCTCTGCAGGTTTTGGAATCTACATTCTGCTGCATTTTGCAGGATTATCTCTCAAAGACAACAGATTAGAAGCACTGGTTGGTACAAATAAATGGCATTGGTATATATAGTGAAGATGTGGCTGGAGAAGGCTTCAGGGTTCCAATAATGAAAGAATGCTAGACTAGCAGTCTGAACACAAGAGTCGTAATCTCAGTATTGCCCTCATCAGTATCACCAGTAGTGTAAATTATGACATGACTTTTCTGGGTTTTCTCTGAGACCCCACTTCCTGTGCAAAAGGAGGAGATAGTACTAAGATCATTTCTCAAAATACAGTTGAAGGAAAATATGAAGAGAGCTATTAGTCAAATTGTGTAAAGGGATTGAAATGGACAATTTATCAGTGTACACTGTGAGGTTAATATTTATGGATATTATCTCATAAAATATTACTAGTTCATGAATGAAGAATTGGAGTTCGAGTACATTTGGGGAAATCTACATAATCAACTCCTTCTAGAGCACCATGATGCTCGTTAGCATATCACAGACTTGGAAGAGTCTTGCAGTGAAGAAATAAATTTATAAATTGGGCCTAGTGGTGCACATCTGTAATCCCAGTGACTTGGGAGGCTGAGCTAGGAATTTGGAGAGTTTGAGTCCAGGCTGGGCAATTTAGCAAGACCCTGTATCAAAACAAAATGAAGTAAAAAGGGCTAGGGGTATAGCTTAGTGGTAGAGAGCTTCCTAACATGTGCAAACCCAGAGCTCAATCCTGAGTACTGCAAGAAAGAAAAAAAAGGGGGGGTGTGTATTTATTTATTTATTGTGGGTGTGTATATAAAAATGTGTATTATGTAGATAACACTTTTAAGTGCAGGAATTTTCAGTTATTTTGGCTGGAGAATCCTTTTTTTCTAAAAAAAAAACCCATTAACTTATGAAATGTGGTTGGTAAATGTTGAACTAGATCGAGGTTTTCTCAAATATTTTGTTCTCAGGATTCTTAAAAATTTTTGAAGACTTCAGGGAACTTTAATTTATGCAAGTTATTCTACTATTATTTATCATATTAGACATCAAAAAGGATGCATTTTGAAATATTTAGGCATTAGTTAATTAAAATAGCAATAATAAACATATTGCATATAAATATAAATAACTTGTTTTTTTTCAAAAAGTACTATTTTTCAAAAGCAAAAATTACTGAGGAGAGTGAAATTATTTTACATGTCTGCAAAAAAAAAATTGGTTTTGTGGAAGGCATCCAGATTTGCTATGTTATTGTGTTCAACCTGTGATATATTGTTTTGGGGAAGAATTTATAAAGATATGAAATTCAAGGAGGGAGGAGAGTTCTAGTAGCTTTTTCATGAGAATTGTGGATATTCTTTGATACTATACTAAAATTTGACAAATTTATATCATGTAGAAAATGAAATGGATATCAATGAACTTTTCCAACTCTGTTTCATTAAACTCCTCAGTCTGTCATTCTTGGAATGGATAAAATTAGATATGCTTTTATAACATTATGTGTTTGTTATTTGGAAAATATTGGTTCACTGAGTTATGCAGATCTCCAATTATTGGCACATTCCATTACATGATTTCAAGTATACAGTATGGAATATACAGTATCCAAAAGTCACTTGTTAACATCACTACAAATCTCATTTGAAGAGTACTAGGAAAATGTCAAGTGCATCGTGGCAAATAAAATTTTACCTAACTTCAAAATTTTATTTGAAAGCTTGAATTTTATCGTTGCCAAGAAATACTGTTAACTATTTTCCTTTAAGCAGTGGACTCAGTTATTTTGAAGATAATGTCTGCCTCTTATTCCAGTCTGAAGAGCTACTGTTTGTTCGTTCTTTCAAATAAAAATGGTGTTGCATGAAAACCTCTGCTGGTTCAGCCTACAACTTAGCAACTACATGGTGCTTTTGCTCAGGATTTTTGTACCAGAATGCGACAGATATGCATGTGTACTTCCCATTTTGTCTCATAGAATATTAAGTCAAGGGTTGAGATGTAATAAAATTTATAATTTTTTAGTGCTTCATTAAAGGCATTCTTATGGGATACTGGCTTTTATCTTTTCTCCCTCCCTCCCTTCCTTCCTTCTTAGTACTGGAGATTGAACTCAGGGGCAATTTACACTAAGCTGGCTGGATTTTTCTTTTTAACTACTACTAATAGGTGGCAAAGAGTACAATGACTGTTAAAACAGTTTGGTGCACTGGCTTGATTCATGGTAAGGTACCAGTAGTTTTGTCCACCATTGCTTTTGTATCGTGAATGCAAATATTGTCACAGTGAAAAAGGTAATGTCTTAGTGTTTTAGTCAGCTTTTTTGCTACTGTGACTGAAAGACCTGACAAGCACAATCAGAGGAGGAAAAGTTTATTTGGGGGCTCATGGTTTCAGAGGTCTCACTCCATAGACAGCTGACTCCATTCCTTGGGGCTAATGGTGAAGCAATACATTATGGTGGAAGGGTGTGGTGGAGGCAAGCAGCTTACATCATCAGAAAGCAAGAGAGAGAGTCTGCTTATCAGATACAAAATATATACCCCAAAGGCACCCCCCCCAGTGATCCACCTCCTTCAGTCACACTCGACCTGCCTTCAGTTACCACTCAGTTAATCCCATCAGGGGATTAATTCATTAATTGGGTCAAGGCTCTAATAACCTTATCATTTTACCTCTGAGCCTTCTTGCATTTTTTTTCTTACACATGAGCTCCTGGGGGACACCTAATATCTAAACCATAACTCTTAGTACTATTGTGAAGTAAACTTTGACCCTGAAAAGGTCTTGGGGCCCCAAGGAATCTGTGCTCTGTATTTTGAGAACAACTGGATTCGATCTTCTTGAAAGTCTTCTGCCTTGTTCTAAGAATCTAAGATGAGGACAAATCAGATGCATTTACTTACCTATCTGATCCTTCTTTGTGTGCACTTTTAGGCAGTTGTTTGAGTCTAGGTGTTCAATGTGTGACCCTGGAATAGACAGTAATTCAAAGCCTAGTAGTTAAGGATATGGACTCTGGAAGCCATACCCTTGAAACCTGGCTCTATCCCTTCCCAGCTGTGTCAGCTGGGGCAAGTTTTACCTCTCAATGCTTTTATTTTTTCATCTCTAAAATGGGCACAATAAAAGTTCACAGGTAGTTGTGAAAATGAGTTAAGCTCATTACACTTAAAATGATTAGAACAGTGCCCAGGATATAGCCTGTCCTCAATAAACATTACTTATCATTATGATCGCTGATCCGTAGGAGGCCCCATCACCCTGGCTTCAAAACTATGACATATTACTTTATACCTGGTAGGGTGGCCACAATCAGAAAGTCAGACAATAAATAACAAGCATTGGCGAGGATGTGGAGAAATCAGAATCCTCAAACATTGCTGGTGGGAATGTGAAATGGTGACACTATTTTGGAAAACAGTTTGTCATTACCCCAAGAAGTCAAATTATAAAGTTATCATTTGATTCTCTCCCTTGTTTTTTTTTTTAAGATGGGAGGGGAGGAGAGGGGGGATAGTAGAGGATAGGAAAGGTAGCAGAATACAACAGTTACTAATATGGCATTATGTAAAAATGTGGATGTGTAACCGATGTGATTCTGCAATCTGTATTTGGGGTAAAAATGGGAGTTCATAACCCACTTGAATCTAATGTATGAAATATGATATGTCAAGAGCTTTGTAATGTTTTGAACAACCAATAAAAAAGGGCAGTTTATAAAAATTTAATGAATAATGAAAATATTAAAAAAAGTTATCATTTGACCCAGCAGTTTGACTCTTCAGTATATACCCAAGAGAAATGAAAACATATGTCCACACAATCACTTCTACACAAATGTTCACAGCAGCATTATTCATAATAGCTGAAATCAAAAAGTGAAAAAAATGTACATCGACTGATGAATGGATAAACAAAATATAGTATATGTATGCAATGAAGCAGTATTCAGCCATAGAAAGGAATAGAGTACTGATTCATGCCGCAAAGTCGATGAATCTTGAAAACTACGTTAAGTGAAAGAAACCATTCACAAAACTCACATGCTGTATGAGTTCATTTACATGAAGGCCCAGAACAAACAAATACAGAGATGGGAAGTGGGTCTGTGGTTGGTCAGGGATGCAGAAGGGGTTAATGGGAGGATTGGGGGTGATGGATTAAAGCACAGTGTCCTTCAGAGGTAATGAAAGTGTTCTAAAGTTCGTTGTGGCCACTACTGCACAACTCTGCAAATGTACTCAACAGTATTGAATCGTACACTTTAAGTGGGTGAATTGCTTGGTCTGTAAGTTATAGCTCAATAAAACTATTACAAATAAAAAGGAATGTCATCAATGAAAGCTTGGCCATGGATGTCTGTAGAGAAGGGAGGCATGAGGCTCTTCCTTGATAAGACTTACCTGATGTAAGCAAATGCGTCTCAACTCATTCCACCTCCCTGCGGTCTGCTTTGATCTCACCAAGAAATGTGTAGATCATTGATTCAGCATGACCCAGGGGAAGGGTGGGTTAGTGGACTGGAAATTTATGGCTTCTGGAAGGGGATAACCCATATTTTTAAAAAAGGCTAAACTGGCATTTGGATTTATATTTTAGCCTCTTGTGAGTTTAGTTAGCTATTGTTTATAACTGAAAATTTGATCATCTTGGGGTTAGATCAAGTCCATTTTCAAATACTGCAAAGTCGCGGGTCTCATGCTGGACAGTGAAGTGTTCACCAAGAGCAGTTTCAGTTGTGAGGCCTCTTGAAGACCCAGCAGCTAACTTTCCCTGGACAACACCATGACCTTCTTGCTCACATGTCTTTCTAACAACCTATGTGGCACCATAATACATTCACACACATTGATCTTCAGTATGCAGCAAGAATCCTGCCAGTTCCATGGACTGACCATCTGGTTTTTAAGCAAGACTCTTAATTGCTATTGACGGATCTGACATTCTCAGTATGGGCTAGTGGTCATTTATTTGGCTGCTTTGACTTGGGAGGGTGAAAAATGCTCTCAGAAATGGAATAGTGTTTGACCCCATCAGGAGACTCAGTGGCTTAGAACTTGTTACTCAGGCAATTTTGTGCATATCTCTTCTGCTCTCTGCCCTGCTTCCCCAGCTGCCACAAGAAGGCATGTCCTCCAAGGCCTACAATGGAAAGTGAGGTGAATGAACCATCTAGGAAGCAGGTCACAGGTGTGAGCAAGGAAGACTTAAAGGCATATATGGAGCCTTACTATCTCCCTGGGGATTTTCATTTATACAACAAATACTTGGTGGGTTCCAGGCGAGGCAGTACCAACAATAGAAAAGAGAAACCAGCAACTGCCCCCAAGGTGTTTATATTATGAAATATGGATATGGGGACCATATTCATTAATTTGCTAATGAGGACATCTACTTGGTTTTATAGTTCTACACATGGTCATTGGTTCCAAATATTTTAGTCACGGGGTTGCCAGAAGGGTCAGAAGTTTCAGGTCTGGGGAAGGTGGGAAGGATATAGATAATGTATAATAATAATAAAATTCATGTGCTCCAACACAAAAAAATGAATGCCTGGGGCAAACTTGAGCAGCAGATTCCCAGAGTGAGATTTAACATGTTGATTTGAATATGCATATTGCATGTTGACTACACCTTCCCCCTTTTATTCTCCAACACCCATCTCAAGGTACCCTCAAAGGCCCCATGTTTTAGAGATCCTGTAGTAATCACCTGATTTGTTGCAATGCATAAGGGCCTCCACATAGAAAGGAGACAAAGGTTGACCTTGAATGGAAGGTCACCTGGGTGATGACCTCAGACCTGTTAGAGGCTATGAGAAAAGAGTTAGAAAAATGGTAAATTAGCAGAAAATTTGGAGACTGAACCCGGTGCCATGATGCATGCCTGTAATCCCAGTGGCTTGGGGCTCTGAGACAGAGTTAAAAGCCAGGCTCAGAAACTTAGGGAGGCCCTGTCTCAAAATAAAAAGGGCTGGAGATGTTGGAGATGTGTCTCAGTGGTTAAGCGCCCCTGGGTCCAATCCCCAGTACCAAAAAAAAAAAAATTGGAGACTGGAAAAGGAAGAACCCCAGAGAAGCTGGTCAGAGGGTTAGCAAGAAGGGGCAGAGGGGCCTGGCAGAGGTGCTCTGCAGCAATCAGCCCTGCTCCACAATGGATGGGATCCCAACAGTATTATTGTTTCCACTTCACCAGACTGTTGTCATTTACACTTTAAAATATTATGAGGTGCAGCAGGGGAGAGGGAGATGGTATGAGATGCAGCAGAAGTTTGACAGTAATAGGCATCACTAGGCAGCAAAATGAAAATAAGCAGATAAGAATAGATTAGGATGTTAAGAAAAACAAGGTATTTCTTAAAAAAAAAAAAAGGAAGAGAAACTGAAGTCAAAAGAGAAATTTAAAGAAGGATGAGTTTTATCACAGCACTGGGAGTCAGAAGCCAGCATGAGCAAGTAATTTCTGTTCACAGGGGCCAGATCTAGGCTTTGGGGGCTTAAACCAGAACAGTCTGGGGAAAGGTGGGCCCTGAGTTTTGGCTGCAATGGCTTCACAGGAAATCCTCCCATGACTACATGGTGGCACCTGCAGGGACCTCATAACTCCTCCAATATGGTCTCCCTTTCACCTTCAGCATAACTTCTAGATGGCTCCATTGGAGGCCTGGCATGGGTGAGGCATTCGTAAAACTGCTGGTGGGCACCTCAGACTTCCATGGGCCAGCCTGTCTCCCCTTCCCCTTCACACTCCACAGCTTGCCAACCCCACGTTACCTGCCATTGCCTTGAGGTCAACAATACCAAATACTCATTTTGAGGCCTCTGCCTGCATTATCCCCCATTCACACTCCCCACCTCTTCTTTGTTTTCATCCTTTGAGAGTGGGGCCCCTACTCCCCCTATCCTGGGCAAGGTGACCTGTGCAGGCTCATGCTCTCCTAGAACTCTGTACATATCCTCATCACAGAACTTTCCACATGGTCCTGTATTTACCTGTTACCTTCTATTGTCTGCAAGCGCTGACTGGGTAGTTGAAAGCCTGGGCACTGGAACAGATTGGATTATATTGTGGTTACAACCTTGAGCAGGTAGCTTTACTTTTTCGATGCTTCCTCAGGCAGGAGAGGAATAATGATAGTGCTTACCTTGAAGAGCTGTTGCAAGGACCACAAGTAATGGCCTTCAACTCCAGGTAAAGTGATAAGCTTGGCAGGTGGATGGTTATGGGTGGTACTTAGCCCACAGCCACGGGGAACAGGGACTACTAAGCCCATTCTTGTGTCTCCTGTGCCATGCAAAGGGTCTGGTGTTTAGCAAGCACCACTGAATTGAGCCAGGACAGATAACTTTGCATTAGCCTGGGAGATGTCAGTTTAAATGACCAAGAAGTAAAAATTACAAAATGCTTTCTGGCCTCCTGAGAAAATAGTCATTTTCTTGATTATAAGAAGGAAGCATACTAAAATGTACAAATACAAAAATAAAGTAAAACCACCAATAGCTAGGGTGACTACATAATTTATCATAAAACAGGAGTGCTTTTGAGAGTGAACCACAGTGCTCTTAAAATTAGACTGTTCCTGGTAAACCAGGACATCTATAAGCTCTGCTCCCCAGAGATGGCCAAAGTTAACAGTTTTGTTACATAGTCTTCTAGTCTTTTTTCCTTATGCTTATTCTGTAAATAGTTTTTTCTAACCTGGTTTCCTTTTACTTAATAATATATCATGACATCCCTTCATGACATAAATATAGATCTTTATCATTATTTTTAATGAGTGCATACTACTTATTTGGATTTACTTTAATTTATTCAACTGATCCTGTATTGATGGATATCTAGATTGTTCCAATTTTTGAGAATGATAAAATATTTATAAAGAAATCTTCAAGTTGCTTGTTATCACTTTGTGGATTGGAATTTTGCAGGGACAATATTCAGATGGCCAATTATTTTCTCTAAGGTGCTTTTCCCTCCACAGTGGCTGTATCTGTTGCCTCCAGGGACTTAGTTACAATCTTGTGGACTGGCTAGCTATTTTCCCTATGGGCATATGCAGAGAAAAGTTAGCATATTCTCCCCTTCCATTAAATATTATTAAAAATAGAGTCATTTTATAAAAACAACCAAACAGAATTAATAACTAATGTTACTGACAATTGCATTTAAATAGGTGACACACTATTTCAAAGAGGTAAGGAACTGTGAATGCTGCTATTTAATTAGGTACCATTTTTACTGGCCCTCAATTCTGATGCTACTTGAGTAAAATGTTTAGTTCATTCATTCATAAATTCATTCATTCAAAAAATGACTAATTGCAGGCTTGTGTCAGTCATAGAGAAACTTTCAGCAATTTAAATCAAATACAATAAAACCTCATTTATGCAGATTCCACTGACTCATTAAGAAATTTTACTGTACTCCTGCTTGGCGTCATTCATTCAAATATCTCACTTTAATTGAGAATCCTGGCTACTATCCTATCCCGTGAGCCACTCCACGGCACATCAGCTTCTTGATATCCTCAAGGGATATAGTCAGGAGAACTTTGCAATCTCCAAATTTGGGAACTCCATTAAAGCACTTTTTGCATAGTGTTGTATAGATGAAGATAAGTAGAGCAAAACAAAGCTATGCTGATGCAGATGCCCGGCTGTCAGAGAACCTAGCAGGTTGGTGTGGCACGGGAGGCTGAGGATTTCTGGAAGCACTGAATATTGACCAGTTGTTTCAAAATAGGACAATAAGCCAAGACTTGAAAGCATACTGGTAAAAAGATAAAGAGAGTTTGAAGATTAAAAATGGAGAGATGGGTGAGAAGTTTTTTTGGAGAAGAAAAGATAAAGATGATCAAGCTAAACAGAAACTGGCTTGTATTAGTTAGATCCTACTTTAAAACTGGCAGGATATGTAGGGTTTTCTTTTTTTTTTTTTTTTTTTTGGTACTGGGGATTGAACCCAGGGGCACTTAACCACTGAGCCACATCCCCAGACCTTTTTATTTTTTATGTTGAAACAGGGTCTCGCTAATTTGCTTAGAGCCTCAGTAAATTGCTGAGGCTGGCTTTGAACTTGCAATCCTCCTGCCTCAGCCTCCAGAGCTGCTGGGATTACAGGTGTGCACCACGGCCCACAGCATAAAATTGTCAGGATATGATCAAGTCCCAGAGGGAATGCTAAGGCTTGGCAGGTGGTAGGTGGATTCATGTTTTAGAAACTTCATCTCCAAAGTTGTGTTAATGATATTTGGGAGTGGAGACTTTGGTGGTAATTAGGATTAGATAAAGTCATTCCTGCCATGGCATTGGTGGCTATATAAGAAGAGGAAGAGACGCCTGGGGGAGTGTGCTTGCTTTATTTTGCCATGTGCTGCCCTCCACCTTTTATAGCAGGAAGGCCTTTCCCAGATACTGCACAGATGCCAGCACCATGCTCCTGAACCTCCCAGCCTCCAGAATTATAAGAAATAAATTTCTTTATAAATTACCCAGCCTCAGGTGTTTGCTATAACAACAGAAAACAGGCCCAGTCAATGAGTACCTCAGTTTTATATTGTTATGTAACAAAATCCCATGAACACGAGCGTGTCTTAACAACACCCACATATCTCATAGTTTCTGTAGGAAGTCTGGACATAGTCTCTCTGCTCAGGTCTCTTATATAACTGGAATCAGGTTGTCAATAGGGCTCTGGTCTAATCTAGAGCATAGGGTTCCCTTCTGCACTCATTCAAGTTCGGGTAGAATTCAGCTCCTTGTGGTTGTTGGGCTGATTGCCGCTTTCTTCCTGGCTATTGGCAGGGGTTGCTCTGCACTCCCAAGGGGGCTCTCAGGCTCTAGCTACATGGCCCCCTCCACCAGCAGTTGCTTTCTACCAAGCCAACATGTGTCTCTTTTGAGGGCTCACATAATTAGGTCATGCCCATCTGAGACAATCTCTCTTTTAATTAACTCAAAACCAACTGATTAGGGACCTTAATGACCTTTGTAAAGTCCTCGTGCTGGTATTCATAGTCCTGCTTGCACCCAGGGCAAGGTGTTATTTGGGACACATACACCACGGGGCAGAAGTTGTGAAGGACATCTTAGGATTTTGCCAAATCCAATGAGATAAGCAAAAACAACTAGAAAAAGCATTGCTATCGTGATCCTGAAGTCACTTGGGCTCATAAACATGAATGTGGTTAACAGTTCATGCCAGGCCAAATGTTCTGTTTGTAACAATTGCAAACCTTTAAAGAGCAGAAGGAGAATCTCCAGGAACCATGCCATGGGCCATTCCCTAGGTTAATGTCCCAGTTGAGAGATCAGTACAGGAGGGGCAGGGTGGCAGAGTTTGACTGGGGACATCATTCCTTCTACTGAGGCCCAGTGAGTCTGTTTTCTGTCTACTAGTTAAGTCCTGAGGGACCACTCAGGGTAAAAACTGCTGGCAATGCCCAAGCCTCTAAGCAAAGGTCTTCAGGGAATGAGCACCTAGCAAAGGATGGTTAGGATGGTGCTGTGTGCATGGCAGTGTGTACGTGTGTGTGTGTGTGTGTGTGTGGAGGGCAACGAGTAAACGTTCAATTAAATATCAACATCCCAAATAAGTGTGGCTGCACTTAACCTCCACACTCGTTCTTAATGGACAGACATTCAAGATGTCACATACAAAAAGGCAATTTTCCAAAGGGAAAATTCTATCCCAGACCTGCTCTAAATCAGTAGGTCCATATTAGGAGACACATGGTGATTTACTGCAGCAAGATTTTACCCTCTTACCGGTCACAGGTGCTTGTGGGTGGGAGAACAAGGCACCTCATTGTGGTCACTGTCCTATATGCAGCTGTTTTTACCTGACACACCTCCAGCTGCCAAGTACTCCATCACCCCAAATGCCAACATTCCTGCAGTGGTAAAAACGGGAGGGAGAAGTAGGGGGCTGTTAGGGCCATTGTGGTCTGGAACAGGTACCCCATTAGTCAGATTCCTACAGGGGAGAAGCTTAGGGGGAGAGCAGGAATCCTTGCCATCATGGGAACTGATGATATAAACTCAGAAAAAAAAAATAGATTTGAGCTCTGAGTCGAACACAGTTGAGGGCTTAGTCTCCGAAACTCTTGTCCCTGAGGCCTCTATCTTGGGCTACAGACAGACCAGGTTAGGTCTATGTTTGCAAAGCTAAGGGACAGACATCCATTTGCAGTTACTGAAAACCGTCAGCATCAGAGAGAGATCTGGATGGAACCAAAAAAAGTTGCAAAACTTTGAAACCCCAGAATCTGCAGGAACTTAAATTACCCAGGACCTGGGGATATACAAAACAGAGAAGGAGGGGAGATGCCAGGTGAGGATACAGCCTCTGAATTTTGTGGACACTCTACTGCTGGGCAGAAGACAAGGCTCACTCATTAGTGATGTGAAGCAATGCCCAGTGTCCTCCTTGTTGGACTCAAGATTTAAATAAATGCCTCAGAAGAGTGACAGCTTGAGTAGGTCATGGGCTTCAGAGTCCCTGATGAAAAGTGCTGCATTATTGATGAGCACTGAGGGTCACCTCTTTTCTCTGCATGGAGGCCTGGGCTGAAAAATTAGAAGGAAGAAGGGGTCCAGCCCCATGCCTGCCATCGAATGGTCCACTATCTGCCAGGAACTCTTCTAAGTGATTTATGTAGGAATGGTTATTTTTGTTTAAAGGGGAAGCTAAGGAACACATAGAGAGATGAGGTGTTTGAGGCTACATGAATAACAAGTGGCCCACCTGAGATTTGAATGGGCTTGGAATCACAGTAGGGTCAGAGTCCTTGTGTTGGGGGGGAGGGCAGGCTATTTTGGTCTCCTGTCATGCTGGGCTGCTTCATCCAACCAGAGCAGAGAACCCACAGGATTTCGCAGTCTTTTCCAAGCATGCAATGCTCACAAAACAGGTAAAAAATGTCAAGTGCACAGAAGCCAGTAAAATGAAGCCTGGAGTTGCTGGGTGGCAATGACAGGCCTAAGGAGGTACCCCTTTCTCTCCACTGCACACTGCCTGCAAGATTATTGATTGCAACATTACAGAAATGCCACTTTCCACTTCAGGGCAATTGTTACTTGCAGTACCAGATGGCTGTCCTCAGGGTTCACCTCAGCTAAGCATAAATATAAAACTCACTATTTCTGAGGGGGGTCCGACGATGCCCAGGTGTGTGGTTCCAAAGCAATTTTACTTCGAGTAAATCAGTAGGTCCATATTAGGAGACACATGGTAATTTATTGCAGCAAGATTTTATGTCTTTGTCAGTCATTAGCAAAATTTTGTACCAGAAATTCTTTCCTCTTTAATCTTGGTGGGATTGGCATTACACATAACTCGACGATTAAGACAAGAATATCTTGCAGATAGGGAGGTCGTTAATCTAAAGGGTTTCTGCAGTGTGAAATGCAAATGCTCAGTGACAGGTATGTCAGGATCCCCCAAAGCCTTCTTAATCTGCCATAAAGGGATCCAAGGAAAGGTTTGATTATTTTGTTAACACAAATAAGAAGCCCGTTTGCAGCTCAGCTCTCTTTGCAGCTCCAATTCCTTTACCATTTGTTCAGATAAACTTTCCAGCCCCTGGAGGGTCAGCTCATCAACAGCTTCTTTCCCTCTGTGTTCTCAATGACAGACCTGGGATTTGGGGTCTGCATGCACAGAAGGTGAGGGTAAAACAGACAGTGTTGCTCTCTCTCTCTTTCTAGTGTTGCTCTGTGGATCATGACCAGCTCTTTTCTCCTGCACTCCACCTCTCTCAGGTGTGTGTGTGTGTGTGTGTGTACGCTCAGGGCTGGGGGGGGGGGCCTGAACTTTCCATACTCATCTTCTGGAGTGATGGTGTTATTGGTCCATTCTGGGAGATGAGCAATGTTGGCACGTGAGTCAGCCTTGCTGAGCTTTAGGAAGCTCCATTTCTAACCCAGTTTTGCCACCATTAACTGTGTGACTTTGGGCAAGTCATCCCTGTTGCGTCAGTTTCCCTGACTCGAACTAATGATTACGAAAGTCTTTTTAGTTTTAGATCCCACACCCCTGTTACCTTTGCTCCACAATATGCTCAGAGGCCCTCAGTGAAGAATCTCACAATTGGCTCACTTTATTTGGTAAGTTTTGCCTCCTATTGTCTTACATTAGCCCAGACAATGACGTGCCAGATAGAAAACAGTGTGTTCAAAGGGTGGAGTCTGGTGTTGGACTTCCAGTTCAAATCTTGGCTCTGCATGACCCGCAGGAAATCTTGTAACCTGTCTATGCTTTAGTTCTCTTGTCTCAAAAAATAGACTGGACCATAATAGTACCAACCTCATAGACATCTTGTGAAAATTAAATAAACGTATATTTATAAAACACTTAACACAATTCGTGATCTATGCTGAATACTAAATGTTAGCTGTATTATTATTTTCATTATTCTCTATACCTTGTGGGAAAAAAAAACTATGAGGTCTCATTCCTATTACAAATTTAATCAGAACATCACTTCCACCATCAGTCAAAACAATTAGTCTTTATTTAGAGATTGGTATAAAATAATGGGGACTCCCTTCTTCACATATGCCCCAAGATTTTGTGGGGCTGTCCATCTTATCTGGGAGGATGAAGATGAGGACAGCAACTTTTTTGGGGTTCCACAGCAGGCCTTCCTGGCATTGGCCCATGATCTGCTTCCTTCCTGCTTTTCTGGAACCCAAGATCCTTACCCCTAACCCAAGTGTGCTGCCTGTATACAGCTTTCTGGTTTTGTTCTCAAAACCTACAGAGCATTTGTAGAAACTGCCATGGTTTCATGCCAGTGAGGGATCTTTGTGTCTTTCTTTCCCCTTCACCATTTTCTCTCCCTCCTCCTTGGCTTTTTTCCCTTTTTCTTCCCCAGGGGGTCCCTCTGGTTGCTCTCTTCATCTTCTCTTCATCCCCAGAGTTCTCCAGGGGCTCATCCACCATGGTCTCGGCTTAGTGCCTTGCAAAGAAAATTCTGTCCCTCTGCACCTTTCAGCAAAAGTATCAGCCCAAAAAGTTTCGGAAAAAAAAATTCATTATCTTTAATGGGATTTCTTTACCAGTCCTGGCCAGGAGGGACCCGGGTTCCCAGGAAATCTAAATTAATGAATGCCCTACCATGGGGTGTGGAGGGGAGTGGGGGAAGCCAACCAAACTGAGATATAATTTCTTTTCGAGCTTTGCAATGAAGGGTGAGAGTCTAAAACAGAAAACCTAAAAGACTGTCTAGCTAGGAAAAAAGAATTTAAAGTTTCCCCGAGAACCCCAGGACTGTTCTGAATCCGTTCTGAGCCAAGTAGAAATATTTGGATGAGGGGAAATGGCTGCTCTCTTGTAATTGGCATCTCGTTGATCAGGGACGACTATCTAAGACCATGAGAGGATTGTCAGGAAAATCAGCGTATAGAACATTTTACTAACAAATTCCTAATTTCATCTGTGCCAACCACGAAACTTATTGTACTCATTTTGGCTCTTGAACGAAAGAGCAACTGGCGGGTACCTTTGGGGTCTTGGAAGGAGATTTAGAGAGGTTTGTTAGTCTATTAGAAAGCAGGGGGAGCGGTCTTCCCTTCAGCTGTAAACTCCAGAGAAGTCTATTAGAAGTCTCCACGTACAGCTCGAATCTCTTTCCCCTTTGATTCAATCACCCCGAGTCATTAGGCTGGCTGAACAGCACTTTGGACTGCACACTATAAATAATTAAAATGTAGAAACATGTGTGGTCACCTGACACAGCCCCCAGAGCTGTGCAGAGGCAGAGGATGTCTGGCTTTGTGCTGAGCTTCTTGCTGAGGCTGGAAGTTTTAAAGCTGCCTAACTAGTCCCAGCCTCGTCCTCCCAGCGACAGCCTCACATTCTTCACTGGCCCTGAACTGGCGTTTGGTACACCTGTCACACTCTGCAGCTCCTTGGGGAACCTGCCCTTCTAGGCCAACTCCTCCTACTGGTGCTATGTTTCCAGACTGTCCCTCCAATTGATGTCCCTCCAGGTATGGCAGATGGCATTTTCCAAAAGAAGCTGTGTGTTAGTTCTGAGGGCTGCCATAAGTTTACCATGAACTTGGTGGTTTAAAATTGTACAAAGTACCTTCTCTCACAGTTTTGGAGGCTGGAAATCTGAACACGGAGGTGCCCACAGGGCCATGTTCCTTCTGAAGGCGCAAGGGGAGGGTACTTCTGTGTCTCTTCCCACTTCTGGTGGTTCCTGGCTGTCCTTGGCTTGTGGTGGCATCACTCCAGTCTCATCTTCTGTCTTCCCTTGTGCCTGCCTCCTCTGTGACTGTGTGACAGATCCTCTTTTTATAAGGACACTAGTCACTGGACTTAGGGCTCATCCTAATCCAGTATGATCTCATCTTAATTATATCTGCAAAGACCCTTTTTCCAAATAAGGTCATATTCTGAAGTCTAAGGACACATGAATTTGAGAGTGAGAGGACACTATTTAATCTATTACCACCCTCTATCATCTTTCCTACCCGCATGGCCTTCCAGAAATTGACACTCTCCCATTAAGAGCCAAAGTCTGTGCCCCATCCCCTAACCTGGATGAACTTCTGTGACCACTTCAACTAACAGAGTATGGTGGAAATGATGTTGTGTGGCTTCCAAGGGTCACAAAAGACATGTCACAAAAGACATACAGCTTCTGCCTGCCCCTCTGTCCCTTGCAGTGCATGCCAAGATATCATGTGGCGGGTAACTGTAGTTCCCCCAGCTTTCTAACAGCAAAGCCAGGGGGCCAGTCCATGTGAGTGAGCTATGAAAGAACTGGTGTTGCATGAAGCCCAGACTTCGCCACCTAGCCAGACCCAAATAGCATATTCAAAAGCAAGCAATGACTGTTGTTTTAGTTCTCTGTGTCTTAGGGTGGTATTTTATGCAGGTTTAGGTATTCCTGGCAAACAGAGCCTAACCTTCAGAACTTTGTAACTCTTCTCCATAGTCTCCTCTTTTCTACCTCTTGAGTAGTTAAGTCCATAAATCTCCTCCCCTCTTCTTGCCCTGCCTAACTGGGTATTTCACTCTGAATTGGATCATTAGCATCTTAACTGGCTTCTAAACTTTGGTCTCTTCCTTCCTCTATCCTATCAAATTATCTCTTTAGCGCAATTTGGCCTTGCCACTATTGTGCTCAAAATTCACTGATGGCTCTCCATTTCTTAGGGAATTAAAAAAAAAAAAAGAAAATTCCTTAAATGAGAGTCAAGCCTTCTTTTATTTTGTAAGGGTCCGGTGAAGCGTCAGAGGAAGAGACCACAAGAGACTGGCTTCATGCAATAAGCAGGAGGGAGTTTATTGAGGATCCAATTCAGCGCGCTGAGGCTCCAGGCAGGCTCGCTCAAGAAGGGAGGGCAGCCCAGAGCCCAGAGCAGAGGTCAAGCAGTGCTTAAGTACACTTTTTGGGGAGGGCGGGGGGGGGGGCTTTGTATACATCAGAACAAATCATCATGAGGCGCGGGAAAATTGAACAACAAATCCTAAACATGATTAGTTCATTCGTTGGCGGGAACAGGTCGGACGGGGGTGATTGGTCACTCCTAAGCGGGGTACACATTCAAACTGATTGGTTTTAGGGCCTAAATGACTACATAACAAGTTACACAGAGTCCCAGGTTATTAGACAACCAGGGAGTCAGTGGGAATATTTACTGGGCAGTTCCAGTATTGTCCTAACAGCTACAGGGATTTCAGGTTTTGCAGGTAGCATAGAAACCTAACAATACCTAATCCTTTACATTTTAACTCAGGCCTTGCAGCTTAGAAACTTTACAACACCCGGTCTTTTACCCTTTAACTTTTACGCTTTAACTTCAATTTCTTTTACCCTTACAATTTAGCCTCAGTTTACTTTTCCTACCTCATTGGCTGTATCTTTTCCATAAAGATTCTGTGCATCTAACAAGTCAGACTCTTCTCTGTTCCAAATACACCTTGAGCTGGATCTTCCTCCTTGGTATCTTGTTCAGTTTTTAGTTATACTTTCAACCTTTAGTTATACTTTCTGAGCACCTCTTCATGCCAGGCCATGTACAGGAAACTGAAGGACCCTGGAGCACTCCTTCTCTCCATCTTCTCACTTCGTCTCATTGGAGTCCTACCCACTTGCCAAGGCACAGCTCCAAACTTCACTAGCTCCATGAAACCTTCCCAGATTTCTTAGGCAAAAGTTATCTTTTTTTTTTTTCTCCCTCTGAAATCTTGTATCTTTTTCTCCAGTCAAACCCATGTGACCACACCATGCTTCTCAAGCCTCTGGACTCTTATGCATGCTGGGTTTTCTTCCTTTGCCCTTTCCAATTGGTTGACATCCAGTTACCTTCATACCCATCTTTTCAGAAATTTTCTGTGACCCACTTTGTTTGATTTAGATATCCTAATGTATAACAGTCTTTGTCCTAGAATGGATCCTGTGGTTATCTCTGTGGCTCTGAAAGGGCAGGGATTAGGTCATTTATTCCTATCTGTACTTTATGTAGCTAGCCCATAGAGAGAGCTATGTAAATGTTTCTTGAATGACTCAATGTTGAACACATGAAGATCATGCTAGAGAGATCTAAAAGGTTTTTTTTTTTTTTGACATGGTTGGGAAAAGATTTGGAAATGAATTAAAACTAAAACAAACAAAAAGATTTGGAAATGAGAATTTGCTTAACCACTAAAGGTTCATGGTTGCATTTTAGGTTCTTTGAGTTGATTATTGAGCTTGACTCCAGGTAAAAGGAATTTATACATTAGTCCCCCCTTACCCTCAGGGGATACATTCCAAGATCATAGGGTGAAGGCCTGAAACTGTAGATAGAGGCCAAGCCTATATTACTAAGTTTTTCCCTATATGTATATACCTATGATAAAGTTTAATTTATAAATTAGTCACAGTAAGAGATTAACAGCAACTAATAATAAAGTAGAATAATTGTAGCAATATGCTATCATAAAAGTTTTGTGAATGTGGTCTTTTTCTCAAAAGACTTTACATTGTACTGTGTTTTCAGACTGAGATTGACCTCAGGTAGCTGCATCTGTGAAAAAGAAAACTGTAGACAAAGGGGTTACTACACATAGTCCTTTATTGGCCCCCAACCATGTTTTGGTAATAAAGAAACATTTTAACCATAAGATATTCAATTTTGCATTTTACTAATGTTTATTTTGTTCTCAGTATAAACATCTTTTATCTGTTCAACAAAATTATAAATTTACAAGGATAGATTTTGCATATTTCATTTATTTTAATTTTGATTTTATTTTCTTATAATTCTGACACATAGTGAAATTTGAAAACCACGGCTCTAAAGAAAACAATTTGGCCAGTTTGGAAAAACCCCCAAAAGATCCAATCTGAGAATAAGTGTTTTGTTAAAGTTGATCTATCTTTGTCTGCCCTTCATCTTACTTCAAATAAAACCCTATATCAATAGTTCTGAACTTTTGACTGGAAAACTTTTTTTTGTTTTTTATTTTTTATAATTTTTTGTTGTAGATGAACACAATACCTTTATTTATTTATTTATTTTAAATATTTATTTTTTTGATTTGGTTGAACACAATATCTTTACTTATATATTTATTTTTATGTGGTGCTGAGGATTGAACCCAGGGCCTCACATGTGCTAGGTGAGCACCTTACTACTGAGCCACAACCCCAGCCCCTGATTTATTTATTTATATGTGGTGCTGAGGATTGAACCCAGGGCCTCAAGCATGCAAGGCAATCGCTCTACCACTGAGCCACAAACCCAGCCCCAAAACTTTTATTTTTTTGACATTTTTAGATGGACAAATAAATATTGTAACATTTATTGTGTACAGGTTGTTTTGACACACATTGTCCTTATCATCCTTGGAGGATAGGTTCTGGGATCTCCTGCAAATGCTCAAATCCATGGATGCTCAAGTGCTTTATCTAAAATTGCATTGTTTATACATGTAACTTACCCACGACCTCCTGTGTTCTTTAAATCATCTCTAGATTACTTACAATACTTAATACAATGTAAGTGCTATATAAAGAATTGTTATATTGTATTATTTATGGAATGATAACAAGAAATATCTGTACATGTAAAGTGCTATGCATTTTTTAAAAAATATATTTTTGATCTGTGGGTGATTGACTCCTCCAAAGCAGACCTAAGAATATGAAGGATCACCTGTGCGAATATATTGTGGAATGGCTATGTCGAGCTTATTAGGAATATGCACTAACTTGCACACCTCTCATTTTTTGCAATTAGAATACTTAGCTAATCTCCTAGCAATTTGGGGGAATATAATATGTTGCTATTAACTGTAGTCACCATTTTGTACAATTGCATATTTTTTTCTCCCACAATCCCTATTTTATTTTGGGAACATATAACCCCCTTAATATTTATTTTCATGAGGAGACACTAGTCTTCCCCCTCCCAATTATTATTGATTTCCTTTGAAAATCACTGCTTTCACATGTACTAATCTAGAAAGCTGCTTCCTTACCTTGAATGGAAAAAGAAGCTTCTAGATGTTGAACTATGGGAAGTGAATTCTGAAGAGAGATGCTTTCTGGGAGGGAAGCACCATCTCACACTCTAACTCATCTTTTCTTTCAGGGATAGGATTGTGAACCCTGAGTTTCTTGGGATGTCATTATGCATGCTGGGATTTAATCATCTGAGACCCCCACACACACATCCCCTAAAGTGCCCCTGGGGACCAGGAGGACATTACTGTAGGAGAGAGGTAGGAGCTTAGAAAAATCCAGAGTGTGAGCTATGTAGTTCCCTGACCTCTCCTAGGCTCTAATATTAAATCTGTGACTCTTGAGAGCATTTGCTGAGGGAATCCATCATCCTTTTATTTTGTATTTCCTGGGTCTTACTCAATATTATGACCCTAGGGGGAAAAAATGCCGCCACTGGTAGTACTTGAGTTAATGTTACTTGCAGCTTTATCCAGGAACAATTCTGCCATGAAATACTCAGCTGTAAAAGAAACAAGATGACTGAGAAGGATTCTTTTGAGTGTCTCTGGCATGCAGAGAGGCGATGGGGATCTTCGTGTGTACGTGTGGGAAAGTGAGGCGGGATGATAAATAGTGTGCTACCTCTCCTTTAAGAGTACGTCCTTTTATTTCTGACACTTAAAAAGACACTGTCAAAAAGATGTTTTACTGATTTGACTTTCTGTGCGGGAGAACGTGCAACAGTTACCTAGTAAGTGGTTTTATAGGGAGTTTCACCCACACGTTATAATAAACTGAGCACAAAGATAACATATCTTTTGTGCTTTTACAGTGCTTGGATGATAACTGTGAAAAATTATCTAGTGGAGGTTAGCAAACTGTACCTGTGGTCTTTTTCTCATGACCTCTGTATGATAAAGTTGACTATCTTGGAGCATGATGCATCGTCAAATAATAGGTTTGCTTGTCTGGCCAACAAGAAGTAATTGAGGAGTGTTATAGTTTTACAATCGTGTTTCAATGACTCTGTTGCTTTTGAGTTGTTAGACCTGAACAAAATGGGTCAATGTTGAAAGAATAAAGTTTTCTCTCTCTCCCCCTCCCTCATCTCCCACCTTCCTTCATTTCCAAGTCTTTATTTTATTTTATTTTTTATTTTTTATTTTTTTCAAGGGTGGGGTGGGGTCATGGGACTTGAGTATCATGATTTTCTGCCCAAGAATTCTGGACTCTTCATTTGGGGCTTCAGATGGAAGGTTTGATCTTAGTTTAATGACTTAGAGCAAATTTGATTTGACTTATCCATTGAGAACTCTTGTATTCTTTCTATCTTTGGGGAGAAAATAGGTTAATAAGATTATTTTGTTTCTGGGGTTCTTGAGACTCCAGATCTATGTCTTTAAGGAATAATTTCCCCTGTACTTTCTTAAGACTTTTTGGGAATAGAGCAAAGATGAATGACCTAGGGTAGGTAGCAAATTAAGGGACATTTGATTTTGCTACATTCTATATTCTTTGGGGCAAGTCTCACCAGAATTTCATAAAGTATTACACCTAACACTAGTTCCATGTAATGTGTGACGAAGTGAGTTTGGGAAACATTGTGTACCTAATCTAAACCCTTATTTTGGGGTCTCCATGATGAACATCAGCACATGAGAAGCCTGGAGAAGTCCAACAACAGGGAAACGTTCAATACTGGCATTTCCCAAAGATGACCACAGAATCCCCCAAGAGCCCCAGCATCCTGTAGAGCTTATGTGCTGCACAATGTATTTAGGAGAATTTTGAAAAACGGAGGTTTTTGTGATTTATAAATATAGCTGTTGTTCTTTCCAAAAAGAAACCATCAAGAGACCAATCACTGCTTAGCAACAGCACCCCCCCCCCACCGCCACCCTAGACATATGCACATATGTACTTGTCTTAGAAATAATTTTTTAAAAATTGGGCTATCAAAATCAAAACTTGAGAACTTGTGCATGCATAGAAAGAGTTATTTTACTGTTATGATAGCCAAGGAGCTTTTTAGGAAAATAAACAAGATAAATGATTAAGATTTGCATTTGTGTAGGAGTGTTTGATGGACTTGTTTGTGTTTGCTGCTGGTGAGAATTATGGGAAATGAAGCAGGGAACTACGGGGGTCTGGGAGAGAATTTATTTCAAAGAACAAAAATCGCAGGTATGATTGACTAGGGGTGAAAAGGAAGTGATGGGTCAAGGATGTAGCTCGGAGGTAGAGCACTTGCCTAGCATGTGTGAGGCCCTGGGTTTAAGCTCCAACCCTGCATTAAACAAATACAGAAAAGCTGGTGTGTTGCCTGCTGCCTGAATATGGCAGCAGAGCGGTGGCACCCTCCCTGCAGAAGGGAAAGCTGTGTGCCAACCCAATACTGCATTGGGACTCCTATAGGAAATATGAATAGAGGGATGATAGCTATTAGATAAACCAGCATCCAGTGACAATGACATGGCTTAGGGAGCATAACTCAGTAGCTGAGAAGTGGGCAATGATAGCAGCGTGAGCAGTAGCCCTGGGGAGACAGAGAAGGGCCTTGGAGGTGAGTTATGGCAGCTGCATGTATGTAGAAAGTATACAGATTTAAACTGGGAGTTCTGTGGACATACCTCCCCCTCTGCCAGGGGCTTGAGAATCTTGAAAGCAGGTCATAGGGCTAATAGAAGCTAGCACCTCTATAAAAATAGAACTTAATTTGCACCACAGGGTGAAGTCCCATGACTCTAGCAAATTACACTCCTGGCCAATCGAGTCCAACTGTTGCAAACAGAAGAGATAGACACTTCAGGGAGTGCAGCTGGGCCATAGGATCGTTGTATTAGTTTGTATTGCTGCACAACAAATCACATCAACCCTTAAAGGCTTAAACCCATATAAACATTTATTATCTCACATAGTAGGACAGGAATTCAGGAGCAGCTTATATGGGAGTTTCTGTCTCAGAGAGTTTCATGAGGTCAAAGTGAAGGTGTCATGAGGGTCTCAGTCATCTGAAGGCTTGACTTGAACTCAAGATCTGCTTTTTAAGATGGCACACAACATGGCTATAGGCCCAGTCCTCAGTGCCTCGCTGGCTGTTGGCAGGAAGCCTCAATTCCTTCCTATGTGCCTTTATGACATGGCAGCTGGCTTTCCCCAGAATGAGTGATCCTTTTATAACCAAGACTCAGAAGTCTAACACATCACTTTGCTATATTCTCTTTGTTAGAAGCTTAACACTAAGTCCATCCCACATGTAAGGGGAAGGGAATTAAGCTCCACTTTTTGAAGGGAGAAGTGTCAAAGACATTGTGGATGTATTTTAAGACCACTACAATGGTGGTTCACTTCTATTTAATCCCTTCAAGAAGTTAAAGGGTAATAGGAGTGTCGGGGAACATAGGAGAGAAAGGTGTGGATAAATGTGCTGGCCTGCACAGAGGTGAAATCTATTATGAGTTATAGAAAATCTTTTTTAATTTATTTTGAAATCAAAAGATGGGCTCCAGACAGGATTGCTTGTTAAGTTGGATGAAATTAAAAATAGCTTAAACGTTTGGGAAGAGGGGGGAGATGATTAGTTCTCAGGATATATTAAATGTCCTCACACGAGAAGGGAGTCAGCTATTGGGAAGGGCTGCTTTGGAAAACATATGCTGTGTCAAACTCTGCCAGCAGATGCAGAATCTGCTGCTAAAGTTAGCTCCCGAGAACAGGGCTGGATGGGCTGCCATCACAGATGTCTCTGGAGCCAGCACCCGAGACAAATATAATTCTTACCCCTGGAAAGCAAGGCTCCATGCTAGAGCTTCTCACCCTGGTGGAGGGGTTAAAGGGAGGTGTGAAGGCAGATTTAGGACCCCAAATGCCGACTTCTCTGTGATTCCTGAGAATAACGGATGATTTTGAAGCCACAAGGTATGCTGGTATTTTGCATTTCTAAATTTGGGAATCCTTCATAAGGTGAATTCTTGTTTCTTTAAGAGGAACCCAAGGCCTGATTGGAAGGCTTTTGAAACACATATTTTGAGATTTATAGTCTGAAATGTTAGAGGAGATGAGATAAGTGTGCAGAATGCCTAAAACAGCCGAAGAGGAGTTAGAGAACAACAATAATGAGAAATGATTTAAGTGATTTCTTTAGTGCAGGAAGCAAACACTTTTCCCCCAACAAGAAGGGGACCCAGTTTTATGGCTGATGACAGACAGATGTTGTCCCCATGCTGAGCAATCCAACATCATAGAGCAGGGTTTCCCAAAGTAGATTTCATAGAATTCGGTCCACAAGGCTGCCTCACAGAAGAAGAATACTATGACTAATGAATCTGGGGAAGGGTGCAGCACGAGTCTCCTATTAGAAACGTTCAGCATTGTAACGGCTTTGAGAAGTCCTGGAATGAAGAATCCTGCTTAATTTTGTTTAGTTCCTTAGTTCCCAAACAGATGACCCTGGAGTTCCCCTCCCCCAACTTCTATGGATCTTCAGTTTCTATTTCTATCTCTTCAGAGTGCCAGCTTTGCAGGGAAAGTTTTCATCTGTTTTATTCATAATTATGGTCCCACAGCCAAGAACAGTGCCTGGAACTAGAGGAGAAAGTGCTGAGCTGTAACAGAGCTTTAGCTTTGGACCCCTCAGTTACACACGTTCCTTCCGGGGCCCTGGATCCACCGCTGGCTGGGACATATTAGGTGCTCAATAAATAATTATTGAGTAAGTGAATGAACAAATGGGCACTGTGAAGCCAGTGTTCCTTGGAACATACACATTGGGAAAAGCCATTCTAGAGACAGGAGACCCCAGACAGGGGAGCACAATGGTTAATGTTCACATTAACTTGAGGAGGAACGAGAGAGGAATAAAATCTCATCTGGGAAAGAAAATAACTGCAAAATGTTGGAGTTGGAAATAAAGTCCAATTGATTTACAATTGACTCTGTGGGCTTAACAGTGTCTGGTGTTTTCACCAGGTAGGATTTATCTGATATAATGTGAGAGAATTTCATTCCAAGGGTTTAGAGGGCAAACAAAAATCACAATGTGATATTTAATCATCTCACCTAGTCACAAAGTTTCCTGAGAAGGAAAAGTCTGGGGAGGGACCCTTGGCACTCCTGGGCTCCTGGCCGTGGCTCTCCCAGCCTGGTGTGGGATCCCTCTTAGATGCGGCAAATTGGATTCTGATGGTGTAGGATGATGAACAGAGAGTTTCCATAAAACCTGGGGGCTGCCTGGTTCTGACCCTTCCCACCAGTTTTCCCCCTTTCACTTCTAAATGTGAGTTTGACCCTTAAGTAATGAGGCAGGTTTTTAATAGTCCCACCAGCCCTTGCAAGTCCAGACGAACATTGTCTCTTAAAGACCGTGCTTTGGGGAGCAGCGCATGGACTCCAATACAGCTGTTACTAATAAAAATGTTTGTGGCCCTCTTTTGGAATTGCCTTTTGTGTCAATTATGAGGCGCATGAGACAAATCCAGCCCTCTGGCCATATGTTGTTTTTGACCAAAAATGGTCTTACCCAGCTTATCCGGCAAAATGGCCCAGCAAATTCAGCTAGCTGGCTTTGGGAATGGCTTTAGGATTTTTGTCCAAATTCAAATCCGGTGTCAAAAGACAAAAATTTGCCAGTATCCAGTGTTCCAAAGTATATGCCTTGTGATCTGAAAGCAACTCCTCAAGAGGAAACCAGAGCCATTTTGAGCAAGGACATTCTCTCTGTAGAAAGCAGAATCTCCCCAGAGGCTGCCTCCAAGGGATGGTCAGTGTCTTCGTTTGTCAAGTTTGAATAGAGTTTTGAAAGCTCTGATTTTGAATTCTGGCTACTCATCAGAACTGCCTGGGGAGCTGGCAAAACTCTTCATGCTCAGACCTTCTCCCCAGAGGCTCAGATTCAACTGGCCTAGGGTGGGGCCCAGGCGTTGACTCTGTGTGTGTGTGTGTGTGTGTGTGTGTGTGTATGTGTGATTCAATGTCTAGCAAAGATAAACCTCTCTGTTAAACAATCAATCTTATTAATTTCAGTCACAGTTGTTCTGTTTAACTTTTTTTTTGGGTTGAGATAAAAATCTGTTGCAGCTAGGCCAAGAGGCATCACCGAAGGTTAATCAAACACAGATGGGGGAAAGGGTTTGGGGGTTGGACTGTTATTAGCATAAACTGGCATTGTGTGCCATGACCACGAGGGGGCAGACTGTAATACTTACCAATAAGTGTGCAAAGAAATTAGCTTTTAATAGAAAAACAAAAACAAAACAAAACCCAAACCCAAGAAATGAAAGGGAAACTGGTTGGAGGTTTTGTTGGTGATCAGTTCACTCCCTCCTTTCACTAGGTCTTTCAGATGCACGGTTCCCTCTAAGATGCCACAGTGGAACTGCCAGTGCCCGCTAGAGAAAATGGGGTGGCAGAGAACAAATTGCTGATGGGTTTTGAGCATTGTGGCTGAGTGTGTGGAGTGTGTTGTATCCGTCAGTCCATCACCTCATGTAATCCCTCAGTAATCCTAAGAGACAGCATTATCCCCTCCTTTTTGTAGATGAGAAAACCGAGGCCCAGAGAGGTAGAGTCTCTTCCACAGCATCACACGACTATTAAGTACCAATAGGAGATCAGAGTTTCAAATCTGGGTCTTCTTGATTCCTAAGTCCATGCTCCTTCTTGACGTACACTGCCTCTATGTGGAAAGATGATGCTCTAGTGTGTGAGTTTTCATGCTTGCTTTGTTATTGTGGATCAGGTAGATTAAAATGGTGCTCTTCCTGTCATTCTTATAAATTACATGCACTACAACTGCAGATGCACCATCTCGGATGTGAAGAGTCAGATTCTGTGTCCCAATAGCAGCTTGAAGTGTAGGGGAAGGAGATCAGGGCTGTGAGGCCTACGTGGAAATGGTCCCTTTGCTGCCTATGTCCCCTGAGAGAATGAAAGCCCTGTGGGGATAAGGCCCTGTCTGTCTCACCAATCTAGTTTTTGCACATCATAGACACTTAGAAATATTTGTCGAATACCCTAGTTGAAGAATGCATGCATACGTGAAAGTCTTGAGGTCTAAATTAAATTCCTGATCTGAAGCGTATTACCTACATCATCTTGTCTAAGTTTCTCTGCATGTAGCCTCCTTATCATTAGGTCCAATTGTTGGTTCTAGGTGAGATCTAAGATTCTGCTAAGATCCAGCACTTCCAGACTCAGCTTCCCCCTGCTCTTTGGGTAGATGAATATGAGCAGGACTCTGGGGTTCAGCTCCAGGGACAGAGGGAAGGAAGGGAGAAATGCTCAGAGTTTGACATGGCTATTAAGGAGCCTTCCCACTCTACTATCCACGGAGGTCTGAAAGTGGGACAAGTGACAGGATGGGGTGATAGAGGAATCAGAGAGGCACATTCACAACTTTAAGTGAGTCCCTGTTGCTTAATTTTTTAAAGTAAAAAACAGAGGGTGGTACTCTAGAGGGTGAACTCTTTCTTTTTTTCTTTTCTTCCTTTTTTGGGATCAGGCATTGAACCCAGGGGCACTTAACCACAGAGCCATATCCCCAGCCCTTTTTATTTTTTTTTATTTTGTGACAGGATCTCATCAAGTTGCTTAGCGCCTCACTAAATTGCTAAGACTGGCTTTGAACTTGTGATCTTCCTGCCTCAGCCTCCCAAGTGCTGGGATGACAGGCATACACCACTGAGCTGGGCTTAGAGGGTAAACTCTTTATTGAATTAAATGTATTGTGGGATCTCACCATGATCTCAGGAAGGAGTGATTTGTCTCATTCATGGCGAGGGACCCTGTTTCTCCCATCCTTGGCTTCCCCGACTGTGATCCCGTGGCTGTGCCATCTCCATGGGATTTTGGGTGGTGGAACCTGGGGAAGGGTTTTTTTTTCCCATTGGTTTAAAATAACAAATTTGCCAAGTTCTTGAACATTCCTCAGCCCCCAGAAAGCTGCTTGCTGCCGACTGTGCAACACACACTGTGTCTCCATCACACTTGGAGTCTGGGTAAACACATGTCCGTTGCCATCTTTTTGAAAGATGAAGTTTAGTTTTTATGGACTTTTGGATTTGTCTCCAGACAGACCAAAATGACTTTGCTCCTCCTGTTATGAGCATAATTGCAAGGGCATGTGGAGCCTGGCTTTGGAGAACTCTTCCAGGGATCCAGGCACATGTCAAAGGCCAGGGAGAAGACACACAGGTCAGTTTGTCACCTGTGGAGAAGGGGAATAATAATTCAAGACTGGTGTCCCCAATTCAGCCCTTGTTTCTTTTATAACTGACTTGACTTACATTCATTCAGAATATGGTACCATCCGTTAAAAGCCAAGCATGTCCTAAGCACTTTCTAGCTATTAATTTAATCCGCACAACATTTTCATCAGATAGGTACTATTATTGTCCTCATTGAGTGGATGGGGACACGAGAGGAAGAGAAGTCCAGTCCCCAAGGGCACAGTTAGTGCTGGAGTGTTTGTACTTTAAACTGCACACAATAGCCTCTCTCAAGAAGCATCTAGTAAGCACCACGGTACAACAGAACTGGCTCCTTGCCATGTTTTGATGTTGCTATTATTGTCACCACTAGCAGCTGAACTTAATTCTAACTCATATAGGTCCTTTTTAGAAATCAGGTCATGGGGAAAGCTCTTGCTTTCCATGGCTTTGGAAGCAGGTCAGCAAATGGGTTTCTGAATAGGGCCTGGGGCTAATGGTATTAGAATGACAGACCAGAGTGCGTTTATATGATGGTAAAGATCTATAGGGACCAGAGGCCTGAGGGGACTTTGTATTTGTTGTTGTGTTCTTTTTCTTTAATGTTACAAACTTCAGGCCCCACAAAACCCAGATCCAGATCCAGCTCTGCCATAGTTGGATGTTCTAGTCTTGATTTGCAAGGGCACAACCCTGAGATACCTTGGGACACCTCTGGGAAGACAGTCTGAACTTGACCTTAATACAACCTCTTCTCTCTGTCTTATTTCCCCAGTATCACAGTCCTAGTGCCAAGGACTTTTTTTTTCCAGGATGTTAAGGAGAGTATTCAATCACCATGGGCTTCGTGAGTCATCTTGCCCCACAACAGAGCCCACTTCTCCAGAGAACAGAAGGTTTGCAATCTCTGGATTAAGTGCTTCCCCCACTTGAACACCAATGACTAAATAGGGTCAACTTTCCACTTCTCTGACTTCCCCTTCTGTTTTCCAGGTTTTCTCCTAATAAGATACCATGTATTTGATTTGGTTTATTACTAAATTACAATCACATCCAAATCTGCTTCCTCAGGATTATTCTCTGATTATTTAAATTGCCTCAATTGGTGCTTGCTTTTATCTATGTATCTATTTATCTATCAGAGGCGATTTGAAAATTGTAGTATTCATCCCCTTTATGCCAAATGCTGTGACTGATGTGCGGTTCATTTGATCTTTGTGGATCTGTGTGTCTTTCTAAGGGTGCAAAGGAAGTTACTGATTTGGGGGCTGCCATTATCGATTGGGGTTTGAGGTTCCCCATTGTTCCCAGAGAGCCTGGGCTTTCTCCCCACAGAAGGGCAATCACATCCATGTGTGATTCTATTTTTTTAACTGGTTTAACTTTTATAGGGAAGTATGGATTTTAAGATGTGAGGACATCTCATTGTTGTTTCTCCTGGATCAGGGATTCTGGGACGACCTGTGCACTGGATACTTGGAAGATGCTTGTGATACTTTGTTGGACCCTGTCCTGCATCTTCTGGCCTTACTGCAAAAACTGACTTGTTGATTTTTATTGCCACCTGTTTTCAGCCCACCTGAAAAGGATCATCTGAAACTGCTCTGGCTCTATCACCAGGCCTTAAGCCATAATCCAATGCAGTTAAAAGGCACTTTCTCTCCTGCTGAGAAATTAACACCTTCTCCTTTGTCCCAACTTTCTGGGATCATTTCCAATAGGTCTTGGCTGGGAGTTAATTAAATCTGTGTTGACACATACTCAATTTCAAGTGGCTTTGCACATACAGGAAACCTGTTGAGATTTTCCCTTTGGGTCCAAAACTGCTGATCCATCTCTTTACCCCAGTTTTCGGGGTAGGTTTTCCACTTGCCGGGAAAGGATGGAATTTAAAGTGGAAAATTTATGGGATTCCCCACCCTAAGAAAAATCACCGTCTGCCACTTTCCCATAAAGCTTTCTATATTTCAAGGCTTGTCTTCTGCATGAAACTTCATATTTTCTGTTAAAACAACTGGAATTGTGATTACAGGAAGCTCTCAGAGGCAGAGCAGAAGCAAATAACAAGTGGGGTCAGAATTCTCTGTCAGCAGCAGCTGGTTCAAGAACATGGCACTCAGAAACAGAGGCAGAAGATCGAAATGTAGGTCAAGTAATTATTAATTCCGATTGGATATTGCATATGCACAGCCGGGAGCTTTTTTTTTTTAATATTTCTTTTTCTTTTTTTTTCTTATTTCATCAAGAGTTAGAGATTTGAGTGTGTTACAGGAAAAGTTATTAGCAGGAACAGCTAGAGTCTTTAGGCTCTCTCCAAGAGCACATGCCAACCTCATTGGATGCTATGTACTTATTATTTATTTATTTATTTATTTATTGCTATATGCTTATTTTAGTGACCAGAGTGCCACCTGTGAAGGGAAAGCATCCCTCCCACATGAAGCTGTGGCCCTGGCACTGGAAACTCTTGCTTAATTTGTTGGTCCCATGGCTGGGTCTGTCGTGTGACAGAGGTTACACACTGGCAGTGGCAGCTTATTTGTTTAGCATGCACAGTTTGTTTTTTAAGGGGGAGCAACTGTAAACTTAAAAAAAAAAGCAGAATTTTATGTTTTTCTTGAAGACATAAAATTATTGGTGACAATGGGCTGTTGCTGAGTGGGGCTAACATTTTCAGGTGGGATGTGCTGGTCGACTTGCTAGTTCTCACATAGCTTACTTTCCTCCTGCCATACACAAGTATATACCATTCTGCCATCAAGAATACAATCACAGATATGAAAAATTGTGCTCTATATATGTAATAAGAATTGTAATGCATTTTGCTGTCATATATAAAAAAAAAGAAAAGAAAAAAGAAATGTTCTGCACAAATGGCCTGATTCTATTCAACAACGTGAGACAGAGGGAGGGGAAAGGTGTATGGTATTCCTGGTTATTACAGCTAAGTCCAAAAGGAGTGTGAGAACAACTGGCCTGGAGCATATGAGTCAAGGGTTTGGGTTTGTTGGCTGGTTTCTTTGTCTTTTGGTGTGGTGATGGGGAAAGAAGATAAAGTTCTGGAGTGAGTGTGGGAAAGAGATGGCTGAGGCTCTGAGGATGGTGGTACAGGAGGGAGGTTGACATCTTGGCAAAGCAGACTCTAAAACAGCATTGAATTATCTGGGATGATGTCCCAGGGATGGGGGGTTATGGCCATGTCATGGCATGCATGACTATTTGAACCCCTTCCTTCTCCCCAAGAGACTGTGCTCCCTCAAGTAAGAGTTCTGTGCAGAGATCCTATGTCATTCCCATCCACGTTTCCTGTGTCAGCACATATCTGCTCCATGTGGGGCTCCGTAAGTGTCCAAGACAGGGAATCAAACAGTGTCACGTACATGTGTGCATACTGTATTCATGTGTGCACATATCTGAGTGGGGGAAGGGGCAGGTGGGGGAGTGGATGAAGGGTGGACATTATCAGAGAGACAGAAAAGAGGAGGAGCATCTTAAGAGTATAAGATTCATGCCAAGAAATACAGAGCTTTGTCATCAGATGACAATGGGTTCATTTAGAAATATGTCCCCTCCCTTTCTAAAGACAAGGAGCAGTGATGGTTAGTGGATTGCATTCTTGCCCCCAAGGCCCGGGACTCCACAGCGACAGCTCTGAGTAATGAAGGCTGGGGCGAGCTGCCTCACTTGGTGAATCGCTGGCTTCTTACCAACTTTCCTCTGACATTCATTCTCTTGAACTAACTCAGAATACACGCTGCACATCACATGGCACAGGTAGGGAAGGAAAAGGCAAGGTGACCGAACGACAGGAACAGGAACTCAAACAGACCCTGATTCGAGTGTGTTCCCCTCTGGCTGTCCCTGCTCAGTTGTGTGGCTGCAGGCAAGCTGCTTAGTCTTTCTGAACTTTGGCTTCTTTGCCGAAGAGGGGGACAATCATCATGTCCACAGCTCAGGGTTTCTGTGAGGAGTTAACTGTGCCTGGCATGTGGTAAGTGCTTCAGTGTGATGTTATTATTCCAAAGTTCAAAGTTAAATGGACTTCACCACTTGTGGCTTTCCTTTGAGGATGGTTTCTTAACATTGTGCTCTGCATAGTCAGAAGATGGTTGGCCTAGATGTTTGCAGATGAAGTGAGTACTCACTTCCCCAGTACTGCAATTATTCCATATTTTGGTGTGTGGATGTGTAGCAGTCACCCGTGGGGACAAGACAGAACAGACTTCTGTTTGTGTGCTGTGACCCTCTTTGTTTTGGAGGAAGGATCTGACTCTGGTCCCTGCTGTGCCACACCAAGTCTCAGATCACTTACCCTTGTTAAAAAATGCCATCTGCCTCAGTCCTTCTTGAAGAATTCCTCCCTGACTCTCATCAGGGTATCCCAGGGAGCTTCCTGACCATAGCGCTCAACCCCAAACATGCTGACTGCCTGCAGCACAGCAGGGCTGGGCTCAAAACCTCACACCAATTTCCCCACCTCCTCCTCTAGAAACCTAGAACTTCTCCCAAGCGTAGACTGATGCCCACTCTGGACCTGAACTAGAGAAAATTCCTTATAGCCCAATATCTGAGATTGAAGACTCTTTCTTGCTTCTCACCCCTGTCCCCTTTCCAGTCATGGGAAGGGAAGATGAACGGCAGCATTAGCCCGTGTTCCTACAGCCCGACTCCTCAGATGAGTATGTCAGGCTGGATACTGTAGCTAAACATAAATGAACGGTTATTAATGATGGTCATAATGTTTTCTAGCAGTTAGCTGGCTGGGATTCTAGGATTTTTTTTCCACTGTGTTTTGAAGGGTTAGGTTATTTAAACTTACCATCAAATAGAATCAAATCAAAGTGAGCTAATTTTTCTTAAACACTAATCATTTTAAGGCTATTGAACTAAATATAGAGGCAGTTCATTAAATCATTAAAACAGCCTGCAATAATGCTCACAAAGTCATTATGGAGCTATTCCCTAGCCAGAGAGGTAGTGTTGCCTTAAGCACAGTTTAATCAAATTAGATGGTGGGCTATGTCATGGGGTTTCTCCTATTGATATTCATTAAAAATACATGATTTATCACTAATCTCTGTGAGGTAGATCCCACTCTTCCAAATGAATTTTGTAAATGTCAAGGGGAAGAAAACAGAATGGCGTATTGTTATAATAATTTAAGAGTGGTGTGATCACATTTACATTTTATATACTATGCAATTTAGGAACAGATAATAGCTTTAACAAGGCTAAACTTTTTTCCTTAGTTAAAGTTAGAACAGAAAGGCTGAACCCTGAGGATTAGCCATTATATTTTATTGCAGAATGGACCCCCACATTTGAAGGATCTTGCAATAAAGTGGTAGCTTATTCCATTGTTCGGTGAATGCTTTTTTCAAGTTCTTTGGTGGACAGATTTCTACATAAATTTATGCTGTCCCATTAGGTCAAAGTACAACTCCTGATTTCATATGGACTTTGGGAGAGGGGTTTGTTTTCTAGCCCGTGGGCCCTCCTCCAGTGTGGCCATTCACCCTCCATGACTCTTGGGCCTGCAGATCTGCCCTCCTGGCCCTGGTGAAATCTGCCCAGCTCCTTCCTCCTCCTGGACTGTGAAGGGCTGATAACAGTATAAGTATTACCCCACCCAGAGGTATTTGCATTTTAACAGGGATCAAAGCTGAAACTAAAGGGATTAGGTCCTAATAGTAGAATTTTGAGAATCAGCCAGTGGGTGGAAGAGGATTTTCTGTTGCCAGAGGGACCTTGCCTGCAGCCCTGAGCAGGGAGGAAGGCCATCCATCCACCAGGGCCAGGCCAGGCTAGGCCACAGATAGGTAGCCGGAAAAGAGCTTTTTTCTTTTTCTATTTTTGTGACTTTTCTTTTCTTTTTAAAAACCGTGCAATGAGTTTTCGCTGTTTCAAGAACCCGCTTTCTAAACAGCTCTCTTTCTAGGGGGTTCACTTTGAAATATTTTCCCCTAAATGGGGACTAACGTTTAACACTCAAATTTACAGTCTAGTTTAAAACTCTCAATCTTGCCTTTAAAGTAGCCCTGAAGGAAGAAAGACACTTAAAAAAGGTACAGTACCTTTTCGATATGAAAATGTGCCTGTTCTTAGCAAGACACATGAGATGTCTCTACACTTCAGACGCTTATCAAAAGCTTTTCAGAATATGACTTACAGCCAGAATGGTCAGGATCAGCAGACAGAGGCACTCGATTTGTACAAGATATGCAGCTTTTAGCATCTTGGCCATTTAACCTAATCTAAAAAAGAAACACAGCCTAAATGAAATCCTACTTATTTTACTCTGCTATATTGCAGAATAATGGAATGCCCACCCTTTTCTGCCCAGGAGATCTCTAACTTGACTCCTGGCTCGGTGGGAAGCTCTCAAAACCATTTCCAACGCCAAGCTCAAGATACAATAGGGACTGGCCATTAGCCACAACATCTCCTGCCTGTGAAGTAATGGAGATGTGAATAGGACAGTGCTGAATTATTGGCAGGAACTGACTTCTGAAAATAATAAATGAGGATCCCAGCAAAGTCTCTTGTTAAGTAGCTGAATGTCTAATTCACCGGGGACATTGTTTCAAAATTCATTTTATCTTCGATAATTTGATGAAAGAAAGCACTGTACTGGTGGTTTCTCTCATGTAAGGCTGCACACACCTAAGGGCAGGGCGCATTTATTTTGATGATTAATAACTGCAAGTTTTGTGGCTTAATGGGAAAGTGCTAAATATATTTGAAATGCCACTGCCTTCTCCCTGTTCTTCATTCATCAGGTAAACACCTGGGTGACTTGCCTTCCAAGTTTGTGCTTGGTGGAACTTATGTTATCCTCTGACACTCTGGAGATATTATTCTTGCATAATTGTGGCTGGAGAGCTTGGGAGTCCGTGGTGACTGATTTCGGGTGGACGGTATAGGGTGGTCATTGTTGAACTCATAGCTCTTCTCCACGATGGATAACAGAAGCCTGGGAGAATAAATAGAAGGAAAGAGAATATTTCTCCTTTTGCTCCCATGTGATCCCTAAAATCCCCCCCAAGAACCTCAGTGACTTAAAGAAGTGACTCTTGTTTCCACTGGGTTATTAAAGATGCATTAGAAATAAAAGGACTAAAATTAGAAGTCATAGAATCAAGAGGGTGCTTGGGGAGACCTCCCCGTCCTGGTGACCCCAAGAATTTTCCTGCTCCTGTTTTCCTTAAACCTCATTTAAATGATTGGGAGAGATGCCACTTGCCTCTTAACTATATATATAATTAAGATCATATATGTTTATCTTCATATTAAGAACATATCTTTTAAAAACATTCCACTCTTACCTTTACTAAGTTGAAACATTTTAAAAGATTTCTACTCTGTCAATAAAAATGATTTTTTACATCTATAATCCTCTTTTTTTTTTTAACTAATAAGAACTTGAACCCAGGGCCTTATGCATGTTAGGCGAGTACTCTACTACTGAGCTACATTCCCCAGCCCTCTATGATCCTTTTAACAATTTAACATATTTTCAGTTGTTGTCCCACAAGATTCTGAAAATGGAGGCAATAGCCCCATTTTAAAGGAAAGAAAACTAAGCTTCCAAATTATAGTCAGTTTACTGTTTCCGCTCTCATCCTGCCCAGTGGGCGATGGAAAGCCACCTTGCTCACTGTTTAGATTTGAATCGAGTCCATTTAGCAGGTCTTCACAAAGCATGTGCTTCATATGCTGGACAGTGTGAGTTTTCATGTATGTCCTGTGGGCCCTTCTCAAAGGGTCCAGTTCAGAAACTATTACATTGACTTCTTCATATTAAGCTTTAGCATTTTAGCAACTTCAAATGGGGTTTTCACCCAACAACCAAAAAACAATAAAGTTCTCCCAATTTTAACTGTTGTCATGGTCATTGAAAGGGCCAAAGACAGTGGAGTGAGTCTCAGGGTTTGTCTGCATGTTTGTGTGAGAACGTGAGTGTACGTGCCTTGTAATAATGACCCACATTTTTACTGCCTCGTCTCAGTACACCAGAGGAGTGGTTATAGTCAATTATGTCACTGTTAAAAAGAAGTCCATCTCTTTATTGACACAATACAGACTCTTCCAATATATAATAGTGCCATTAACCTTCATGTGGTCACCAGCCAGCCCCTTCCTGCAAAGTCTCTCAGAGTGCAAGCTCCCCAGGATGTAATTAACCTTAGACCCATATCTGCCTCTTTTTCCCACTGCTTCCCCCAAAGAATCACACACAAAGTTTCATCCAAAACCCTAATCCCACCCTCAGCATGGGCTTTTGAGTTGCAGATTTCTGTTAAGTTCGGTGTGTGCCAAAGTCCTGCAGGGAGAAGAGACACACACGTGTTATTAGCAAGAGCATCTAGCACTGGGCTATGTACAGGTGGCAGCTTAATAAGTACTCTTGGGTGACAGAATTGAGTTGTCAGGTCCTCTGTTTTCCTAGCTATTAATCCTTTTTCTGTCATGGCATAAAAGACAGAATGAGACAACCAGAAAAATAAAAACAAAAAGAGCTTCAAGCCTGTCCTTCAATTGACCAATGGAAAAGGGTGTTTCAAAAAGGTGAGTGAGATTAGTCATTCAGATAGAATGGATGACCTCTGGACCCCACAACACTGGGCATGGTGCTAGACAGCTCGTTTTAAAAGTGAAAGGCAGAGAGGGGTTTCCTTTCCAAAACTTCTCTTTCCCTCTTTTTCCTTTCTTGGGATTCCCAGCTTTCAAGGTCAATAGCATGTCTCCTTCCCAGAGAGCAGGGATCTGCCCTTTCTGTGCTTTTTCCGAGTGTAACAGTGCCTAGCACATGGTAGGTGATCAGGATATATTTGTTGAACAAAGAGCAAAAAGGGAATGGAGTAAAGGTCGTGTCTATTGTTGAGCACCTCTGAAATCCACACTTAATGACACGAGGCAGCAGTTTCAATCATGGTAAGCAATAGAAATGGCATCGCACAAACACAGGGTGTGTGAATGACATTCCCAATTGTATCCTTCCTATCACTCACATCTCTATGTAAATCACGAAGGCTATCACGAGGCTTGAGACCTGCTAGTAGCTGCCTGCCAAGCATGTTTAATGAAATCTTGACTATTAGATGGGCATACTGACCACTGTTCCCCATCTTACCTCTGCTCTAATTAAACCTTGCATTTTCTTCTTCTACTGAACAAGTACTGAGAATCTGGGAAATGGGAAAATGGATCACGTTTAGCAGTTCACTTATAAGGCAAGGATATAACTAGTTAAAGATGGAGCTGCCTGCTAAATGTCTCAAGAATGTTGTGGAATAAAGGGAGACAAGATGGTGCTTCCCCCTAGCATCACACTTCATAAGGCAGCAATCAATTCTCAGCCAAGTCAGCACTGGTTGCCTGGAATGAGACACAAATCCAAGCTTTCTGTTTATGTCTATTAAAAGCAAGGACTGCTGTGCTTAAGTTGTTATGACCTCCTGAGTCGTTTTGACTTCCAGACCAGCGCTGCTGCATCTCAGATGGTGCCCTGGCCAGAGGCATTTGCACTTGTTCCACTGGGGAGGAGTGGCAGAGTCCCCAGAGACTTGAGGATTGTCTCATTTCTGTTCCAGGCCTGAGTCCATTCAGAACACAGCCCACAGCACTGTGGCTCATGGTTCTGTTTTCCTTAGATGGAGGCATAAGATGCCATGAAGAGCAGGCGTGAAGCTGAATACTCCAGGGAAGGAATACTTGTAAAATGAAAATGGAAGGAAAGATTAAATTGAGCCCTAAAGAGCAGAAGGAAGGAGAGCCCAACCCAGAGGGTTCCATTTCTGTAAAACTAGAGAAGCCCAGAGAATACAGTTGACCCAAGACAGACCAGGCCAATTTGGAGCTGTCTTCACTACAGTGTGTGTGATGACATTCTGAATTGCATCTTTTTGTGTCACCAACATCCCCACACTGGTGACAAAGGCTGCCGCCAGTCTTGACACCGGCCAAGATCCACCTACAAAGAAAGTGTCGCTCATGCCTTGCAACTAATGAGACAGCAATGTCAGGGGACATGAAGATGAATGGCAGTGCCTAAAGGCACACCAGCCAAAAGAATCATGGTGCCCTTAAGAGGGCATCAGATGTGGTCTCTTTATGTCTCCATGGCCAACACGCTCCATGGTCAGTTCTCTCTAAAGGATGGACCGTGTTTCTTGATGGCCACCCATGATAAGCAGGTAAGCTGATGAATTTTCATGTCAATTGGAAAACAATTTTATACTAGAAGTGTTTCTTGCCGTTCATAGAATTTTTACCACCCGAAAACCTGAACTATGTATTCTTTATTCAGTAAAAGCGCCGAGCCTGTTGAGAATGAATTTCCTTATAATTTAATTCAAAAGGTTGGATACAATTTATCAGTGTGATGGGATTCTCTGTGGCATGTGGAAGAGATCAGTCTTAAGAAGCAAACAGATACATTTTTGGTAATCATTAAACATCTCCTTAGTTCATAAATCTTTTTTTTCCTCCTGCCCCTTAAAGTTGAATAAGAATATGTGCAATAAGGCCCAGGACTCTTGGATCTTTGACACTAAAAACAAATACATACACTCTAGGCCTTCCATTTTAAATTTCCTTTCTCCTTTTGTGAATACATTTCTCTGAGGGTGAGAGCGGCACGTGTCATCTTTTGAAATAGACTCTTGTTTGCTCTACAAGATTGGTCATTGAGAGTAATTAAAATACACTAAATTAAGAAAGTCCACACATGAGAAGAAAAACAGAGGAAGAGAAACAGGTATCAGAACAATAAAAATAGTGCAATCCCACTTTTGTAAATTGAAACAATTATGTGCAATACAATAATGTAGATGGATGCAGGTGTTGTTAGTGAGTGGGTGCTTAGATGCATGGGATCGTGAATGTTTTCTGACTGCTTGTCTTCTCCTCCTCAAATGAATACAAGTTGCTCTTGTGATAAGAAGATATAAAGACTTTTAAAAATCAAAAAATAATAATACTAAGTCTTCCAGAATTTGGTAAGTATGTGTTTTCTCAGCACAGCCCTGGAGTTCTTTGGTATCACTCACTTTTCCCTCTGCTTCATTTTCCAGCTATGACTGCCTTCACTGCTTCTTGGGAGAAGAAAGAGAAAGGGTCCCTAGAAATGTGAGGGAGAGGCTGGCCTGGGATGTGGGATAGCAGAGTTTACTTTGGGCCCTCCTTTTGATGGTATTAACATGAAAACATGAAGAAACTCAATCCTGCCTCCCTTTTACAGTTTAATTTACCCCTGTATCCTTTTCTTTCCTTTTGATGTTTTCCTTTCTCTTTTTTATTTTTCTCCTACTAAATTTGAATCTTCTTTAAGATGGATACCTTCTCTTAGCTTGCTATAGTGGTGCTTAGCACAACATAGATGCATAATAAACCTTTGTTGAGGGCTGGGGTTGTGGCTCAGAGGTAGAGCGCTTGCCTCGCACGTGTGAGGCACTGGGTTTGATCCTCAGCACCACATAAAAATAAATAAAAGAACAAAGATATTGTGTCCCTCTACAACTAAAAATAATATTTAAAAAAAATAAAAGAAACTTTGTTGAATTAAAGCCCAGGCATGTTAAGTGATGTACCTAAGGTCCCACAGCTGATTTATAGCAAGGAAAGGGCTAGAATTCAGGCTAAATCAGGACGCCCACTCACAATGGGAAGCATACTGGGCCAAACTAAAAGGAATATTGCTGTCTCAGGTAGGAGAGCCCTGTTAGTAAATTGATAAGAACATGGCTACATATGTCATGGCTAGCATATGTCATCTGAATAGGGATAGAGATAAAAGGGATGAAGACTGGAATCAAATGTATATGCTTTCCTACATGTTTGATGAAGCCCTTTGTAATATTGCCACTGCTGCTTTATGGCATGACTACTTTTAACCACTGTTTTCAACTCCTCCACAAGTTAGAAAGTGTATAGCTTTGTTAAAAAGTGCAGGCCAAACAGCATTATGCTCTTGGGCAGTCCACTCATGATACATTTATTCAGGAAAGGGGAAAAAAATAGATCCATCTACACCGAAATCACAGAGAACCTGTTTTTATTAAAGGCTCCTAGGAAACAATGCACCACGTCTGAAAGCAACCAGCATGCAAGTGAGAGATTTCTCCCCGCTGAAGCATCCACCCCGTGAGGCAGACTGTGCAATCTCCAGACCCAGGAGGTAAGAGGGAAAAATCATCTTGTTGGGTAAAAGGACTCTGAGCAATCACCTTCTTTGGAAATGGAAGAATTTCGTTTTTCCACCTGACAAGCAGGGAAGGACCTGCTTTCAGGGAAGACACTGGAGTTAATTGTTCCAGGGTAATGGTTACCTTTGGCCAAAGTCACAGCCCCAGGAGTTGTGGCTTCCTTCTCTTCAAATGTTGATCAAGTCTCTGAGTGCTTGGGATGGTTGTGACATATTCTATTTCTGTAACTCCCTTTGAGAAAAGCATCCTATAATTTTTATCCACTTCTTGTAGTTGCTGTGGATGGTGATTCGTAGCCCCACCAGCACCATGCTGTGTGGAATTGACCCTTTGCAAGTTTTCCTCCATGGCACATTGAATAGGAAAATAGAGGGGTGGAAAAGGAGAAAACAAGGCAGCCGTGGGAAGACGGAACCAAGAGGAATTGAGTTGTCTCTACAATTTGACCCTCACGTACCTTTGCACTCACATCCAATCTGTTTTATTTAAGACGTGTTGCCTTGAAAGTCTCTAAGTACCTATAGAACTGGGTTTTGAGTCAGGAAATCCTTCCAGTCATTCCAATCATTTGACTTCCTTTGAAACTAATATTTAAAAAGATGTTCACCTTGTGTTTAATAGGCTATGGAAAACGCTGATTTTCTAGAAATAAAAATTGTGGTCATGAGCTCATCTTTTTATTAATTCACTTTTCCTGGCAGAAACAGCATCACGTTAGAGTAGAAATCTAGCAGAATGTTCTCTACCTTTTTGTTCTTTTTTTTTTTTCCTCTCAGTTTTCTTTTGTAGTGATTTTGTGAACTTGGCCACCGCCTAGAGGAGTAATATTTGAGTGATTAAAATTTAGGTAAAATGCACCACTTGCTTCTGACAGTAGCCCTGTGCCTTGCCTCATGCAGTTTCAGAATTTCACCGACTGTCATCATAGCTGGCTGATCGCTCAGAGTGTCTGTCTGTTGGTGTATAGCTTGGGCATGAGTGTTGAGGAAATACTCTATCAAGAGGGCAGCTATGAGCCGGGTGGGGTGGCTCAGGCCACCAGCAACTCTGGAGGCTGAGGCAGGAGGATTATGAATTCAAAGCCAGCCTCAGCAATTTAGCAAGGACCTAAGCAACTCAGCAAGACCCTGTCTTCAAATAAAATACAAAAAAGGGTTGGGGATGTGGCTCAGTGGGTAAGTCCCCATGGGTTCAATCCTCAGTACCAAAATAAATAAATAAATAAATAATAAGAAAAAAAGAAAAGGCAGCTGTGGTGAGGAGAGTCACTGTTTATTTATTTTTTATTTTTATTTTTTAAAGAGAGAGAGAGAGAACTATTTATTATTTATTTTTTGGCGGACACAACATCCCCGCTTGTTATGTGGTGCTGAGGATCGAACCCGGGGCCGCACGCATGCCAGGCGAGCGCGCCACCGCCTGAGCCACATCCCCAGCCCCGAGAGTCACTGTTTATTAAGTTTTGGGAAACTTTTATACTTTTATTTTTATATAATTATAAACTCATGAGAACTTACAAAAAAGAGTCAAAAGAAAAAAAAAGAAAAATTTGAAAAAGAATTCTGTATGCTTTTCATTCACTTTCTCCCAGAGGTACCATATTCTATAGCTATTTGACATTGTGCCCAATGTCAAAACTGGAAGTTGACCTTATTCAGTTTTCACCATTTTTTTTTTCAAGAGACATTTGTAAATTTTACTAGCTCAACAAAGTTCAAGAAATTGAAAAATTTTTTAGCAATTTATTTCCATAAATGTATTGGTTTGTCAAAACTGAAAAGATGTCCTTTGTTATTTATATTATTCCACAAAAAAATTTTTTTCAATGCATTTTCTCTAACAGCATTTAGTAATAGCATTATTTTAAAAATTTGTTCTTTTGGGATATACATGACAGTAGCATGTATTGTGACATATTAGACATACATGGAGAATAACTTATCTAATTAGGATCAGTTCTCATCATTTTTTAAGCCTGCCTTCTTCTGAATGAGTGTGTGTCAGTCCTATGTGACTTTACTCCATGTATGGGTTTATGTAACCATTGCTGCAATGTCCCCTTGCCACAGATAACTCCTGCCTCCTACCAGGCTGTCTTAAAATCTTCATCTTAGGCTCCTGTGTGTTTCTGGAGGAACAGGAATATGTTAGTCTGTGAGGGCTGCCATAACAGAGAGCCACAAACTGATGGATGAAACAACAGAAATTTACTGTCTCCAAGTGGAGGCTAGAGGTCCTCATCAAGGTAATAGCAGGGTTGGTTTTTTTCTTAAGGCTGCCAGGGTGCATCTGCTCCAACCTCTCTTCTGGCTTGGTGATTGCTGGCCATCTTTGGCATTCCTTGTATTGCAAATGCATCACTCCAATCTCTGCCTCCCTCTTTACAGGCCCTCCTCTCTGTGTGCATGTCTGTGCCCCAATTTCCCCCTTTTGATAAGACACCAAATTATTGTATAAAGGCCCACACTAATGATCTCATTGTAACTTGATTACCTCAAAACAGAAGATCCTATTTGCAAATAAGGTCCCATTGTGAGGTGCTGGGAGTTAGAACTCTATTAAATTTGAGGGGACAAAATCCAGCCCATAGGAAGGACTAATTTATATTGCTTCAATTTATGTTCAATCTCGGGTGCAGTCTGAGTTAATTGAAATATTTTTAGATTATTCTGTGAGGTTATGATGCCCTATATGGATTGGTACCATTGGCCACTGCCTAGAAGATTTGGTCCAGCTATCTCAGTGTGGGAATTCCCTGTGATCTTAGAAAATGCCCACATCTGCATAAGTGAAAAGAAAATACAGAAAATGATGTGTGTATTTGAGAGCTCGGTAGTATAGAAACTTTCCTTACTAGATCACAGGTTCTCACCAAGCATGAGGTAACCAGATGTTACCTATCAGCCATGATGTTCTAAACTGTATTTGTGTTTCCTGGACATTTTTTAAAAGAAGAAAACACCCTCAACAACAAGAAGACAAACATCCCAACTTAAAAATGGGCAAAAGTCTTGAATAGGCAATTTTTCAAAGAAGGTATACAAATGATCAATGAGCACATGAAAAGATCTTTAGCATCATTAGTCACTAGGGAAATGCAAATCAAAGCCATAGTGAGCTATTTACTATTTTAATCTTATAGAATGACTTTAATAATATTATTTTTTAAAATAGGAAAACAACAAGTGTTGGTGAGGATATAGAGAAACTGGCACCCTTGTTCCTTGCTGGTAGATATGTAAAATGGTGTAGCCACTGATGAAAACAGTCTGGCAGTTCATCAAAAAATTAAACACAGTACTGCTATAAGACACAACAAGTCTACAGCCAGGTAGGTACATTGCCAAAAGAATTGAAAGTAGGTACTCAAACAGATATTTGTACATAAATGCTCATAGCAGTGTTATTCACAGTAGCTAAAAGGTGTCTAAAGTGTCCCAAGTGTTCATCAACAGATGAATAAACAAAATATGGCATATACACACACAATAGCATGCTGTTCATCTGTAGAAAGGAATCAAATTTTAACATATGCTACAACATCAATGGACCTTGAAAATTTTATGTTTAGTAAAATAGGGCATACAGAAGGCCAAATGTTGTATGATTCACTTATAGGAAATTCCTAGAATGGACAAGTTTGTAGACATAGAAAATAGAATAGATTAAGGTTAGCAGGGGCTGGGGGAGGAGGAAGAAGGGAATTATTATGGTTTAGATATAGGCTGTCTCCCAAAAGATCATGTCAGACAATGCAAGAAATTACAGAGGTGTACTGATTGGATTATGAGAGCCTTAACCTGATTGGTGGATTAGTCCAGTTGAATGGATTGGATGGGTAGTAACTGTAGGCATGTAGGATATGGCTGGAGGAAGTGGGTCACTGGGGGTGTGTCTTTGGGTATGTATTTTGTCCCTGCTGAGTGGAGCAATCCCCCCCTCTTTCTCCCCACTTCCCCACCCCCATCCTGATTGTAAAGTCCTGAGCTATTTTCTTCCTCCATACCCATCAGCCATGATGTTCTGCCTCATCTTGGGCCCAGAGCAATGGAGTCAGCCATAAATGGACTGAGACCTCTGAAACCATGAGCCAAATAAACTTACCCTTCTCTAAAATTGTTCTTGCTGGGTCATTTGGTTGCAGCAATGAAAAAACTGACTGAAACAGGAAGTATGGCTTAGTTTGTAGAGTTTATGTTGGGGATAATGAAAAAGTTCTGGGTACAAATGGTGGTGATGTCTACACAGCTTTGTGAATGTATTTAATGACATTAAATTGTGCACTTACAAATGGTTAAAATAATGAATATTGTTATGTATATTTTATCATAATAAAAAGTGAAGAATATTCACTTAAAAAGCAAGGTATTCTTTGGGGGGAAAATAGATTCAGAAGCTTATTGGTTACTGCCACATTGGTAGCAGTCTCCTTGAAGTCCTATTTAGACATGGCTTCTTTTCCTAAATTCTACACCATTAACTTACTGTATCTCAGCATTGAGTATCTACTTTATAAAGGGCACCATGTCTGCTTTAATTAGTTCACTAAAGGATTGAATGGACAGAGAAATAAACAAAGTATTTGCAGGGAATCACAGACAGGAGAAGTTATATTCTATTCAGGAAATCACAAATTTTGAGAAGACACTGGTCTTGAATGATGGATAAGACTTCACTCGGCAGAGATGGGCAGGGAGAACATTCCTTCTAGTCTAGAGACCGAGCAATGAGCAGAGATACCAAGGCAAGAAAATGCAAAGAAAATCTGAGAAACAGCAGATAGCTCATGTGACTGTCAAGGAGGGTATACGGAGGGAACATGAGGAGACGAGACTGTGCAGAATGGTTGAAGGCCTCTTGTAGAAAGCTTAAAATTACAAGCTGGGAGCCAACTGCAAAGAGATGGTATGCCTGGAACTGCATGCCCTCAGAATTAGTCTGGGGTTCACTAGGGAATGGATAGGAGAGTAAAGAGAGAGATCACGGTGGTAACTCAGAAAAGGACTCTAATGGGGTGATGGCAGCAGATAAGAATGGCCCAGAGCCAGCTGAGGGATGTTCTTCAGAGAACAACCTCTTTGGGCAGATTGAGTCAAGTAAATAGGAAAGTTTGGGGAAGGAGCCATTGAGAAGTTGCAGAGTTTTCTCCACATATTAGTCCCGAGGATCATCACATATTAGAGACGCTGCAAATTCATTCCTCTGACTTCCACCCAGGCCTTCGATGTTACCTGGAAACCATATTTAGTTTCCCTATTCAATTTTCTTTCTCATTCGCCACAGGAGATATTTCAAGTCCTCTGTTTCCCTCAGATTTTCTCCTGTCCCCTCTCTCCTCACTCTCAGCTTCCAAAAAAATCATTGAAATCATCAAAGCAGAATTCCTTCAGCTTTCTGCCTCCTGGCTCCAAACTGGCTCTAAACTCTTCTTCCCTCCCCCTGTTCCATGCACCTTGCAATAATCTGAAGTTTCTGTCCATCCAAATTCATATGTTGAAACCTAATCACAAGATAATGTTATTAAGAGGTAAGTGATTATGTTGGGAGGGTGGAGCCCTCATGAATACAATAAAATAAAATAAAATAAAAGGCCCTAGAGAGCTGTGCCTTGATCTTGGACTTCCCAGATTCCAGAATTGTGAGAAACAAATCTCTGTTGTTTATAAACTACCTGTTTTCTAGTATTTTATTATAGCATCCCAAACAGACCTGAACTCTACCCACCTCCTCTGGAACCTGGGATGATCAACAATCCTCCCCTCTCCTATAACTCCAGCCTTTGCCTCTGATTGGATCCTTTCTTGGGATACTCTAAATGCTCAAATCTCTCTCTTAGAAACAGCTCTCCATTGGCTGCATGTCCTTTCTAGATACTGCTCTCTCTTGGCCCCCTGCCCCAGCCATACTGGTTAGAAGAATGGTTCACACAGGCTATGTGCTCTCACCCTGCTTTGCTTTCCACTCACTCTCACTCTGTCATCTGGCTTCCTCTTTCTGTCACTCCCCTGAAACTACTAACATCACTAACAACTTCCCTGTAACTGTCATGGTGAACATGGATCAGTTCCAGTCTCACTTGACTTCTCTTTCTTATATCTCTATTTCCAGTCCTGACCACATCCAACCCATCTCCACTTCCCACCGGCTCTCTCATAGCCCCAAACCATTCAGCTTCTCTCCATTGCCCCTGCCACTCTCAACCTCCATGCTCCATTGTCTCTTGCCCCTATTACACCACAGGCCTCCTAACTTGTCTCCCTGCCTCCAGTCTTGCCTCCTTCCAATATGCCTAGTTTCTAGAGAGAGTTTCTATGGTGTGAATCATATCATGATGTCCAAGTCTAAACCACAGGCTCCCAGTCCCTTTGATGCTGCAGGGCCATTATGCTGGCTGTTCCTTCTGTTTGAATGCCCCTCTAAACCTGCTCCATGCACCTGTTTGACTTTTCCCTTCAATGTCAGCTTAGGCTTCACTTCCTCCAGAAGGTCCAGAAGCTTCCCATGCCTGTGTAGTGGTTCCCAAGTACCCTGTAGCTCTGCTCAACTCTTAATTACCCATTAATTTTTCTGAATCGCCTGCTGGATGCAAAATCTCTGTGTGCTTACCTGGTCCTCATATATATTTGCTTCATGAATTTGTGATATCTATGTTCTCACATGGGTCAGGACTATTGTTCTGCAATTTGGTAGAGAAAACCAGGCTGAAGTTCTTAAATGGAAATACCTTTGAAGCCTTGCATGGTCACCTTTACTTATATTTAGAATTTTAAGCCAATTACAAAGAATTTTCATGTCTCACTTCAAAATTTTCACTTGGGTTTTAAGTCCAGAGTCCTTAATAACTAGTTGGGCACATCCATTCAGATGATTCCATTTCTGACTTGAACTGCACAAACTAGTTCACGGCTGGAACTTCTAAGGCTTTTCATTCCAGTGCTTCATGCTCTGCAAAGCCACCTCTGTTTTTTGTTCTGTCTGTCTGTCACTAGGAGTCTCTGGCTTTTGGAGAGATGCTAACTCCCAAGCTGAATGCTCTTTGGATTCTTTGGATCACATGATCAGGAAATAGTTGAAGCCTTGGTTTTGATTATTTCAACTTACTCATGGGAGAGCTACTTGAACACAGCCAGGGACCAGAAGAATACACTTGGAACACAATAGTGACTGCTATGGTTTGATTGTGTCTCCCAAAAAACATGTGTTAGAAATGTAATCCCAAATATAACAGTGGTGGGAGGTGGGGCCTAATGGGAGGTGCTCAGGTTGTGAGGGATCTGCTCTCATGAATGGATTAACACTGATTACAAAAGGGCTTGGACTGTGAGTTTGAACTCTTGATCCCTCTTGGTAATGCTCTCTCTTGCCCTTCTGCCTTCTGCCATGGAATGAGGCAGCTTCTTAAGAAGACCCTCATTGGATGCTGATGCCTAAATCCTAGACTTCCCAGCCTCCAGAACCATGAGCAATAAGCTTCTGTTCATTATAATGTGGTATTCTATTATAGCAGCACAAAATACAATAAGAGGGTGACTAACTATAATTTCCATAAAAGAAAACCTCCTTACATGCCTAGCTCCAAGAAATATAATGATGACATTATTAAGCATTCACGAGTGTATTTTATAATCTCTGACTCATTTAGACTACATAAGAACCCAAGACACAGATATCATTATGTCCACCTCATGGATGTGGTTCCTGAGAATAGAGAAATTATGCTATTTTCCTGAAGTCACTCAGCTTGTAAATAGCAGAGTCAGGATTTAATCAGACTGGTCAGACTCAGTGCTAGGCTCATAGGCCCTGCACTGGTCACTCTGAAGTGGTGGCTGGAAGCCAAGTCTGGCTGCCTGATATCTGAAGAAGGTATGGATAAAAAGCCTACAGTGTCAAAAACATGGCAAATATACCATGGTCCTAATTCACAATGCGCTTCTACTTCCATCACTGTTTTTTATCTTTGTATGAACCTCAATATGAGGACAGAGCCACCATCCCCATTATAGAGATGAAGGGACTGAGACATGGGCAGGTTAAGCAACTTGCCCACTGTCTCAGCAAAACAGTGGCATGGCTCACACTGGAACCCAGGTCTCCTGGCTTTTAGTTAAAAAGCTTTTCCCCATTACAGCACAACCCCGTGGCCTTCAGCTTTCAGACTTCGATAGCACAACAGCATACAAATTAACTGAGGTTACTCTATTACCTCCTAAAATGATGGTTTCCATTTTTAAAAAAAGACAAAGAAGAATAGCAAAAAATCACCAAATGGAACATGTGTAAAATGCATTTCGTGAGGTCATTCTTACCCGGTGCTGTTTTAAAAATTATTATTCTCCATTTGAGCTTTTGGTCCATGATCCCATGGTGTGTACAGTTAAATTGCAATTTAAAATTTTAAACAAACAATGTTGCAGGATTGGTTTCTGGTTAATAGGCCCTCTTTATGAAGATGGTGGGTTTGAAGAGAGCTCCGATATTAAAAGGAACTGAGAAGTTGTTTGATTAACACAGGGAATTTAAAGATGTTGATTTGGATAAGAACAGATCAAGGACAGAGATCAGCAGTTGGATTCAGTGGACCTGACAGTGTGATTACCACCAGGTTGGTGATGTGTCTTCCAAGATACCCACAGGCCTGGGTATCCTGGGGAGAGTGGCAGTATTTGGTTATGGAATACCACATATAATATGCACATGTAGCACACTTGTTGGGATTTGTGTTGATTTTACTCCCCCAATAATTTTACTTGTGGAAAGGATGATGTCTTTAAAACATCTACAGATCTATGTATTAGTTTGTAATTCAATAGGTATTGACTGGGGTCTCCTCTGCAAGACAAAGTGCCAGGTTAAATCTGGATTTTGGTTGTTACATGTGTCCGTGAGCTTCAGGGATGCAGGATGCCCTGTGAGTGCTGGTGCCCCATCTCTTGCCCTGCTCTGGGAAAGCCAGAGTCCTCACTTCATTCATAAAGGTGCTTGGGGGATTCCCAGTTTCCAGCCTCCCAGAGATCCAAGAAGCAGATGTTGGAAGGGGAAGCTCCGCCTACCTTTCAGCTTGGTTCCCAGGCCAAATAAAACTAGAGAAGTCTTTCTATTTTGAGAAAAGCAATTTATTCTGGACTCATGTTTTCTCCCACACTTGGGCAGGTGAGATAATCTTAATGCAGTTTTATCAGCCTTAACTCTTGAATTCTTGGCTGCAAAACTGAAAAAAAAAAAAAAACCCTCATAGATGCATAAACCCTAAATTTCCATACCAAAGAGCAATAGGCTCTTACTGGAAACTTTTATCTCTCTTGTGGTGGTGCTTGTCTCATATTCTGTAGCAGAGTGGTGAGAAAATCAGCTATACAAGGAGAAAAAGCAGCAAAGACAGAAATTTAAAACTCACTCGCTGATAACAATGAGGCAATACGCATATGCTCTTTTTATCCTTTTTCTTTAGCAAACATGTTGAGAAGGAAAAATGTCTTTCATCAAGCAATTTCCCACATACATGAAGGCTCAAATTGATGCTACAATGTACAGATTCAGAACTGGTTTTATTTTTAATTTTTGCTTAAGTTTTTTAAGAAATACCGCATCTCAAGATGGATTAAAATAAAACAAAACAAGGAAAATTAAAAGGCATGTCTGAGTAAGTGGAACATAAACTGGCATTCATCTTTGACCAGAAATACAGGGGAGTCTGCGTGTGATGGAAGTTTTTTCCCCCCAAAGCTCCGAAGGTCACACAGATGTTAGGGGAAGTCTGTGGTTACAATCTCACGTCTGTGCTCATGCGCTCAATGATAAATCACATTTATCTCTCCAAACATTTCAGCCACTTGTTATCATTTTTCAATTATTTTTACTCTGTTCTAGGGGACTTTCACTGGGATAATTTGTCTCTTAAATCTCCTGTTTTTTATTTGCCCCCAGTGAGAGGAGCAGGAAGTATATGGCTAGTCTTGAAAAAGAAGGAGTAGGCTATTCCCCGTGAAACTGAGCAACTCTGAGCCCTGTCCTCACAAGAGGTTTTTTTATTTTTTATTTTTTAAAGACTGATTTAAAAATTGAATGAACCAAAGAATAGGAATAAGAGCTTAAAGACCAAGGAAACTTCCCGAAGAACATAGTTTACTTGTGAGGAAGACCCAGATAGGATGGAACCTCAAAATACAATAAAATAAAAATATGTATGAGCATACTTAAAATTTATATTTATGATTTTTTTGTAGATTCGCAGGGTTTAATTTCTATTTTAAAATATTTATATGAAATTCCTTCCTCCCTGATTTGTGAATGTCACTATTGTCACACTTTACGTTTAACAGTTTAGCTGACTCTATTGAAAGTAGTAAAGTAGGGATAAAAATAGCACCTCCATAGGGCTGCTGTGCAGATTAAAATGTATAAGATGTTGGGCTGGGGATGTGGCTCAATCGGTAGCGCGCTCACCTGGCATGCATGCGGCCCGGGTTCCATCCTCAGCACCACATACAAACAGAGATGTTGTGTCCGCCGAAAACTGAAAAAAAAAAAAATATTAAAATCTCTCTCTCTCTCTCTCTCAAAAGAAAAAATGTATAAGATGGTTGGAAAGGGACCCAGCATAATGGAGCATATTCAATATTTGATTATTATTGTTATCGTTACTTTTATTTCTAAAATATCTCCATATTTATTCTTTTAAAAAATATTTTCTTAGTTGTCAATGGACCTTTGTTTTATTTACTTATATGTAGTGCTAAGGATCGGACCCAGTACTTATCACATGCTAGGCAAGTGCGCTACCACTGAGCTATAACCCCAGCCCCCTCCATATTTATTCTTCACACAATTAGAATAAAATCGTACATACTTTTTTTTTTTGCCATAACATTCAGTTTTCCATATTAATAACTATAAATTGATTTTTTTTTAATTATAGGAGACAGTGCATTGTACTGGCTATTTGTTGGACTCAACCAACATTGAAAACGAAGGCCATGAATTCACTAGAGCGTTGTCTCTAGATTCTTCCTACAAGATTCAATATGACCAAAGAGAGCAAAATCAGAAACATCCAGGCCCTATGAGTTGATCTGGCAATCTGAAGTGTGGACAAACAGAGGTTGATTTGGTTTGTAGGCATTCCCCAGTGACTCAAATCCTTGGGGTGGGCTCAAGAGTCCCCGGGAGGTCCGGAGGTCTTCTAGGGCAAGAATGTAGTGGGGTTACTTCTTAAGGAGAATCAAAGTAGCATTATTATTATTATTATTATTATTATTATTTGCAAAGGGTAAGGGTTAGAATATTCCATATGGCAATGGATTAGAATTAGAAACATCAATACAAACTCATGTTTAGCTCAATATAGATATAGATGTTTTAGAAATTTTTGTAGATGTGAATACATACATGGCTTAGTATACCCACATATCTTTTTTAAAAAAAATTTTTTTAGTTGTAGAGGGACACAATTTCTTTATTTTTATTTTTATGTGGTGCTGAGGGTTGAACCTAATGCCTCACTCTGCAAAGCAAGAGCTCTACCACTGAGCTACAATCCCAGCCCCTTGAAGTTGCATTATTGTTTGGGGACTCAAATGCCCAACTCAGGTTTTCTCCCTAGATACAAGCTGGTTCCAAGTTATGGAACTGAAACAATCTGGAAGCCAGTGGGCCCTGCCACCTGCATTGTCCTTTGTTAGAGTCTGTAAACAAGTCAAGATGGCGCCTGGCATTTTGCAGAGGGAGTGGTTTGTGAAGTAACGCCAGGGAGCCATTAAGTGTGGAGATTCCTTATTGGTTGACTGCTGTATCTAGTTTATGTTAATTAAGATAAGCTATGTGTACAACGATGTTCATAGCAGCACAATTCACAATAGCTAGACTGTGGAACCAACCTAGATGCCCTTCAATAGATGAATGGATAAAAAAAATGTGGCATTTGTACACAATGGCATATTACTCTGCACTAAAAAATGACAAAATCATGGAATTTGCAGGGAAATGGATGGCACTAGAGCAGATTATGCTAAGTGAAGCTAGCCAATCCCTAAAAAACAAATGCCAAATGTCATCTTTGATATAAGGAGAGCAACTAAGAACAGAATAGGGGGGAAGAGCATGAGAAGAAGATCACCATTAAACAGGGATGAGATGGGGGGAGGGAAAGAGAGATAGAAGGGAAATTGCATGGTAAAGGAAGGAGACCCTCATTGTTATACAAAATTACATATAAGAGGAAGTGAGGGGAAAGGGGAAAAAAAAACAAGAGAGAGAAATGAAGTACAGTAGATGGGGTAGAGAGAGAAGATGGGAGGGGAGGGGAGGGGAGGGGGGATAGTAGAGGATAGGAAAGGCAGCAGAATACAACAGACACTAGTATGGCAGTATGTAAAAAAGTGGATGTGTAACCGATGTGAATCTGCAATATGTATACGGGGTAAAAATGGGAGTTCATAATCTGCTTGAATCAAATGTATGAAATATGATATGTCAAGAGCTTTGTAATGTTTTGAACAACTAATAATAAAAAAAAGAAAAAAAAGATAAGCTGTGTGGAGTGTATATATACCCCTCCTGTCCTATAATAAACGGCTCCCACTCCTGCTGTATCAATCTATACAAGTTGCTCATCACCTCCCGGTTATTTTGCTGCAGCTGGACTGCGGCAGTCCTTGACACAGGGTTGCATCTGAAAGGCCTCTGGAGGGAGCCAATAATGAGGGAAGAGAGGACTGGTTACAGGCTTGATGGTAACCTTCTGCACTGGGTTAAATGGTAACCTTAAAAGCTAGTTCATGTCTATGGGAACTTATGAGTGTGACCTTATTTGACCTTATATGGCCTGGCCCTACACCCAATATGATTAGTGTTCTTATAGGAAAAGTGGAATTTGGACACAGACCCAAGACACACAAGGAGAAGACATGTGCCAATGGAGGCTGAGACTGGAGTTATGTTGCCACAAGCCAAGGAATGCCAGGGATTACTGGTAACCACCAGAAGCTAGGATTGAGCAGATTCTTCTCCTGAGCTCCTGAGAAGGAGAAAACCTTGCTGATGCTTCAATTTCAGGCTTCTTGACTCCAGAACTGTGAGAGGATAAATTTCCATTGTTCTAAGGGACCAAGTTTATGGCAGCTTTAGGAAACAAATGTACCTTCCTAAGAATATATGCTATGCAAGGGATGTACCCTGAATAGATACACAAGGAGGGGACTGGACAGGGAGGGAGAGAGGAAGGAAGGATGAAAGGATAGAGAAATAGCAAATTTCCAGTTGACAGGTACTGGTTTATCAGTGAACATCAGATATGGCTTTGTTAAGGTGTTAAGAATAGCTCATCTAACATTCTAATCCTGAATCTATATCTGATGGAATATACACTCTGATAGAAAAATAAGCCTGTTAATACGTGTTAACTTTCTATTATTGTAACAAAATGCCTGGCATAATCAACTTAAAAAGGGGAAAGGTTGCTTAGCACAGTGATGAATGCCTGTAATCCCAATTAATTGGGAGGCTGAGGCAGGAGATTTGCAAGTTTAAGGCCAGCCTCAGCAACTTAGAGAGACTCTGTCCTAAAGTAAAAAAAAAAAAAATAAGAAGAAATTAGGAGGTATCTCAGTGGTAGAGCACCCCTTGGCTCAACCCCCAGTTCCACAAAAGAGAAAGAGAGGAGAGAGAGAAGAAGAAGAAAAAGAAGAAGAAAGAGGAGGAGGAGGGGAAGAAGAAGGAGAAGAAGGAGGAGGAGGAAGAGGAAGAGGAAGAAATAATCATCACCTCATAGCGGCTGGGAAGCACAGAGAAAAAGGGGAAGGTGTTAGGGTCCCAATATTCCCTTCAAAGGCAAGCCCCCCAAGACCTAACCTCTTTCACTGGACCCTACCTCCTAAAATTTCACCTCCCAATAGCACCGCAGTCTGGTGACTAAACCTCCAATACATGGGAGTTTCAGGGACATTCAAGATCCAAACTATAGCAATTTGTTTGAACAATAGGGGATTTGTCTGTAAGCACCTAGATGCCATAAACTAAAGAGCATAAACTCTTAGACCAGGGTTTATGACCCTCCAGTCCTTCTTTCTTTGAGCTACTCAGAGAGACAGCGCTTGAGTTCTCATCTCCTAGGTGAAATTGTCTTTCCATTTCTTCTATACCCAGAGAATGCCACGTGTCTGTTTCCCTACGCGATGCACCTTAAAAAAGGATGTGTCTTCATGGTGTTCTGCCCTGAAGACCTGTGTAGGCCCTGACTCCTCTCTCCCCACCGCCCTGTTACTCATTTCATGCTCTAGCTAAACTGAGCTCTGCCCTGTGCTCACAGCCTTTGAATATGTGCTCCTTCCTGGGCTCCTACCACCCCCTTCTCATCTGCCTTGCATGTATTCTACTGCAGGTCTCTGGGAAGCTTCCTGATCCCCTCAATGGAATCCTGCAGTGCGTGTCTATGCCATCCTGCAGGACCTGGTGACTGACTCCTCCTCAGCTCCCCCTGCAACTCCTTCATGTTCATAAGACCCTACAGGCATGGTTCACTTGGAGCCCTGCTCACTACTCTAACCCCAGAATCTGGCACATATTGGGGGTGTACTAAATATCCATTGAATGAAAAAAATTACTAATAAATCATTTGATTTTATATAGCTCTTTGGTGTTTATACTAATAAGGGAATTCAAAATGCATTAATGCCAACAGCATCATCTACTTATAAATATATAATCATCTTCATAATGGCCACTGCTGTTTATTTGACAACTGAAATTTACCAGACCCAGTGTTATATTATTTATATACATCATCATAGTACTTGCCATCACCCTGCAAGGTAGATATCATCCGATTTCACAGAGGATGAGCATGAAGATCAGAGAGGTTAAGATGCTTGCCCTGAGTTCCACAGTCCACAAGTCCCCCAAATCATGCTGTGTCTATCACGACACATGTCATATACAGTAATTTACTGCATTTGGAGGGGGGCATCTTCCATAGTCCACATCTACCAGGGTTGGTGGTGACCTGCTGTCTACATTCAGAAAGAGGCTGGATCTACAGAGGAGGATAATGAACTGGGCTAAGAGGGTTTCCAGGAGCTGTGCTGACAATGACATCTGCCCCTTTTGTTGCAGAAGTCCTGGAACACTCAAAGCAGATATGTCTTAGTGCCTGTGGACCTCTCCTGCAAGGCGGAAGTGTCCCTGGAAAGTCCTTTGATGGACCTTCCCGCTCCATAGGTACCTGGGCTGTGTTGCTTCTCAGTGTGTCCCAGGGCCTTGAGCCCAGGCACTCTCCTGTTCTCCACCCATAGGTCCTTCTCTCAAGCCCAGGCTCTAGTCTGGTGGGCAGGAGAGGATCTGCAGGTCCCTCGAAGAGGGAGGACAGACTGTCTCAGGCCGCTGTCTCATTCAAAGGTGGCTGTCTTCTCCCTGTGTTTCTTCACGTCATCTTCCCACTGTGTCTGCTCTTTGTGTCCAAATTTTGCCCCCCTTTTTAATTTTTCCCCCATATTTTTTATTGGTGCATTATAGTTATACACAATGGTGGGATTCATTGTTACGTATCTGTATGTGCACATAATACAACATAATTTGGTCAATATCATTCCCCCAGTATTTCTCCTTTCCCTCCCCTCCTTCTTCCCCCAGTCCCTCTCCTCTCTTCTATTGATCTCTCTTAAATTTCCCCTTTACATAGGGATAGCAGACACATTGCTTTAGGGCCTCCCTGAGACCTCACTTTAACTGCATCACCTGTCTAAGGACACTGTGTCCAAATCAGGTCACATTCTGAGGTACTGGAAGTTAGGATTCCAACTTCTCTCTTTTGAGGGGACCCCAGTTCCACCCATGACACTAACCAAGTGGACTCTGACCCAGACTGTCTTGAGTCACATCTTGGCTCTGCTCTTCACTCATTTTGTTCCTTTAGGCAAGTTATTGAAGCTCCCTGGGCTTCCAGTTTCCTCATTGTAAACAGGGGTGGCAGCAAAAGAAGCTCCCTTTCAGCGTGATTTGAAGGATGTATGTGGTAGCACTTGTCATCTGTTTCGTGCATTGCTGGTAGCTGGAAGGACCCAACAAATAGACCTCATGGTGATTATAAGGGAGGTTAGGGCTCAGGAAAGAGCATGAGGATACTGGGCCAATGCGACTCACGCTGACCCGCCACCCTGTGACCTACTGCTTTCTAAGAGTAGGACCTGTCAGATCATTCTGGAGTTTTTATGACCCCAATCCCCTCCATGCTGTGTTTCTGGAAGATTCCAAGGGAACAGTCACCATTTTCTGAAGGTTTGACCTGTGCTCTCTATTAGCTGACGTGAGTCTCTGGGCTGCTATTGGCTATCTCAAAAAACTAAATAAACCCCATCAAAATCAACCGGTTCTTGGGGAAAAAACAGTTTTGGATGTGTTTGTTCGTCTTCCCTCTCCAGAAAATGACAGCATGCCCTTCATTGAAATTAGAAGAGACTTTACTACATTTCAGCACCATAAGGCAACTCGCTGTATATCCCTCTCTTCCATTTCTTTAAAATATATATAAACAGACAACACTTTAGATACTAGGAAATGATCTGACCTAGAAAGTGAGATGACAGATGAAATGAGCGAAGGATCTCCAGGAACACAATCTTGTCGAGCTGGATCTTGTCAGAGCAGATTTTCTGTGACCATAATAAAGGGCTTTTAACACGAGCTGGGTTGCCTCATTTCCGAAGAGTAGAAGCTACAGAGATTCTTAAAAAGGAAAAATAAATATTGCTCTAATTGGAGCCAGAGGTGAGGCAGGGTGGGACAATGAGCGCAAGAACTATTTATGTTGGAAAAAGGGAAAGCGTTAGAAACGATTTAGCTGAGACTTTCAGGAAGATGAAGGGCTTGGTCAAAACCAAAGTAGGCCCTTGTTTGAGAAGAAAGGAGAGAATCCAGGAATGAAGGGGAAGAATCAAATTACAGGGCAGCAAAAGTAAGCTAAATGAAAAGAGAAACCACGGCTTTCCACAGGTATTGAGGCCGGGGAATTCAGTGTTAGGATAAGGTATGCTGGCTGAATCTCAGAATCTTCCAGAAAATTTCATGCTAATGAAATACAGTGTGTTCATATGCGGTCAAGATTAGGTAATAGTTACCTGAACAGAGGCTGGGGGATATTTTAAAAGATTCTTATAAACAATAAAGTCCTCAACCAGACTGGAAATTTCTAGAAAGTTGATCCAATGTGTTCCATTTTTCTTTTATATTTCCCCCATTGAATGCTTGGCACATTTGTCATGGTTACCTTTTAGGTCTTAGAAATTTTTTTTTTTTTTTTTTTGAGGGATGGAGTTGGGGAGGGTGCTTTGTTCTTTTCATTTCCAATTTTTATCAACAACCTTCTTTTACATTTGGGAGCACTGAGGCTTACAGAGCAAAATAATATATACCATGAAAAGCAGAACTGAGATTCAAACCCTGGTATGCTTTAGGTCTAAATGAGCACTGTATCTCAGTACATTTCATAGAACTCCGAGAATTTGACATGAAATAGAAATTAAAAAATACATAAGCTGACCACCTTGCCTCTTATTTTATAAATCGAAGATACTAGGTCCAGATGTGAGATGGAATTTGTCCAGGGTCCCAAAGGAAATGGCAAAGCAGGGAGTCATTTGCTAAATAAATGAATTTCATGAATCTGTGGAATTTCTGTAGCAGTTAGGAGAAGGATATTTTTGTATACCTCATGAGTTCAAGTTCCCTCTGAAATGTCTAGGAATTCTTACACTTCTCAAGTTTTAAACAATTAATTCATAACTGGGAAAATAAATATAAAAGTTATACTCACCTACTTTTAACAAATCTCAAATAATAGAATTGCAGAATGTAAAAATTTTCTTATTAATCTTCTGCCTCTGCTAGTCTCAGTTTACTAGCACTCAATTTATATCAAGATTCCTTTGGGGAATAGAACTAGATTAGTGATGGCAATTTTTAATCAAACAAAAGTCTGGTAGAAATTTTGAAAATATTCAACATCTGGAATCTCATTCAATAAACACTTGATCACTATTGACTTCATAGGCCACGCGAAGTGTTAAGGACACTAAGTTGAACAGAAGAGCGTTGTGTCTTCAGAGGTCTCACAGCTTAATGGAAAGACAGACATGGTCTGAAAAGTGTTACGATAGTGTAAGGGTAAAAGAAATTGAAGTTAAAGCGTAAAAGTTAAAGGGTAAAAGACCAGGTGTTGTAAAAGTTTCTAAGCTGCAAGGTCTGAGTTAAAATGTAAAGGAGGTATTGTTAGGTTTCTATGCTACCTGCAAAACCCGAAATTTCTGTAGCTGTTAAGACAATGCTTGGAACTGCCCAGTAAATATTTCCCCTATTTGGATTGTTTAATAAGGGCTCTGTGTGGTCGCACATAGGCATTGCAGGGCCTGGACCAATCAGTTTAAATGTAACCCCCTCCTTAGGAATGACCTATCACTCCAGCCTGACCTGTTCCCGCCAATGAATGAACCAATCATGTTTAGGAGTTGTTGTTCAATTTTCCCGCGCCTAATGATGATTCGTTCTGATGTATACAAAGCCCTCCGCCCTCCCCAAAAAGTGTACTTAAGCAGTGCTCAGCCCCTGCTCGGGGCTCTGGGCTGCTTTCCCTTCTTGAGTGGGCACGGAGCCCCAGCATGCTGGTTCAATAAATCCCCCTTCTGCCAATTGCATGAGTGGTCACTTGGTGGTCTCTTTCTCCGACGTTTCGCGGGACCCTTACAATAGAAGTAAAGAATATATACAAATAAGAATCCAACTCAGTAGAGGTTCTTAGAGAAAATGTCAAATGAATACATAAATTGAACTCATGCTTAGAAAATCTAGTGTTTATAAATCAGTATCCCAGAAGTTCTACAAATATTCTTGAAAAATGTCTTTTTTTAAAAAAAAATTCTTTGTGAATATAACCCTATCTTGCTTATTGCAATGGTTAGCTGTTGATGTGTAACAAATTACCTCAAAATGTAGTGGTTTTAAAGTAATAGCATTTATCATCTTACAGTTTCTGAGGGTGAGGAATTTGCATATGGGTTAGCTGAGTCCTTTGGCTCTGTCTTCTCCTAATACTGCATGATATTGGATAGGGCTATGGTTATCATAGGATTAATTGGGTGGATTCATTTGCAAGATTCCTCTAGTGATTATTGGAAGGATTTGTTTGTTTTCAGGCTATTGACTGGAGTCTTTCTTTGTTTTCTTTTCCTTTTTGTTTTCTTCTGGTGATAGAGGGGACAAGAAAGAGACACACAGAGAGAAAACAAGATGAGAATTCTCTTTTACAACCTAATCTTGGAAGTGACATGACTTTTATCATATTCCATTTATTGGAAGCAAGTTAATAAATGTTTAAAAGAAGGGGAATATGCAAGAGCATCTTCAATACCACAAGGTGATCACTGGGGACCATCTACCACCTATGCTTATTCTATGAATTTATTCTCTCAGTATCAGTCAGGGTTCTCTAGAGAAACAGAAACAGGAAGTATAATTTTAAAAAGGGGACTTATTAGGTTGGTTTAAGTGACCAGAAGCTGGATAGTCCACAATGGCTATCTGCAGGCTGGAGAGCTGGAAGAACCAGTAGCTGTGCAGTCCAAGAGGCTAAAGCCACAGAACAAGAGGGATCAACAGTGCTACCCTAGTAGCACTGAAGACAGAAGGCTTCTGGAGAATCACTGGCAGAGTCCTCTTTGAAGAGTGAAGAAATGAGAGTCCGATGTCCTCAGACAATTGCAGCAACAATCAAGAACCCATTTAAGAAGAATCCCAGCTTGCATCTGCTGCTGCTTCCTTGTTTTTCCAATTTTTATTCTATCCAAGCCATCATCCTATTGAATGGTGCTGCCCACACTTAGGGAGGGTCTCCATTTCAGTTGGCTATCCCACATGCCAGTCATTCCTAGACACACCCTCATTGACACACCCATAAACCTCTTAATCCTTGACATCTCTTAATCCATTGAAGTTGACAATTCTAATAAACCATTACACTCTCCATGAGCAATATTTGCAACCCCATTCTCCCATTGGCCCAAACTAGAAATACAAGACTCACCCTGTTATCCTTTACTTCTTCCACCCTAGTTAATCCATTATCATGCCTTTTCATTTCTATTCCACCATCTATGTATTTCTCAAGGTCATTATGACTGAGGGGACTGTTTTCTCATTTCTGCTGCCATCTCCTTAGATCAGACCCTTCTCACAGACCCTTGCCTGGATTTAGGATTGAAACAAAATCCTCAACGTTCTTTCCAGCTCCCATCTGTGTTCCTTCCAGCCATTCTCTTCACAGACCTGGCGCCATCTTTCTAAGGCACCAAATTGAGAAGGTCAGTCCAGATTCAAGTCCCTCAGTGGCATCCCACAGTCTTCAGGACCAAGCTGGCACTCCTCAGGTTGGAAAACAGGTTCCTGGTGGTCTGACCCTACTACTCAAGCACCCCACTTGCCTGTACTGCAGCTACTTGAACAGTTTGCAACTTCCAAAGTAGTAGTGCACTGTCCCCTTGAAATAGTAGGTCCCCTTTCTTCCATTGAGTGATCCTCACTAGGACTCTACCCAGACATGATGTTCTCTGAGGAGCCTTCTCTGACCTCTTAAAGGCAGATTAGGGCCCCACCAAGCACTCCCTGAGATCCTGAGATAACTTGCTTATTTATCACATCACACTGCAATGATCTGTTTTCACATATGGTGCACTCAGCCTTCACCAGTCTCTAAGCCCACTGAAACTGTGTCTTTTAAGTCATTCTATCCCTAGGGCCTATTAGGTGCTTGTTAATGAACAGTTAGATAAATGATGATGGAAACTCCAGAACACTTTTCTGCTTCTCAGTTCTCTCTACTTCTTTTATATCAGTTATCAGGGACAGTTGCAAAATTTGTGGTCCCAGTGCAAAATGGAAATGTGGTGCCCCTTGTTCAAATAGCAGGAAAAGAGCTGCTTTCCATCTTCTTTCTCTTGACTCGTCATGATGCTTTCTATTTGCAATTAAGTATGATGCCCCTCAGCATCGGGATTTTTGCAGGGAGAGTGCACCGTCCATGCATACTAGGAAGTATGCACCCCATCCTGCTGCTGCATGTATCTGTGCCCTCTCATTCACTCACTTTGAGGGAGTGGCCCTTGCTGGGTCCAGGTGTGAGAGCAGGAGGCAATGTACCCATCCTGGGGAAGCAGAGCAGCACGTGACCTGAGGTTCCAAGTTCTAAGTGCATAATCCTTTGTCCCCTCAGATTTTACTTACAAAACACAAGTTCAGAGATAAAGTTATTGACAATTTTAAGGTGGTGACCACAGACCATTAAACCCCAAGCCTGGGGCCCCCTTCTGAGCCCAGAGCATTGTGAGACAGAATGGCTATAAACCCATGAAACCAGTCTTACCAGTGATCCAAATTCTATTGAATGCATTCTTGTACAATTGGGATCATTTCCACTGTTTTTGTTTTTTATCTCTACCAGCCTTGGTGGGATCAGACTTTGGAAAACTTCCTAAGGCAGATCTAAATGCTTGGGAGGAAGTAGTATTAGTTTTCAGGGAATATCAGAGAAAGCTGGAAGCCTTCCTGAAATAATGCTGTCTCCATTTCCTTGGGCACAGATGTCTAGGAAGCCTAGAGTGCTCCACCATGTTTACCAGTTATTAATAAACATTGTACAGATCAAATAAGGTAAGATTAAGGTAGAATAGAGTGGAAAGTTTAGTCCTTCTGAAAACTACCTTCCATGAATTTCTTTGGCTTTCCTCCTCATGTCTAAGATTATCCCTATTCTGAGTTCTAGACCCAGCCCCTTCTCCCTCCTCAGTAGCTCATTCTCCCAAGGTCATCCTCTATGTTCATCTTTACCCTCTTCTATGAGCTCCTCATAACCCTCAAGTCCCTTTCACCTTAAACCCCAAACTTTCTCTCTCCCCCTTAGCTCCCTACAGCTATCCATCTCTTTCTCTCTTCCCTCCAACCAGCATCTCTTTAAGTGTTGGCTGTAGAATGCTCTACATCTTCCATCTTGCTTACAGTCGGACAGCAGTCTGACTTTCTGCACTCATTCCTTAGGCTTCTGGACCTGCTGTCTTCATGGCCACTCAGCAATATCCTTGTCATTAAGTCCCATACCTTGCTGAGTTCTTGCTTGAGCTCTGTGTTGCCATGAACACCATTGATTTTGCCCTCGTTGAAGGCGTTGATCTTGCCCTCCATGAAGCACCTCTTCCCTGGTCCCAGAAGATGATGTACTCTTTGGTCTCCTTTCTCTTTGGCTTCTCTTCTGTTGGCCTCCTCTGTGGGTTTCTCTTCCTCTGCCTATATCTTAGCATGTGGTTACCCCAGGGTTCTTGCTAAACCTGCTCTCTTCTATTCACTCTTTGAACCAATAGTCTGGATCCGGGTTCCAATTTTGTCCCAATTTTCTTACAGATCTTGTGAATTACTTAAACCTTTTGAGCTTCAGTTTCTCTTTCTCTAAAAGAGGTTTTCTCAATCTTGGCACTATAGCTACTTCTCTACTTACTATGGGGTCACATCCCAACAAACCTATCATAAGTTGAAAATACCCTAAGTCAAAAAGCATTTGATATGCCAAATTTTTTTAATATTTATTTTTTAGTTATAGGTAGACACAATATCTTTATTTTATATTTATATGGTGCTGAGGATCAAACCTAGTGCCTCATGCATGCTAGGCAAGTGCTCTACCACTGAGCCACAACCCCAGCTCTGATACACCTAACTTTCTAAACATCCTAGCTTAGCAACACAGTATGCTGGAGTATCGGTTGTTTACCCTTGTGATTATGTGACTGTGTGGGAGCTGTGACTTGCTACTCTTGTCCAGCATCTTGAGAGTATCATACCCCATATGTCTATCCCAGGAAAAGATCAAAATTCAAAATTGGAAGCATAGTTTCTACTGAATGCATCACACTATCATAAATTTGAAAAATTGTAAGTTGAACCATCTTTAGTTGGAGACTGTCTGTAATTATACTTTGAGTCAGATAAGTTTTTTCCTTAGGAGAGACTGTTCTGTATATTGCTGGATGTTAACTAGTATTCCTGGCCTCTGCCTGCTGGATGCCAGTAGCACCTCCCAGCTGAGACACCAAAAATGTCTCCAGATTTTGACAAATATTCCCTTGGGGGCAAAATTTCCTTGGTTGAAAATTACTGCTCTAAAAGGAGAAATTTAACTAGGACATCTGTATTCATTCTAGGGCTTCCATAACAAAGGACCATGAACTGCATGGTTTAAACACCAGTCGTTTATTGTCTCACAGTTGTAGAGCTGGACATGCAAAATCAAGGTGTCAGCAGGGTCAGTTCCTTCTGTAGTCTCTGAGGAAAAATCTGTTCCCTGACTTTCTCCTGGCTGCTGGTCAAGATTACTGTCTGTCTTTGACCTTCCTTGACTGCTGTCTGAGCTCTTGATCACGAGGCATTCCCCCTTGTGCGTCTGTTTGCAAGTCTCTCCTATTAGACCAGTTGTATTGGATTAGGATGCACCCTACTCTACTATAACCTCTTACATAATGACATCTGCCATGACCCTGTTCCCAAATAAGATCATATTCTGAGGTATTAGGGGTTAGGACTTAAAATTCATTTTGAGGGAGACACTATTCAACCCATAACATCACCCCTTATATTTCTTGTGAACTCCCACATTTTATAATCCTATTTAAAATACAGGGAATAGCTGGTTCGGTGGCACACGCCTGTAATTCCAGCAGATCTAGAGGCTGAGACAGGAGAATCTCGAGTTCAAAACCACTTCAGCAAAGGTGAGGTGATAAGCTACTCAGTGAGACCCTGTCTCTAAATAAAATACAAGATAAGGCTCTGGATGTGGTCAAGTGCCCCTGAGTTCAATCCCTGGTACTCCCCCAACAAAAAACCAAACAAACACACACAGGGAATATTGGTCTTAGTGGACCCCAATGTAGTTTCAGATTCTTTCTCCTCTGTTTCTTCTTGCACCAACCACATCTCTGGACACTTCTCTTTGAGCAAACTCTTGCTTTTAATTTCACTTACTTTTCAAAGCAAGTAATAAGACAATGGGAATTTTGATTATAGCTAGTCTACTTAGTGTCTGGTGTGTAAGATTGACAAAAGACCTCAATAAATGTGATGGAACACCCCTACAAGGCTCATCTCCTGCCCTTCTGATAATACAGACACACATCATGAAATAAGTAATATGAATTCGTCTGCATAGTGAAGGGAATTATGTTATTTTGGAATAACTCAATGACTCCCCTGTTACAAAAATTACTTCTGCAATTTCCAAATAAGGTCACATTCTGAAGTGCTGGGGGTTAGGACTTGAAATTCATTTTGGGAGACACTATGCAACCTATAACATCATCCCTTATGTCCCTTGTGAACTCCCACATTCTATAATCCTAATAAAAACACAGAGAATATTGGTTTTAGTTTGGCCATGGCTCTGCTCAGCCTGACCAAAGAAATGCTGTTTCCAGAATAGAACAATGAGCAACTTGGATGAGACATCAACGTTCAGTGGCTCATGGTGTTTATTTAATCATCTGGTGTCTTGGGTACTCTGCTAAGGATGATCCCAGGAGGTGCTGACCAAAACCCTTCGGAGTCTCGATGTCCCCTATGGTATCATGAGCCCAGAGAGACAGAAAGTGGCTGTTGTAGGAGGAAGCACAGCATCCCCAAACCACAAGATCTTTTTGAGGTAGGTCTTCAGTGTAGAGCTCCAGCAGCTGGGGCTCAGGGGTCAAAGGCATCAGGACATTGGGTCCATGGCCCTGTCTCAGAAATCTGGCTCTTATGAACACACAAGAGTTCCCAAAATAGAGTAGCAGCTCATCTTCTGCAGTCCTCTCTGCTCCCCTTGCTGCCTTCATTTTGCTAATAGTATTTTGAAGGACTTTGAGCCATGACGATGATCTCATAGCCTTGTCTTGAAGGCTTGAAGACAACATGCTTTTGTTGTTATATTCTGAATGTATAAGCAATTACTTGAGTAGTTTAAGTCAGAAGTCTCTCCTCTTAGTAATGGTGCTTTTGCCATGAATTTTCTGGGAAACACCCAAATCCTTAGCTCTCTATTCTCTGTTGCTTTCTTATAAACCCAGGCAAACACAAGTAGCAGTCCAGGAGAGAGATGGGCAAGTGTCCCGAAGGGTGGCTCAGATCCTAGGTGGCTGGTACCATTCAGAAGAGCAGGCATTGACTGAAATTTCCATCAGTACCTGAGAATGGAAAGGAAGAAGGACTTACAGAATCTTACTGGAGAAGTTAACTGAATTAAGAAATGGCAAAGGGCCCTGTTTAGGCAAGCAGCAGAGAGGGAAACCTGAGTGGATATAAGAGGTTGTGACAAGAAAGCTGGGCATACTGGCAGTCCCTGGAATTCTCTGGCCCTTTCCACTCCTCATTGTTCTTTGCCAGACCTCTTTTCACATTTATGTGACCCCAAGGTCCTCCCCAGTTTTTGAATTTCAGGAAATGAAATCTACAAAAGGCCACTGACTCAGAGGTCTGCAGATGGTTAGCAGCACAGCTCAGCCTAGAATCCTGTCTCTCTGGCCCAATGTTCTTAGGCATTTTGCAAAGAGAGCAAAGTCCAGGCCCGGAGGAGGGGAGACTACTTTTAGGCATGGGGCAGAGGGGGCCACCAACATTGATTTATATTGTTACCTCCATGGAGAATCTACCTCCCACATTCCCAACCCTGAGCTGGGCCCTCGGGAAGACAGTGAGGATGCTTTTGATTTCAAGATGTGTACAATATTATCAGAGAGGTAAAGAGTTAGAGAACAGAAGAAATAGTCAAAGTATTTCTTATGCATCTGCCACAGGGGAGGTGCCCTTCTTGCTCCTGGTGAACCAGAGTACCAGCCTTCAAATGCCTTGCATTCCAGAGAGGGGTAACATCCAAGAAGCCCACGAATGGTACTATATCAATAAAGTAACTTCATCTTCAGTGAAGTCCTATGAATATGACAAACTGGGGTCATAAGATGGAGGGTGAATGAATGAGTCAAGGTGGAGAGGACCTTTCTGCCAAAGTGACATTTGAGTTGAGGACTGAACAGTGAGAAGGAAGGAGCCATATGAGAATCTGGAGAAAGAGCATTGCAAGCAGAAGGACCAAGTGGTGTCAGGACTCTAGGGTATGAACAGGCATGTCCGAGAGTGGTGTGTGCCAAAGGTAGACAAGTAAAAGAGTATGGGATATGAGGTCCAGAGAGCATCAGGGAAAGAAATATGGAAGAACTCACCGGCTTTGGGGATATTTTGATTGCAATGGGAAGCTATTGAAGGTTTTAAGAAAGGAAGGAAGGGTTCTGGATTAAGTTCTAGAAAGATTCTCGTGCTACTGTGTGGAGGGTGAGCTGCAGTAACTAGAGCCATCAGGATACTGTTACAGCCATCTGGGTGAGAGATGGTGGTGGCTGGAACCAGGATTTCAGCAGTAAGGGTGATAAGAAGCAGTCTTAATGGCAGTATGGTATGGAGATAAAGCTGACAGAACTAATTCATAAAAGTTTGTGATTTTCCTTTTGTCATTTACCGCGGGGAGGAGTTATGGAACAATTCTGTTTGGACCACAAGATATTTGAGATGCCTTTAAGATATTGACCTCACCTCATGTTCAACCAGAGAAGCAGAACCATTACCATATATGTAGTATATATATACACATACACACACACATACATACACACACTCATATATATACACATTTATATATATATATATATATATATATATATATATATATATATATATATATNATATATATATCCTCCTAGAATTATTAGAGGAGAGGGGTCTTCAAGATCATTGCCATACACACACACACACACACACGCGCGCGCGCGCGCACACACACACACACACACATGTACACATATACACACATACACATATATGTGAGTGGACGGAAGTGGAAGTGGTCAACCACTTTCAATACCTCTGAGAATACCAGTAGGATGAAGACTCTGTGAAGGTTGCCTCCAGGAACTGCTTAGGCTGTCATTCCAGAATAAATACAGCACTGATCAAAGGAATCAAGGATGATCAGGTGTGGGAAGGATCAATTCATCTTAATCCCTGGGTTACTGGGGCAGACCTCAGAAACAAGTTGGTGCTTGAGAAGGGCCATGAATGTCAGGTAGATCTGGAGTATCTGTGATGAACGGGGATCTGCAGGGGTTTGTTCATCTCTAAACATTTTCAAGAGCCACTTAAAAGTCACAAATCCCTAACCACTTCCCAACCACCCACACAGGGACCTCTCAGCCTCCTATGCACATCTAAGAATAGCCCACTTGGCTGCAGTTGGTCTGAAATTCTTGCTTTTTACGTTAAAACAGTTGGCCACTATTTTAGGGCTGACACTCCCTTCTACAAATGAGAAGAAGTGCCACTGCTCCTTGGAAGCATTCTCACTTATTTGCTATTGGCAAAGGAATGTGTCAGAACCTGGACAGTAAGTCAAAGTGTTTGCCGAGAGGAGTCACTTTGGTCCTTTGCCTGTGGGGAAATCTTGATTTCAGTGGCTCAAGAACAGGTACAAGCCAAATTAAAAGATTAAAGAAAAAAAAACCTTTTAGTTTATTTAGCTTTGGAACCATCCAGAAATCTTCCAGGGTGCTTTTCAAACAAAAGGAGTCCTCACTTATAAAGGGAGAAATAGAGAAATACAAGGAATCTTGAGGGACGCCATTTCTATGTAACAGATGATTGGATGAGACAGGAGGAGGCAGACTCAGTCTCCTTTATGCTAAATAAGTCATTGGTGTGTATTTTGGCAAGTGAATAGCATACTCTTATGTTATTTTAAAAATACTGATTTATGAAGGAATTACAGAATAGCTATCTGAAGATTGGTGATGAAACCAATTGTTTAGTTCTACATCAGATTTGTGTCTTTTTATCCTTCTAGAATTGCTAGAGGAAGGGGTCTTCAAGGTCATAGCTATTTAAAGCAGAGTTACATTGTGACTCTTGTAGATCATTGGTGCATTTGTCTTCATGAGCTTCTTCCTCCATTAAAAAAATTTAAAATTCTCTCTCTCTCTCTTTTTTTTTTTAGCTATATTGGTATAAAGAGGAGTATATTAAGATTACATATTAAGTATTTTCTTTGACCTAAAATTCATTCTTTTCTCTTCTAAAAAGAAATTAAAACATCTTTTTTGTGGGATCTTGTGTTAGTTTCCTATTGCTGCTGTAACAGACTACCACAAAAAACGTAATGACTTCAAACAACATAAATTTATGATTTTACAGTTCTGGAGGCCAGAAGTCCAAAATCAGTCTCGCTGGACTGGAATCAAGGTGCTGGCAGGTCTGCTTTCTTCTGGAGACACAGGGCAAGATCTGTTTTTGCCCTTTTGACTCCTAGAGGTTGCCCACATTCATTGGCTTGTGGCCCCTCCTTCCACCTTCAAGTCTCTTACTGACTCTGAACTCTGCTGTCATCATCACATCTCTCTCTGATTCTTTTCCCTCCCACCTCTCTTAGAAGGACCCTTGTCTTCATGTGGGCCCACCCTGATAAACCAGGATAATTTTCCCATCATCAAATCCTTAATTTAATCTCATCTGCAAAGTCCCTTTTGCTCTGAAGTATCTACAGATTCTGGGGATTAGACTTTAGATCTCTTTGCTGGTGGGAACATTCTTCAGCCTATCATAATCCATGAAAGCATGGGGCGTTGGGCACTGTACCTATTGTGAGCCATGGATAAACTGGTCCTGACTCTAAGTACTGGTCCAGAAATGTTTGCACCAGAATGTACAAGGCAGTGCTTCCTTCATTGAGAAAGTCTTTCTACAGAAGAGCTGTGCTTCATGACAGAGTCACTTACCTTCTGGTGGAAGCTTCTAGCTCCTAACAGACCAGCTTCAGACTGCTCCAAGTTCTGTCTGCAATAGCTACAGGGATCGGGCTGGGGATGTGGCTCAAGCGGTAGCGCGCTCGCCTGGCATGCGTGCGGCCCAGGTTCAATCCTCAGCACCACATACAGCAAAGATGTTGTGTCCGCCGAAAACTAAAAAATAAATATTAAAAATTCTCTCACTCTCTTTAAAAAAAAATAGCTACAGGGATCTTCCCATGATTTTAATCACTCTCTTTATGTACACTGGTTTGGTCTGTCCTTGGAGGGTGCTGTGGACATGATCTGTCTTCTTCAAAGTGGACTGTCTGGTCAGAAGTTTGAGGAGCAGTCCTGATCTCTGGCCAGTGTTGAACACTCCTGGGGGTTTCTACAGAGTTGAATTCTTATTGAATGGCAGGTTGGATAGATGGGTGGCTTAACTGAAATGAATTGATTCAAATATTGCCAACTGAATAAGTTGGCTATTTTTAAGTTGGTTTTAAAGACAAAAGTCTTTAAGGAAAGGAGACAAATAAAAAACGCTGGGCAAATAAATGTCTCGGAAGTCAGGTACCATGGGGAGGCAAATGTCTTAGGCTGGGTTAGAGGCTCCCAGTGCAGATCCTTGAGGCTCTGATGCCCTTGGGTCCTTTGTCCACGTGAATGGTGAGGGGCTCTCCTGATTCTGGAGGCAGGTGGCGGTGGCTGGCATTCGGTGGAGAGTGGGAGAAGAGGGCCTGCGGCGGCGGCGGCGGTGTCTAACGAACATGAAATTCTCTTCTCACTTCACGCGTCCCTCTCCATCTGACATGGCAGGTGTGTGAGGAAGAATGGTGTGTGAATGGATTCGGAGAGGATCAGTGACACGGCAGCGAGCCGGGCCGCGCCCCGAGCCATTGATCGCCTCCAAATCAATTTGCACACCGCTCCCTCTTAGGTCACCTGCCATTTCAGACAGGGAAGGGAACAGTGAAGTGAGAAGGAAATGATGCCACGAAGTCTGGGGACCCTCTCTCAAGAACGTGGGGGTCAGCCTTCCGCTGCCCTCCCCTCTCCAGCCCGTGGTGGGATGATGCTCCCCAGCCCAGGACCCTCTCTGCCTTGCTCACCCCCTGGCCCTGCAGGAGGGAAAGCTGAAGGCTGAAGCAAAACGGGGCCATTCTGAAAATCTATCAGCCTTGAGCTCACCTCTGGGGTTTGGGCTGCCACAGTCATATCCTAAGAGCTATTTCAGAAAACCCAAATTGCCAACAGTAATAATCTCTCCGCCGCGGGACTGGTTTTCATTTGTGCCTCTCAATGCACTTCACAATTAATTCTCACCAACCTCTGCCTCCCACGAGCCAGGAGCCCAAGGGGAGCCCAAGGCAAGTCTTGGAAACTTCATGGATCCCCCATAGAGAGTGCAGAGGACTTCCCCACCGGGAAGACAAGGCAAGGAGGCCAAAGTCTTCCTCAAGGAGCCAATGACAATCTTTTTTTCATGGAGAGAAGTGAAAAGAGTATGGTGGGTGGGTGGGGGTGGTGGTGGTGGTAAGGAGCTAGCAGATATCTCTGGCTCCTGACATGTCCTATAAGCCTCAACTGGAGACTAAAGGCAACTAATCACTTACCAAGTCCAAAGACCTGATCAACCAGCAATTACCAAGGACACTGTCCATCCACAGCGCTTTTGGATCTGTCATCTTTTCTGGAGTGATGGAGACAATTGGGTCTATGACTACCCTTGTTAGGTCACAGAGGTCCCAATAAAACAAAATGGAAAATGATACTGTGCTTGAAAGTGCTCAGGCAGTGTAAGACACCAACTAGTATTCAATAAATTAATCTTTTATCAGAATCTGCTGCAAGTTGATTTTGTCCCCTGTTCCAAGTGGATGGTTTAGATTGTAAGTATGGTTGGCCCTCTGTATCCATGGGTTCTACCATACATGGATTCTACCAACTATGGATCAAAATATTAAACAACAACAACAACAACAACAAACCTGTCTTACAGTTCAGACTTCTTTCTTGTCATTATTTCCTAAACAGTACAGTATAATAACTATTTACACTGTATCAGGTATTATAAGTACTCTAGATGTTGTTTAAAGTATACAGGATGGTATACATAGAATAAATGTGAATACTATATCACTTTATCTAAAGGACTTGAGCACCCTCAGATCTTGGTATTTGCAGGGGTTGCTGGAACCAGTCCCCTTCAGATACTGAGAGATGACTATACATTCCAGTTGGCTGGGCAGATTTTTCCAGGAAGTGGCTCTTTACTGTTCCTGATTCCTTTTTTGGGTCCCATTAGAAGCAGGACCCTGGATAATCACAGCAGGTCCAAGAGAGACTTCATGGCAGGAGCAGAGAACACAGAAGGGTGCACTTACCCTGAGTTCTAAAGAGGAAATAGGACCCACCTCACACCTTGTGCAGTTCTTGGATAACCTGCACTGCCTTCCCTTACTGTTCTTGCTCTCCTGCTCAGCTTCTCCTGCCCATCTTCAGAGATTCTTCAGAGACCCAGCATCCATATTTGAGTTAAATCTTGCATTTTTGGCACTTTTTGTCTTAGGAATGGCTTTAGAGAAACTGTGGCTCTCACCTGCTTCCTGAATCAGATCCTGTGCTCCCAGCAGGTGGGTGAAACAGGATTCCTGGATGCTCAGAGCCAGACCCAGCCATACACATATATGCATGTTCACACTCAGACTCCCTTTTCAGACTAAGATACAGCCACTGAGCCCCACTGAATTTTCCCCTCCTGGAGGAGGCTGTCCCTGCTCTCAGGACTCTAGCCATTCCCACTTAGCAAGCAGATTAAGTCTTCTTAGAATCTTTTAACCCTTAAGGCCCGCCTTCCTGTCCACACTCTTTCCAGCGTAATTGAGGAGATGCTGATCTTCCTGCCTCATCATTTTCTGTGACCCCCCCCACGACCACTTCCATATAAATAAATAATGAGTTTATAATTCAGTCCAATACAGCGTGGGTACCCTACCAGGCTCTGTAGAGTCACAAAGAGGTCCCTACCTGGAAGAGGAGCTCCACTGTCCAATGTGTTTGCCTAGGTGCCTTGGCCAGATCTAATGCTCCCCAAGGGCCATGCAGGACTAGGCCTGACTTATAAAGCTCAGTTTTGCAAATTTATCAAGAATCAAGTCTCTGGGAATTGAAAGAAGCTTAAATGTAACCAATTCTAAATTGTTTAATGACCTCTTAGTTAAATTTGTTGGAATGCTTTGAACCCATGCTAGAAGACAGGGTTGGATGTTTAGGATTGTTGGATTGGAAGGATATGGGTGTCATTTCTGAACCGTGGTTTCTAAGGTAAGTTTGAGGGCAAATGTCCCTATTCTGCTCATCTTTCCCAAGTGACCATTTTCTGAAACAAAAATAATGGTAAGAGAAGTTTGGCCAAAAAAGGAGGACACAAACATTTTCCACCCTCTCTTAGACTGCAAAAGCTTTGCCTGCCAGACACCTTAAATACTTAACTAAATATAATAAGAAATATGGTTTAATTACATTCCTGTGACTTGTCCATGTACTTAGAGTCCCCAGAGGGCAGGGATCTGGCATGTTTATTTACTTAACTTTGGTGTCTCATTTGCACATGATACATATCACATAACCATTTTATTAAATATATCTTTAAATTATTAAATGCTTTAGTTTTGAACAGATAATAAGGGCATGTGATTAAAAAAAAAAAAGTCAAAAGAATCAAGAGACACTCTCCAACCCTTGTGTTCTAGACAGTTTCCCTTAGGTCATCTGGGTAGTACTGTAAGCGGCTTCATTTGTGATGTCCCACAGATATTCCATTCGTGTTTAAACAACTATTAAATATTCTTGATCATGATTATGGATATTTGTATGCATTATACATCGACAAGTATGTCCACTTCTTTCTACTTTTTCTGCTGGTGTTGGCTCCGTTGCCTTTATTAGAAGTGCTTATATATTTACACAACACATAGCAAACATAATAGAATGCACCATAACAGTAAATGCAGTCACCGCCGAGATGACACCAACATCCCCGGGAGGATTCAAGGCCAGCTTCTCGGTTCCTCGCACGGCGCCTCCGGGGGCGCAGTGCCAGGCTCAGGCCGCACGATGGCGCCCGCTTCCTGCGGACCCGGCCCACTGCGACCGCGCAGACAAAGGCGGGCGCCCGGCCTCCCCCGCCGGGCGGTGAAGGCGGTGGGCGCCCCGGGTGGCCGCGGCCGCCCTTGCGCACTGAGCCCAACAGCTGCCGCCTGAGCCTTTGTCCTGTGCTGCCCGCCCTTGTGTAAAGGAGAAGGCGAAAGGGCGCCGGGTGCCGGCGGCGCCAACCGGGCACCCACTCGAGACCCACGTCGGACCCCGAGCGAGCTTGGGTTAAAGGCTAGAGGCTGGAAACGCCAGAGCGGGCACGGCCCCGGGAGCCTGCCCAGGGAGCCTCCCTTACTTTCCACTAATTAGCAAAGCATTTGCTCCAGAATTCCACCCTGTGGAGGTTTTCCATCAGAGCTCAGATTCCCCATTTGGAGGGCTAGAAAGCCCCGTGACCTGTGCTCGAGGGAGACCCTTACATTTAGGTTGACTAGAAGCTAGTGGGCATCTGGGGTTGGCTCTCCCAAGCACGGCTCATCAGGGCTCAGGAAAACTTCTCTCTTGCCCTCACATCAGCTGGTCTGGCAGTCCAGAAGAACTTTCTGTGACGGTGGAAATGTTCCGTGTTTTCTGTGTCCACTAGCCACTTGTGACTATTGAGCCTTGAAAATGTGGCCAAAGAACTGCATTTCAAATTTATTAAATTTTAATGAACTGGAATTTAAATAGCCTCAGTGGCTAGTGGCTGTGTAAGGGACCAGGCACCTTTCAGAGTTCAAGTTGATCTGGGCAGTTGAATTTGTAGTTAATAGTAAAATTTTATAAAGATTCACACAGAACATGAAGTATTGCTTGTTGCACCTGAAAAAATGCCTGGAAAGAACGGGGTGAGGGGGATGGTGTGTAATCTCTAAACGCAATGGCTGCAAATCACAGTTCATTTCGACTGTTTGGGGAGCCGAGCAGGGACTGCCCTGTGTGGGGTGAGGTCCCGGGGGAAGCAGGTGAAAAGGAAATAGGCCCTTGTAATGTCTTGCTGTTCTTGGGAATAGGACTGCCCCATCTTTGATCTATCTTTAGAGAAACTTTGGGGCATAATCACTATCATCTATTAAGTGGCTAAGTATATACATCCCACATGCTGGGTTTCTTGGGACAAGATAATCAGACCCAGGAGTAACCTTGACAGAACTTGGGATCTTCTGCCATCCTGTGTGCTCATGAGGAGGCGAGGAGGAGGGCCTGTATCTGCTTTAGCTTGACAGCCTGGCTGTGGTGGTTGCTGCTGTTCTCCCTGGGCATGTGATAAACATGAAACAAAGACAATATCATTGCGTGTTTGAAGTCGTGCATCTGTGGGATGCAAGATGATCCTGGGAAGGGAAACTGTGTGCTTAGGAATGTTTTTCCTGGGTTGCAAAGTGTTGAGCTTACTTCTCACTCATCATCAGAGCCAAAGTTGAGAGTAAAATTCACAAGTTATCTGCAACAGCAGCATCTGATACCTCAAGATTCCCTAATCACTTGTCTCCTCCAAGAGTGTAAACCAGTCAGTGGCTTCCATTGATTTATTTAAAAAAAATTTTTTTTAGTGGTTGATGCACCTTTATTTTATTTATATTTACATGTAGTGCTGAGAATCGAACCCAGTGCCTCATACATTCTAGGCAAGTGCTCTATCACTGAGCCACAACCCCAGCCTTTCCATTTATTTTTATTGAAAATAAACATGTGCACCTTCTGGAGGCCCTTTAGTCTATAGTGTTTTGAATGTTTCCAACTAGTAATCCAATTATGTGATTGTTTTGTACAGTTTGAGGTAGATGCTTCCTTTTTATCTTCTAGCTTTAGTGGCCGGGATGGGGTGGCAGGGTGATGGAGGTAAATAGTCTAAAAGGGGCAAAGATAGACCATCTCAAATCACACTTCAGCATCCCTTTTCCCTATTCTAAAGTATTCAGAGATAGACATTGTGACCATTGACATCTTATTTGAACTGTACTGGAGCTGACTGAGGTGTCCTGGCAGGGTTCCTTTCTCATAGTAGGCATTCAACAAATATTTGGTCATTGTTAAGTGAGAAGAGAAATGGGCTGTGATTCCTTTTCCAAGCTATCTTTTCAGACTGTCCATCCCTTTTTTTGTTTTTGTCATTTCCCCCTGGAGATGTTCCCAACCACAAATAAAGAACAAGGGGGAAAATAGTTAAGCACACCTAGAGCTGCGTCCAAACAAAAGAGGGAAGAGACTAAACAAACCCAAGGTTTTCTATTTCTCCCTGAGCCAAGTAATCCCTTTGATTACATCTAATACCTGCCAAAACCCAGATGGTGTGCCCACCCATCTCCCGTGTGATAATGCCACATTGTGAAATCTACCCATTAATATTAATTGTCAGCTAGAGAATCTGTCTGAACTACTAAAGCTTGAGATTGCCTTGAGAAAGCAGGCCCTGCTTTAGCAGGGATTTTAAGATAATTCTCATTCTTTCATTCTGTATCTCACATATGTAGAATGTTAAATAATAGCCCGAGAATGCTTTTCTAATTTCAGCATATGCCTGCCTCTTGCAATCCAGGTCTTAAACTACTGTTCATTTGGGGTCTACACCTGCTGACCAAAATATTACCTTAAACTGCTGTGGGCTTGCCAGCGACATGTAGGCACACACTGTTCACCATATAGAGAGAATTTTAACTCCCTGGGAGCTATTTGAATTGAATGTGCCCTAGCATTCGACGTTCAACTATTTCCTTTTTATTTTTCTCCGTCTCAGTAATTGACTTGGTAATCCTTGAAAAGTATTACAAAATCAGTTTTTTCAATTATTGTGTGGGCCTTGCTGAGGTAGGAAGCCAAGGGTGGAAGAGAAGGCCTGGGAAGAGAACTTGAAGTCCAGGCTAAGATGCTGGGGGCCTCATGGAGGGGACCTTTGGAGGTGCAGCCCCTGGTTGATAATCCGGTCTGTGACGTTGGATTTGGACCGTGATCTGCCCAAGTCAGCTCCACAATTGGATCTGTGCTTCCAGATCTCCACATGGAAATGTCTCAGCATTGCAGTTTCTGCTGTGCTTGTTGAACTTTTTTTTTTTTAAGCCACAAAATTTTAGAATCCATTTATGCCTGAAATAGATATGAAAATTTAGTAGGTGTGAGATTGAGTTTTTCCTCCAGAGTTCTCCCCTGCTTATTCTCTTGGATTATGCTACAATTGCCTTTTGACAGTTGCTCTGATAGCCAACACCTCAAAGTTTATGAGTAAATGCAAAATCCAGCCCACACACTGTCTTTGTTTTTGCCAGGATCATTCGGGTCTGGTGAAATGAATTAATTCCATATTCTATGTTCCCTGTTCAAGAAGGTACCTCTTGGCCTTCTTGAGCTGATGTCTTGAACTGGGTGTCCAGCTGTGGCCCCGGCAGCGGCCATACTGACTGGCTGGGGCAGAGGGACACAGTGTACATGAAAACTAGAAACATTCTGTTCTTTTAGGTACATAAATGAATGTTTACTTCAAAGTCCTGACAGTTCTTTTATTAGCAAATATTAATTTCAACTGAAAAAATCAGAAGACCTTCCTAGTGCAGCATGTTTAAATAGACATTGAGATAATTTTAAAAACACCTATTGGTATGTAAAGCAACCTTCCTCATGAAAAGAAGCAACCGCACAAGTGGCAGAAGCCAGTTTATACAGCTAAATATTTTGATTATTTAATTTATTGCCATTATTTTACAAAACATAAAAAAGCAATTGAATTGCAATTTTGTTCCCACTCCTGGCCAACTTTGCAATTCTATTTTATCTGAATGCTGCTTTTGGAAAAAAGATGAGGAATGAGACAGCAAGTGGCTTGTTAAATGGAGAGAGGTGGGGCCTTTCAGCTCTTTAGTCTTCTGTTTCTACCAGGCTGTTAAAGGTGCTTGGAGTCCCTGTGTGTGTAAGGAGACAGACCTCCATGGGTGTCGGTCAGACGCAATGGTGACATGGAGGGCACCCCGCTGCTGTCTTGCCTGTGAATATTTTGCAAACTGTTTCTCTGGTTTTTTTTTTTTTCCTCCTTCCTGGACAGTGTCAGAGGGAGGCCTGTATGCTGGGTGAGGGGGTTGGTCCCTCTGTCCTCTCCTCTCCTCTCTCTGAAAGGTTGTATTCCATGCCAAAGATGGGGACAAATTGTGATAAAGACACTAGTAGAAACAGAAATTAGCACTTTTAAACTGAATTACAAAACCTATTTCTGCCTCTAGCACTTGTGTTCAGCCATTGAAAAGACCAAAATTAACTTTTAAAAACATCTACTCTTTACACAAATAAGAGTAGGAGGCATACCAAGTCATTCTGTAAAATAGAACCCTCTGAGAGTTAATGCTTCATATGTGTGTGTTTTTAAATGACAAAAACAAAAGAAAACAAAACAAAACAACAACAACAACAACAAAAAACCAGGGTGATGTGGGGTTCGAAAGAATTTGCTTGCAGGATCAGACCCTAACATTCCCAGCTTAGCTCTGAGTAAATTTTTATGACTGGTTTAGAGACCTTTGAAAAATATACTTAATTATAACAAGGCAGTATTGTGCAAACATGCTAGGGTGATGTTTACATTACCCCATTCCTATCAGAAGAAACACAACAAAAAAATATTGAAGAGCAAACAAGCCGAAATCAATGTGAAAAGAGATGAATACAGGCTTAAATGAAAGAGAGAATATATGCGACTCTATGGTAAAAATTGTAAGGTCTCTCCACATTTAAGATAAAATTCCTATTATCATAATTATCTCTGAGCCTTAAAAGGTAACGCAGCCTGAGAACAACTGCTTCCTAATGTCTTCCAGCTTTCTGATGCTTCATGTATTCGTGTGTCTAAGTTGCAGGACAGTAGCCATTTTATACTCTGTGAAAATCAGTTTCTACCTTCCTTTTATTCTGTGCTGCCTCAAAGGAATCTCCAGATACCTGCGAACACTTCAAATGTTTCTCATGAGAACTCTGAATGGTAAAGTCAAAACAGAATCATAAGTAGTTCCCATTAAACATTAGTTTTCAGGGAACAGCCTGTCTTGAGATGAGAAGGTGGATTTGGAACACAGTGTGGGCATATTTCAGAGGTGGCTTATGAGTCTACGGGTGTCACTTAAGTGCCCCTTCCAGCTTTTTTGGTTTCCCCTGTGGGGGTCATCTACCTCAAGGTAGGTAAGCCCCTGCCTACACCTACCTGCTACCCTGAAGCCAATACCCAAGAACCACAATTAAAATGTCCTGGGGGCCTCAAGGCACCAAAACATTTGCTTGTAGCTCTTACTCAGGATGACAAAGGACTGAGGGCCTCTGAGCTGACACCCTGGGGTTCCAGGGACACTTTCCCTCCAGCATGGAGCTCTTGATACCATTCTTAAAAACACAAACGAAAGAAGAGCTCTTTGGTGCTTAATCTGTAGTATCTAAAACCAAGTTTCCTTTTGCATGAATAAATTGGCGGGAGGGGAGTTAAAACTTTGAAAATAACCTACTTCCTCCCAAATAAGAAAAACAAACAGACATGAAACAGACTTCTATATTTCATTGCTTGGGACCTTGAAAATTTTAATTGGCCAGCAGAAAGTTATTTAAAAATAATGGTCCAGGGCAAAATAAACATGTAATTTGATAGCCTGTTAGCAACTCTTTTTACTTATTGCAAGCAGAACATTTTCTAATTTTCCCTTTGATTGTAAATAGAAATCTAGTTTATTAAGCAGAAGCATAGATTATTAATAAATAAACCACTTGATGCCTGCGAAGCATTTTGAGGGTGAAAAGCCCCTACTAAATGGCAAATATTATTATTTTTATTGCAAGCTAACGGGAGGAAGCTAAGCTAATGAGTGCTTACAGAGCTCGGAAGTAGTCATTGCATTCAAATTATCACATACTGTAAACTATTAAACTTGTTTCTTAGATAGAGATGCCTTCACATTTTAAGTTGATTATTTTTAATTTTTTTACCAAGGATGAATAGCGATGTTTATTTGTCTATAATTTAAATAAGAATAACTCAAGTGAATAATCAGAGTTTACATTTAGCTAGAAGTTGCTTATAGATAAAACTTTCTAGTACAGCTAGCAATAAAAGAGAAAGAAAAGAAGGAAAGAAAGAAAGAAAGAAAAACAGGAAAAGATCAAAAGTAATTTTCTGAGTTAATCTTCAATAAGGATATAACTATCACTCCCCTTGAATAATAAACATCACATCTGTGCACCAATTTATATTAAAATAATGCTCTAACCAGATAAAGTGAGGCCTGATGTTTGGGGGTTCAGGCTAAAAGTTTTCTTGTGCTATAGTGATTTTGCATTTTATTTTAACATTGTGGTATATGTAATATGAGGGTTGAATTAAATATTCTACTCTCTGATATTTGAAGTAGGGAGTGATAGAAAGATAATACCAAATCATAATGGAATAATTAAGAATGGAAGTAAGTATTTATATTGATTTTCCTAGTATTTTTCAAAAGTTAGACCATAAGTGTCCAATTTTGATGTTAAAGTAGACATTATTTCTATGTATTCTGTAAAATTTGTTAATACACATATGATATGTGTTCACATAACTGAGATCCACATGTTTTGCTCCTTCTCATGGAGACGTTTTATATAAACTGAAATAATTAGAAACAAACAACAATGGTAAACATTACAACAGGAACCACGTGGACGAAACCTCACACAAATATATATATTTTAGCTACATTCTGTACAAGGAATTCATGAGTGACTTGAGATTTTCCTCTGCAAAATGTCAAAGCAGCCTTCATTCCCTGGAGAACTAGGTTCTGAACTGAATCACAGCTAAGGTGTGCTGAGAGGGAAGCATTTAAGGACAATTTTCTTGCCCCCCACCATTCCAGGCATTTAAAAATGACACCATTATATTCCATGTCCAGGACTGCAAAACAAAGTCTCTTCCTGTTTGACAAGATTCAGCCTGCAGTGGTTTTAGCAGCCAAGATACAAGATTTTTAAATTAGGGCCTTCAGAATGGAATATTAGCAGACCCATATGAAAACAATGCTGGCAGCCCTGACGATGAGACAGGGTAATTTTCTAATTAGCAGACGGCTATTTGAAATGCGGCATGGTGTCCCATTTTTCTTACTGTTATTTTCTATTGGGCAGAGCCATAAAAGTAAAACAAAAACCATGAAACCTCACAGCTAAAGTTCTACAAGTCTCTCCAGCACTGTAAAAAGAGAATTTATTTTGGGTTTTTATTGATAAAATTTACCTATCTTATACCAGGAATGATGAGCTAAAATCCAGTTCATTATTCAACCCTTTAACAGAGCATAACTGATACTCTTCAATCACTTGATTTTAGGTGATTTTTAAAAAATGTATAATGGCATCATGCACTCACTATTCATTGTTTTCTTAATATCTGTGTTCCAGCTAATTTTTTTTGTTTAAAGAAGAGGATTTGGCAAATATGATCCTACAGTAAATATGATCCTACAGTGAGAAGACTTAGATACCTTCAATGTTTATCTCAGAGGTAGAGAAGAAGGGTTCCAGGCTGGGGATATGGCTCAGCTGGTAGAGTGCCCTGCCTCTCATGCACAAGGCCCTGGAAAATCCCCAGCACAAAAGAGAGAGGGTAAGGAACAGAGGTAAAAGCTTTTGGGTGAACTCAGGGAAGAACAGATTAGGTTCCAAGACATAAAGATTCCAAATATAGAAGCATTCAAAGAGCAGACTGAAGATTCTGAAGTCAGCCATTTTGTGAACATGAATAGAAATCACTGCGAGAAGCATCATCTTCAGTTAGGAAGGAAAAAGCAGGGGATATTCCATTTCCTTGGGCAGGTCTAAGGCATTTCACTTGCCACTTTCCGTAGACTGGCCAATAGAAAAATAGGCTTGAATGGCAGAGAACAACTTGCCCCAAACAATTCTCCAAATTGCTTCCAATTCTCCAAAGAGCCTATCACCCACCACCTCTCCTCCCAAACCTCAGATGGTTCACTTACTGCCTATAATCAGGTGGAGACAGCGAAGGGTGACATTCCAGGCTGTCTTCAAACTTGCCCCAGCCTCCCTTTCCAGACATCCACCTGTCACTCTGCTCTATGATTTCCTACATCAGGCAACTTGGAGCCCCAAAACTCCCCAAGCCCATTTGTGTCACCTGGTCTTGGCTCAGGTCAGCATGTCCACCCTGAGTGCTCTTCTCACATCTTCCCATCTAACAATCCCCACTCATCCTTCCTTAAGAAGTTGAGAAACTCCTGCTTTAGGGTGCCTCCTTGATCCCTTCTGTACCACCTGTTCCCCATTCTGACGTGTTTCATAGCCAGATGTATGTGAGTTGCTCCTCTGGATTCTGATCCACTCCAAGGCATGGACCTTTGTTTGTTATTGATTGTTAACTTACCTTCTGTTCCCTTTACACCTGTGACAGTTCCCCGACACTCAAAATCACCTCTTATTATATTGACTCTAAATAAGAAGCTTGTCTATTTCATGGTATACACAGTAGTATCCAATATTCTGTAGATAAGAGAAATAGGTTTTGAATGAAAAGTAAAACAAAAGAAGCAGCTATCTTGTTCAGGATGTTACATTTGGGGCTGGGGATGTGGCTCAAGCGGTAGCGCGCTCGCCTGGCATGCTTGCGGCCTGGGTTCGATCCTCAGCACCACATACAAACAATGATGTTGTGTCCGCGGAGAACTAACAAATAAATATTAAAAAAAAATTCTCTCTCTCTCTTAAAAAAAAAAAAGGATGTTACATTTGGACTACAAAAAAGTGAAAGCAGTTGACATTCAGGGTCATTAGGAGGCATTTTCTGGCCAGTTCTTCATTTCCTTCTAACCACCTCCAACACAATGAAGCAACTTCCACATCCTTCCAAGAGCCTGGGGATTCCTGTTCTCATTTTTACCTAAACTGAAACTGGACATTGATGGTGGTGGGTATGACTGACCACTCTTCCCTACCACAGGGAACAACCTGATCGATACAGACACCAATCTATGGATTCTGGGCTCTTTGATTATGATAAAATGTCTTACTACAACCCCTCCTGCCCCCGCCCACCCCACCCTGGCTTCACTACTCACACACAACAGAAAACAGGGCATCCTATCCCCCAATACAGTGAGGCTGAAAAAATTAACAAAAAAAAAAAAAAAAGAAGAGAAAGGAAAAGGAAAGGAGGAGGTGGGGGAGGGGAGGGAGAAAGAAGGAAGGAAAGAAAGAAAAATCTGTTCTATTATTCTATAATTAATAACATTGATTTTTTTTATTCTTAGGATGATTGCAAATCAACTTGCTTTATCCGACATGTTTCAGCCTTGGATAACATTTAAAAAGCAATATATTTGATACTCCATTGGTTGTCCTGTTAGACTCCTCTAGCTTTTGGGTCCTGGGTTTATCATCTGCATTGTTTGAATGAGAACACCTTGATACATCCTAGATAATTTCTCTCCAGTTTCCCAGTTTCTGGTGGTGGAATAGTGAATTCCACTGGGTCCTGGATGCCAGACTAACAACAGCTTGGAGACCTACCTGCCTACCTTTTTTCCCCTCAAAAGATAAGCTAAATTGTTTGAATCTATATGTCTAGTCAATGGATTGTGTTATTTTCTCTAAGACTGAGTTCAAGGAGTTTTTTTTCCTTTTCTCTCCACCCCAGAGGACACTGAGGGTTCTCACTGGTCTCTGATATAGGTGACATCTAGGACCAAGTTGGGGTTACTGCATAATACAGTCTACACTATCAGTTCAATGCAGGGGCTTACAGACCTAATAGACAGAGCTAAAAAGCTTTGTAGTATACACTGGAAAAACACTAGGACCTGAATCTTTTGATAGAACATATGTAAGTAATTAAGAAAAAAATAATTGCACGTTTGAGAAGGTGGACTCACCAAGCAGTTGTTGAACTATAAAAATGCATTAAGTGTAGTCAGTTTCTTTTTTTAATTATTCAGGAATGTTGTTTATGTTATCATGAAAAAAAAGAAGAGGTGAGAAAATATATTCGGCAATTTTTGGTTTTCCCCCATTTGAGCAGATGGCGATCTGTAGTTCAAAATTTGTAACTCAAATTATTTCACATTTTTATTAATCAGTACAATATGTTTTTAAAACAACAAACTGCACTTAGAAATATCAGTATAAGTTCCCCGATTTGCCTAGTTCCATCACAGAGAATTTTGAGAATTAGAGATTTTGTTAGCAATATTAGAAAACAGGGCATTGTGGTTCAGTATTTCAGGAGTAATTATTTTTATTCTAGTATTCAAAGTATCTCATGTTGGGGAGGGGCAACTGAAAATACTACAGAAAATTGCAATGGGGAGCTGTAAAAAGCTGGGAGAATCTGTTTCAAGATGTTTGCTTTTTTGGTAGAACAAAAAGTGCATTTTGTTAGAGACAAATATTTTTGTGATAAAAAAACATTTTATGTGAAGTGTAGATTGGACTTTTAATATAAAAAAGAAATGTTAAGCCATTCTATTTTAGGAAGGTTTGGCGTCTTAGAATGAAAGCTGTTAGAACTGCATATATTGGAATGTTCTCACAACTGTTGTCGTCCCATGTTCCTCTCCAAACCTGTTAAATTACATGAGTGTAGAAATAAGGGAGCTTTTTTATTATTATTAATTGACACTCATTTTTAGTTGGCATGTGCTGGCAGGTCTTTCCAGATGATCTTCAGACCATACAAGACAGAGCTTCAATCTGAAAGTTTGGGGAGTTTTCTAAAGCTCTGTAATATGGAAGCTAGGAAGTGTAATATTAAAGTGATAAACATCTTATATTCAGTGTAATTCACAGTTTCTTTCATTCTTTTTACTATCTATAGATCTAAATCAAAACAAATTCCATGAAAGAGGGGGTTATTTTCAAGCACATTTTCCTTCAGAGAGCTCTTGAATATTTTATCATATCTATTTCTGTACATATGCTATACATTTCTAGATCCCTGTTGAACAAAATCCAAGGTGATATAAAAAAAAACACACAAGACTATGACATTAGAATTCCTAGGAGATATAAAGTTAGCCTCTGTAAATGAAATAAACTACGTTTTGGCAATTAAAGAATGCACAGGGATATTAAGTCAAAGAACAATATGTCTGAACTATTAAATTGTTTTTTTTCCAGGAGGTTATTAAAAATGTATTTCAAATTACCAGAGTGGCAGAGAAAAATAAAAAATAATAACTTAAAAGCAGTTACATTTTCCTTTGCTCTTGAGAAGGCATATTGGATTTCATGCAAGGTGATTTCCAAGTAGAGTATTTCAGAGCATCCAATATCAACTTTAGGATGTGCCAAAGGTTCCACCCCCTCCTATTCCCAATAGTGAGACTTTCTGAACTGTCACTGCAATAAACTGAATGGGTGAGCACTTCAACTGTCCCCTGGCAAATGGGAGTGTATGAATTTTCCTAGTGTCCCTCCAGTTGTGCAGAACTCGGGGATTTAGACAAGCTCAAACAAGGTCAAACAAAAACCAGACCCAGATCAGTGCTGCCCAGGATCAAACGGGGCAGGAAGTATAGCTTATGATGTGAGCAGGGAATCTCTGGTGTGTGAACAGCATCTGGGTACTCAAATGGTTAAATCCCCCAGGCTGTCATATTGCATAAACAGATCCTCCTTTAATAAAATTAATTAGGTTCTGAGCTTTATAGGGTGATGCCCACTGACCCTTTACATGTCTATTGTTCCCAGATCCAAGAGAAAGAAAAAAAGAGTGGACAAGAGAGGGACCCAAGTTGAAAGATTAGAAATCTCAAGTAGGAGCTGAGAGGGGGGGCGTGGAGAAAGCTAGGTAAGGTTTGCTTCTGTACTGAACTTTGAAAAAACAAAAACAAAACAAAGCAAAGACAAGAAAGAAAGGCACACGTGCACGCGCGCGCACACACACACAAACACACACACAAATCNAGAGAGAGAGAGAGAGAGAGAGAGAGAAAAGAAAGACCAAAGAAACCCACAGCGCGGTGGTGGGGTTTTGTTAATTTCGCTGTTTTGCACGCGCCACGAAATTCAGGCTGCTTTGAGCTTCTGAGAAACATCCAGAGTAATTGCAGATTGCAGGGACACGCAGCTTTAGTTCAAAAAAGACCCGAGGCACAGGGGCAGGGTTAGGTGGAGGGCAACGGAGGATCTGCTAAAGCAAAGCAGGAACCTGCAAATGTACATAGATTTGCGCAGCATCCCTCCCTTTTCTTCTGGGCACCCATCTAGCGCTATCCAGGCCATTTCCTGGCACAAGTTGCTTCAGATATTCTTTCAACTTTGCTAAGGGAGCTCCTCGCGGGTGGGAGTGGGGGCTGGGGTGGGGAAAGGCGAACCGAGGACCCGGGTCTTTTCTCCTCTGTCTCTATCACAAGGAGCTTGAGGATTCTGTCCTGGGGATTATGTGAGCGCATTCCGGCGTCTCTTGTAGAAAATCTAAGCACGACAGCAAATACTGCTCGATTTTGTCAGAAAAAAAAATTTTTTTTAAAGAAAAAAAAAACAACTCGTCGTCGGCCGGATGTTTCCAATTACAGGGGAACCAGAGAACAGTAAGAGGGGGCGGGGCGGGGGAGGATGGAAAGGATGGGGCAAGATTTGGAGAAGGTGTAGGTTGCAGGTGGGAAGAGACGCGCCAGGGCAAAATGCAAGAAATGAAGCTTCTATGAGGAGCAGAGGAAAATAGGAAAATGAAGCAGAACTAGAAAAATGACAAAGTGTTGAGTGCTGATTTATTACAGAAGCCTCTGGTCATTTCCATATATTGAAATGCGCCCAAGCGGCCAGTCAGTCAATTTCTTTTGAGCTGCTGCCGCCGCTGCCCACGGGCTGCCCACGTGACTCCCCCTCAGTCAGCCTCTTTACCACCCAGCCCCCCGATACAGGGAGAAGAGGAGGAAAGAAAGAGAGTGTGAGGTGCAGGAGGCAGCTGGGTGCTGTAGTGTGTTGTTGGAGAAGGAGACGTTTGTGTGGGTCTTTGCGAGCCGGGGAAGAGGGGTGGGGGGGATGTGGCCCAGGGAGGGGAGAGGTGGGTTTCAAGCTGCATCGAGTGTTACATCGGCACCTCTCTGTTTGGCATCTTTCCATCTCTCTCCCTCATTCCCCTCTCATCTCTCTCTCTCCCCCTTCTCCCTGACTCTCCTCTTGTCCTCTTCATCTCTCCCCTCTTAACGGTTTAGAAAGGGGACAGACAGAATACAGAGAGAAAAACACATCTATCTCTAAATACATAATGGGGATGGGTGAGGAGATGTAGGATATTCAAGTCAGATTTGATTTTGGTGTCTTTGATACTATCCGTTGCTTTGGTAGATTTTTCTTAAAGAAAGGCACACGTGCACGCGCGCGCACACACACACAAACACACACACAAATCCTAGATAAAAGCCAGTGAGTTGTTAAAAATGAATTTGCAGCATTAGAGCTGTTAGCATCATTCAGCAAGCAGCAAGCTTGATAATTTCCAGGTGTTGGGGAAAGCCGTTGTCCAGGAGCTCTTACAGAGCTTATAAATCCCTGTTGGGAGGGAGAAAAAAAAAATCTTTGGAGGTGAATGAAATATCAAATCACAAGACTCCTATGTAGATTTATGATTGCATAAGAGGCTTGATCATTTCCATATACTGAGATGTGCTGTCCTCCTGAGTCTGCCCAGCCCTTCCAGGAGACGAAGCGCTCCGTTCTGCCTTGATCAATGTTGACTATGAAGCAAGAAAGGAGGGGGGGGGGGGGGGAAAGCAGGCTGGCACCAGATGGAGCGGGGTCTCGGGAAAGGTCAAGGTTAGCTCAGGCTGCTATTGAGTCGGTAGCAGCCTCACAGATAGATCTCTGCCTCGAAGGCACCCACTGGGGCTTCTCAAAATCAAATCTAATAGAAAAGGCAGTCACAGAATGAAATCGCTTCATCTGAATGCTAAAATTGTTATTAGGCTACATTAGAGAGATATCAGGCACGTGGTTACCAAAAAAGGGAGCATGCCTAGCAGTTTGTGTCTGAAAGAAAAGCTATGAATATGTTGATAACATCAGTAATGGGCAAGTAGAAGAGATGGATATCTTTTTCCCCCCCTTGAAAACCACATTAACATATTAAATGAACATGTTTGTTCCTTTTTTAGCAGGACTACCCATACTTTGAATTGCTTAAAATTCTTTGGGGGAGGGGATTGTGAAAAATATTTTGATCCAGAAATAAGTTTTCCTTATTGATCCAGAAGTTTGACTCACTCAAGGAATTTTGTTGGTGTTTTGTGCCAGGTGTGTGCCTTTGGAAATTTATTTCTCAGGCATTACAGTAGGGGTTGACACCACCATGGCAATCATTCTTTCTAGCTTTGGACCACTGGAAATGGGTCAGAGGCCTTTCTTTCCCTCTCTTCTCCTCTCCTCTTTTTCTTCTTGCATTCTTTTTAGAGACTGAACTGTTTCTGGAGAAAATTTCATTTCACAGAAACCTCAGCCTAGGAGAGAGCCTGGGACCAGTCTGTTCCTATAGCCACACTAGCATTTTTCAGACAGTCTCTCCCCACAATTATCATAATGAAACCCACATTAGCTGTTTTTAACCTACAGTACTGCCATATCTTAAAGAAGGATTTAGTCTTGTAAAATAAATGCGGGCTACACTAGATTAAACATGATGACTGCACTCCAAGGGTTAATAAATTTAGAATTAACAGATCATCCCAGCTTGATACAGCTACTATAGATGATTTAATATGCAGCCTAAGCAGGTTGACAGTCAGCTCACAGATGCAGATAAGATCAAACAGTCTCTTGATTCAATAGATTGAATGGTTGTAGTGAGAGTCTAGAAGGTGAGTGACACAACATATATGGCCGGGGTTCTGGTAAAGAGGAGCTTTGACTCCCAACTGCTTGCCGTTTTGTGCACCAGTTTTCTTTTTCTAACAGTTCACCTTCTGTTGCAATAAAACCCAGAGTGGGGGTTGAAAATATTCCCCTAATCATAAAGAGTAATGGGCACTTATTTAAGTTTTGAGTAAGGGAAAGATGGAACTATTTAATTTCCAGATCTATTTCTAAAGAGTTCTGCCTGGCAAGTAGAAGTCACCAGCTCCTCTTCCTCTTTTGTCATGGGCTCTCAAGTCAGAGCTCAACAGACAGGATACAAGATTCCTGGGAGATGTGGATAAAGGCAGGCTCGCTGCTGAAATGATGTAGGTAATTTCCTCAGTCCTCTACTTTGCTCTAGCTGTGAAGATCTGAATATGGAAACGAGATGTGGAGCTAAGTTGAAATACCAACTCCAGAACACAGCCACTGCAAAATGTTTACATTAGGACAGACCTTATGGTTCCAAAAACTGATATTAAAAAATAGCAAATCTTGGTTGTGGGGTGGGGGAGTTGGGGTATTGAGGGAGACTGAGGAGACTCCAACAGAAAAAGTTGAGGGTCTGTCCTCAAGGCTTGCTTTGGTGACTGTAATCCTGAGTTTCTATTATTCACCAAACTGATATTTTTTGGGGGGTAGGTTTAATTTTCTCTTCTCTGTTTCAACTGTGGTATTTAAAGAAGAAGACAAAAAACAATTTTGATAGAAGTGTATGTGATTTAATATGATAGACAAGTTTATAACAGTTTTTGTGATTTGATCAAGAGCAAGGGTTCCTCCTAAACCCATTAGATTCTGTCATGTGAATATATATTCAGGCAATTTTAAAATGTATATTATGTATTCAGTAGAGCGTCACAGGTCTGAATTGTATCATGTTATTCTGTTCTACCAGCCCCCCACCCCCAAGTTCTTAATATGAAAATCTGTAACAGAGTGGCTATAGAGCTGCTGTAATCAGTTTTCCAATATTCCTAACTTAGTTGTTTCATGTATTTATTTCATTTTATTTTGAATATCAAAATGTCCAGTCCACACTATGAGCTAATGGCCCACAAAATTTTTCTATAATAAATAAAGCCATTTAAAACTGTGTAATAGCTCCACACACTGTTAACACTAACTTTTTCCTTTCAGCTTTAATGTCCTAGTGGGTTGCAAGATATTCTTCTAATCACAATTTATTATCATTAGGTAACCTCTAGGAAAATTCCTAGAACAATTCATTCTTTGAAAATGCTGATTTGGATCTTGATGAAATCTGTGCATGTGTGTTTGAGAAAATCCACCTCTATGTAACTTGCATATTAAAAGGGTTTAAGATAAAAGTGAATTTTCCAAATGTTATGCTGGGAAAGTGTTTAAATTGGAATTGTGGTGGGCAGGAGGAACTCTGAACTTGGATGTGGCTATTCCTGGAGCAGGGACAGTGGGCATTTACTTGACTTATTAACCAGATATACATGCTTCTGAATTTTATTCTCCCTTTCTTGGACAACCTGTGATTGCAGCAGGGGGCACCACCAACATACGAATTACTTGGAAGTAGGCAGCTCCTGTCTCTGGCTTCCCTTACCACTTGGAGGCATAACCACTGAAAACAGTTATCTCTCAGAAATTTGCATATTTATGGTGCCTCCTGCAGGTTCCTGTGATTGCTTTACAGTCAGGAAAGGTAACAGAAAAATATATATCCTCCTTTAAAACATGAAAAAGGATCATATAGGAACAGTGACTCTAATGGGAGATTAATCCTTATAAAGCCTGTAGCATGGAATTTGTTTCCTGAACATTTTTGTTTTGGTTTTGTCTTAGGATTTGAAAGAAATATTTTGGAAGTTATAGGACTAAGTCTCTGAATCCCTGAAAATAGATACAGGAAAACACTTAATGTTTTGGGAAAAAAAAATTAGCATAGACTTACTTATTCAATGAATGACTACCTCTGAAAAACAGAAAATTTCTTGCAGGCAAGGAAAAGCCACCCAATAGATCATTTAAAAGCCTAGCTCCACGGCACATAGATTTTTTTTTTTCAGTCCTCATCATAAGCAAATATGCAGTGTACCTTTGGATATAAAAGTTAATTAGGTCTCAAAAGAGAATAGTTTCATTTTTATTGGCTCTGAGTTCCAAGGATACCTTGGATACACCTTTCTTTCAGCCCTTTTTGACCTTCTTTGTGAAAGCTTCATGGTCTAGACATTCAAGCTTGTTGGGTTCTGGATGCCAGGTTTTTGTTCCTCTGCTTGCTTTCTTGAAAAGCATTCCACCAAAGTAAGCATCATGATTGAAATTAAACCCAGAAAAATCGAATCTTATCTCCACTTTAGGACCAAGATGCTCTTAAATGTGCTATTTTGTCAGGGACTGTAGTTCAGCAAAAGATTTCATATACTCTTTAGTTAGCAATTTCTGAACACAGGAATATGCAAGAAAGAGGGGGGTGGTAGAGGGGTAGGTAGACTTCAATTTGGAGTCCTCCTGCTTCTGTGTATCTTCATCAGAACCTCATCTTTATTTTATCACAATTGTTCCTAATTATTAGGTACAATTAGGAAATTGTACCTAATTTCCTTCCTTCTTAAAAAGCCAGTGAACAGTGCTCGTAGAACTGGTTATCACGGGTCATCAGCAAATACCCCCATTGATAGTGGGATTCAATTCATAGCTTTTTCTGTGTCTCTCCCTTTCCATGAGAATGCCTATCAAAATCAAGGGGATAAAAATAATTTTTACTGCAATTAGACTTTATGTAATAACGACACCGTGTAGTAAAAATAATACATGGTATCAATAATGTGTGGTGACATAAATGCCCAGCCTGCGAGCAGAAGGATTCTCTTATTACACATTAGTCACTACGGTGTGTGTACTTGTATACTACCTTTCAGTGTAACATTAGGTGATATATCTGTTTGCTATTCTGGCTGGGGAAATTCTCATTAAAATAATTATTGCCATCATCATATTATTTCAGTACAAGTTTATCCACAACATTTAGGCATTTTTGGTATTATGATAAAAATATATATGTATACTTTGGAATTAATATTTATTTTCTTGCTGCTGGTCAATTTGTCATCCCTAAAAAAATTATGTAAAAGTATCAACTAAAGTCTTTACCCCTTTCAGGTTCCAGAGTGAAAATTTTCTTCCTTTGAGAATATTTTAAAATGGGAAGTAATGAATTGCAATTTTTTAGCATCATTATAAATGCATTTATTGTGGATGTTTCTACAAACCAGATATCATTTCAGTCTTACTGAGGGTAAAATAGCTGAAAACTCAGGCCTGGCCTCAATATGTAAATTTCTTTCTTCTTTACATCAATTTTAAGATATCAAAACCCTTAAATGTGAAGACAGTAGAAATAAGGCAATCCATTTTTGGAATTCTAAGGATAATGCTAAAGCTAAAGCCACATCAATTTTTTTTTTAAAGGAGTAGTTCCTGCTTGGCTTGAGGTTGCTTTTCAGTTTGGTTTATTTTTGCTAAAATAAAAGAAAAAAATTGAGAGTTGCTAGTGCTCATTCAAGAGAATTGATTTGTAAAACTTATGTTTTAAGGTGAACATATTTTTAATTTTCTAGAATCTTTAAATCAACACATGCAAAAGACCCATAATCTTTATCAAACTCCCTTTACATGTTTAATATTAAAATAATCAATGTATATGCATCCCTTTAATATAGTCATAATCAGAAGCTGAGTTTATTTTGAAAATCTGCTAATTTCATGCTTTCTCCTACTAATAATGCTATGAGTTCAAGATTCAATATTTGGAGAATAAATGACCATGATTCTTTATCAATCATATTTGAAGAGCACAGAGTGATATATCTTTGCTTGCTGAGCCTGTCACTATTTGGGGATAGGTGAGCTCATTGCCAATGTAAGGCAATGAGCGTCACCTCAGAGAACCAGCTTAGGCACTCAAATGAGAACCAGCTAGAATGGTCTTGATATTTAAAGAAGGTGATACTAAGAGAATCGGGCTCCAGAAAGAATCTCTCAGAGTTACTCTGTGTTACAATGCACTTGAAATTTGACTATTTGAATATCTTACTGCATTTCAAAATTTGAGAATTGATAATAATAAAAAGGACATTTTCTTTATGGTAGATGGGATTTTTTTAAAAAGTTCTTAGGAATCTAAATGGTTTACTTCATAAGTCTTTATTCATGTACCAGACATTTTCTTGAGCTCCTACTTTGTGCTGAGGGGGAAAAAGATAAAAAAGAGACATAGGCCATCATAAGCCTTAACAACCCAGGACTTGGGTGAGGCAGTGCCTTTTATGACATAAGTTATCATATGAAATATACATAGAGACAAGTAATAATTTCCACAGGATGCAAATGGACCTGTAGTTTATAATAAGTAGGTTGGACAGCAGTGTAAATGACCCTTACTTTTTTAACTATTCAAGAAGTAAAATAATCTAACTTCCCATTATTCGAGTATTTATTAGTGAGCAGATACAAATACCTGTGTGTTTTGCCAGCAGCAGCAACTGAAAATGCATTTATGGAATTCATTCCTTGTTTTGACAATGTATTAAATGCCTACTATGTGTTAGGAAACCGAAACAATGTCATTTTAAGAATGATACATGCACAAATTCATGCCAGGAATATTCTGTGATACTGCCTCCATAACAAATGGTAATATAGAAAGCTCAAAAGTAACGAGTGAAGCTATTTCATAACATTATAACAACTGTGAAAACAATAGATTACCATAGCAATTTATAACCAAACTTCATTATTTGGTAACCATTCTCATTTCTAGAAAATCAAGTTCTTTATCCAGAAAGTAGAAATCTGGTGTCAGAAGTAACCAGAGCTGTTATCAACTCACACAGATCCTTGCTACTCTCTTAGGACTGTTCTCAGGAATATGAAGCTAAGGCTACACAAAGCAAGGAGGGTATTGTTCATTTGTTTTCGGCATGTGTAGTGAACTTTATGTGACATGCTTGCTTTTGTGTGTCTTAGTGCAAAATACAAAAACCAAAACCAAAACCAAAACCAACCAAACAAACAAACAAAAAACAAAAGCAGAGACCACGTCTCATGTTTGCTCAGTGCTGTGCTCCATAAAGAAAGAATAACATTCTTACGACCAGATTCTTAATTTTATAGGAACCTGGAGATTTAGAAGACTGACCTTGTGTATGAAATATTTTTTAAAAAGAGAAAGAGAGAGAAAGAGAGAGAGAGAGAGAGAGAGAGAGAGAGAGAGAGAGAGAGAGAGAGAGAAACAACCAGACAAATTGTTATGCAACCAGGAATGAAAGAATAGAGAATTTTGTCTCTACCTAAGCTGCCAAAGAATGATTAGAAAGAAATAAGCATTTTCTACCAGGAAGGTTCCCTTTGCTGAATTTGGTCAGAAAAAAATACTAATGACTATCATGGGGAAAAAAAATAAGGAGCCTTAATTTCTAGAAAAGGGACTAGAATAGCCCCAGATATTCAGTGCTCCTGGGAGTGATTGGCATGCATCTGGACTAGGCATTTGTGGGGTTTATGAGAAACTGGCAGAGAAAGAACTCGAGCCTGGTGACACGTTTCAATGACTGCTTCTCTTTTGTCACCCAGCTAATTCCAGAGAAGACCAACTAAAGCTAGTGTGAAGTGAGAATGATCAAAGCCTTATGGTGCTTGCTGGCCTGATGTGGCCGTCTGATCGCAGGCAGAGAGAGCAGAGAAAAGGAACAGCTCTTCTTCTGGAAGTGAAAAGGTTTCTAAATGCAGATGTGGCTGCTGTACAGCTCTTGGTGGGTCTTTCTGTGTGAAATCAATGACCTTATGAAGTGCCAACAGTATACCTAGACAAAGCCACATCTTGGTGGTGGGCACGGAGCTGCATGCATTTAAAAACTTCGTTTTAACTCATCTTCACCCTGATCTTTATGAAATGGCTTTTCTAAAGAAACAAAATTCAGAGAATGATTTGAGCTTCTTAACCTTTCATCTTTCATTTTTGCTGCCCTCTGGCGGACATGTTAACTAGAAAAGCCATCATCATCATCATCATCATCGCCTTCCACCACCAGTACCTTTAGCATTACCATCCATGACCATTATCACCACCACCACTGTCTCCTCCTTCTCTGTTATTACCATTACTATCATCATCATCACCACCATGACCACCACCATCCCTGTTTTCTTCATGCATAGAATCAGCACCCTCCACATCATCATTAATATATATAAATTACACACTACAGTGAGGCTCTATACCAGGTAAAAAGTATATACTTCAAAACTTCAGTCCATTAGACAATCCAAGATAAATTCCTCATCAATCTGTCAATATATTCAGGCAAAGAAATATATGGTATTTGTATGCAGTCCTAGGGTAGTTCAGTGCTGGCTACATCATACAAGCTGTTGCTTTCCAAACCAACCAAGTGATACCAGGAAAGTTACAACACTTATAAAATAATATGTTAATACTCTTTGCATCTGCACTTGCACATTTACTGCAGCACAGTGCACAACAGCCAAGATATGGAATCAACCTAGGTGTCTACAGATGGATGAAGAAAATGCAGAGTATACACACACACACACACACACACACACACACACACACACACATATGAATATTTTTCAGTCATAAAAGAAGGAAGTTCTGTCATTTACAGCAACATGGACAGAACTGTAGGACACTATGTTAAATGAAATAAATCAGGTATAGAAAGACGAATACCACAGATTCTTACTTACACGTGGAAGCTAAAAAATTGGCATCAAAACAGTAAAAATAGACTGGTGGTTAGCAGAGCCTGGGAAGAGGGATGGAGAGAGGATGGTTCATGGGTATAGGGGTGCAAATAGATAGGAGAAACAACTTCTAAAGCTTTATAGCACCATAAATTAACTATGGTTGATAGTAATTAATTGAATATTTCAAAATACCTACTAGAGAGAGTTTTGTTTTCAACACAACGAATGATATATATCAGAGGTGACAGATTTGGCAGTTACTCTGATCTGATCATCACACACTACATATGTATTGAAATGCCATACTGTATCCCATAAATATGTGCAATTAATATATGTCAATGAACAATAAAAATGTTTAAAAATACTAACTCCTTTATTTTTATCACATAGTTGGTAGATGATATAAAGAAGATCTAAAATAATTTATTTTTCTTTCTTTCTTTTTTTTTCTTTCTAGGTGCACTTTACCACTGAACTACATCCCCAGACCTTTTTAATATTTATTTTCAGACAGGGACTTGCTAAGTTACCCAGCCAACCTCAAACTTGTGATCCTCTCTCAGCTTCCCAAGTCTCTGGGAGTATGTATACACAATGCAGATGTGTGTCAATTTCTCTTCTTTGGTAAAATTCATACCTTTAAAAAATCAGAATGTAACACCAAATGTATACCTCTCTGTATATGTAAGAGGTTGAAACATTCCTTGACATTTAGTTTTGATTTTTAAGTTGTCTCTTTCTGTTGTGTGTGTGTGTGTGTGTGTACAGATAGACAAATATAGGCACACAAACCCCACACATATATACTCCAGGATAATAAAATAATAAAACTTGCAATAAGAGCAAAAAGTACTTGTCCAAATAAAGGGCTAACTGCCTATAAAATTTCCTTTTAGACAGTGAGGTCATAGCTAGAACTTGGCAATAAGACCATCTGAAACCACTAAAAATCATTTCTGCAATGTTCTGTAAGAGAGAAAAGGAGAGAGAGAGAGAGAGAGAGAGAGAGAGAGAGAGAGAGAGAGAGAGAGAGAATGGGAATAGATACCCAAAATCTGCAGCTGAGTTATTCTGCCTTTTATAAAACAACTTCACATCTGGACTGATAACTTGAATTCCACCCAGTGCCATTTAAATAGCCCAAGTTATAAACCTCTTAAACTTGGGGTTTATAATAGAAACACTGACAGACCCTTAACTATAGTGCCTCTATAGTAATGAAAGCACAACTATTTCATTATAGCAGTGTCTGGCGAGGCTGCTATAATTAAGAGTCTGTCAGTGTTTCCATTATAAACCCAAATTTTAAGAGGTTTTTAACTCACATTGTTTTAAATCACATTGGGCTGAAACTTGCTGTATAAAATGTCAGACCAGATGTGTGTGTGTGTGTGTGTGTGTGTGTTTCCTTTTATTTACCAAAAAAAAAGAAAAGAAAAAAAAAAAGAAAAAAAAAGATGGAAGTTGTTTTTAAGATTGGGTGTGAAAAATACGTATTGAAAAAAATTATTCCCTTGCTAGAAGCAAAAGATTCATGGGAGGGGGTACAGAGAATGAAGTCCAAAATATCTTTTATTTTTGGTTGTTTTGATTGCATTTTCCCCCTGTTAGAAGTGCTCTCATTTGGGAAGGCAGATTTGTACTTATCCAAAAAGTAATGTTAAAAAAATGAATCATTTGATACTGGGTTTTTGATACTGGCTTATTTGGAAGATATGTGATAATGTAGCCTGCTGAATATGATGGAAATATCTTGCCTTGTATTGTTAATTGTGCAGCTGCTCTGATATTTGAGATAATCTTTTTTGAGCTCACTGTCCTTGTTGGGAATCACTTTTAGGTTTAAATGCACTCTCACAGTAGGGTTGCCTGATCCAAGCCCTATTGGTTTCTGGGGAAATGAATAGAATTTGGATGTTTTCATGAATTGTGTTAGGATCTATTAGTTTATTCACTCAAAGACCATTCAATGAGCATCTACTGTGTGCCTAGTATTGTACTTGGAATCCTAGCACAGAATATATATGGAACTGGCAACACTGCCCAGCACTGTGCATCTTGTCAATGTTAGGACTCTAAATTATTTCACCCAGAGAGTTCTAACCAGAACTCCTTGTCTCTTCAAAGGGGCCTCTTAAGTGGTGAGACTACTGCCCCTCCCCCATACATTATTGACTCAGCACACAACCCAGTCTAGAGGCAAGTATAGACTTACATAGAGCCAATTCAGCTTTTTCCTTCCTTTCTTCCTTTCTTTTCTCTTTCCTTTTGGATGGGTCCATCCAGGTATATGAAGGAACTCTCCAGCTCCCAGGGGCCCTCTGAAGAAAGATGCTAGACTGAGTAATGGATCTACTAGGAGCCTCCTGGGGGGAAGTCTGTGTCCATACAGAGGTGTGTCTGCTGCTCTCCAGGGATCTCTTGGGTCTCAGGTTCAGGGTGACACTGGGGATAGAGGAGGAAGAGGAAGCCTACCTGGTTCCTCAAACGCAATCTCCCTCCCTTTTAAATTCATTTCCCATTGTCTAACACCTTAACACACCATCCTCAACAGCCCCAGATTCGAAACGTACATCAAATGCAGGATTGAAACCTGTTTTATTTGTATGAAGAAAACTGCCCATTTTCTATTTTCTGATCTGACAATTAGGAAAAACAAAATAATAATAATGATAATAAAGAAAAGCAGGAAGAAAAAAGGGTGAAAGGATGAAGTCATAAAAGCAAGGTGGGACTGACTATATTTTTAATCATTCATTCAGTCATTCATTTATTTATCTTTAAGTCTATAAAAGTATTTTCCCCTAAAGGCAGAAAGTGAATATTTTATTTTAATCTTGTAGTTTCCATCGAGACAGACCTTTTAACCCTTCATTCTCCAGCTCAGCCCGAGTCCCCAGCGCCAGGCGATCCTCCGCACGAGGGCTGGGGCTGTATTAAGTCTCCCTCTTCGAGCTGTTTGTTGACCACATTCACGTTCAGAGCCCTGGAGCTAAAAGCACTTTACACCATAAAATAAAAGCACTGTCTTTTTTTCTAAAAGGTTACGTCTGGAGGCCACGCGGCTCATACTTCATACCGAAAACTACTGAAAGGACTATGAAATCCTCTATGATTTACACTCTCTCGCTGCATTAGGGTATAGATCTACTCGACTCTAAAAATACGGTGGGTTTCTAACCGACGTGAATATATGTGCATTATTTCAGAAAGTCTGTTAGAAAACTTGTCAACACATTATAAAGCATAAACCAGGACTTGGCTATTAAGTACGGAGATCAGAGGCAGAATATATACTGCAGGAAGTACTGGGGAGTCTCCTCCGCCGGCAAGATAAAAAGTGGGAGGAGGGGAGGGGAGGGGTCGTCTGTTGGCCTGGAGTTTACATGCAGTGTCGTCACCAAAGGTTTGGGAAAGAGCCCACGGAGCGTAATTACCCTCTCAAGGCAAGCAGAAAAGGTTCTACAGCCCCAAACGAAGTTAACTGAAAGACCAGAAAAATATTTTAACATTGTCATAATTTATTGCTTTCTAAAAGCCACTTCTGGAAAGGTAAATATACTAATTGTGTATCCAAGTGTGTGCTTTTAAAGTGACCTTTCACCCCCCCCTACAAAACCACCTGCATCATTAATCAATACTTATGTAATATTTTAAAATCTCTTAAAACAACACATTTTTACTTCTTTAAGCACATGTACGAACTCTCCCCCTCCCCCACTTTTGGGCTCTGTAGCGAGCATCCAGCAGCGATGAGGGAGGGGGGCGTCACCCGCACCGCAGAGCTAGAGGGACGCGGGAGGGGGGTCCGCGACAAGGAGAGATCAAATGCCAACGCACAGCCCTAGTTTTCTAGACTGGGTGAAATCTGGCTGGGGGAGGGGCGGAGGAGAAGGGCAGTCCCCATTTCACCCTGGGCATTTTATGATGGTGAAATTAAATATATGTTAATGGTGGAAACGTCGCTCCTTACCTCTCCATTGGCACCCAAGGAAAGCAGCTGCAAAGCTGGCTTTTTAATGTATGTTTTAAGATGTGGTTTCGGAAGGAACCCCCTGGAATCTGAAACAAGTGCAATAACATAGCAGACCTACTTGTAACTAAGTGCTTAATTTCCTATGATTTTTTTTAAAGAAAATCAATAAAATGTTGCCAGTTATTTATTGGAAATAACCACAGATAGCAGCCCTGATAGGGTGCCGGTTTTAGAGAGCACAATTGTGTAATGAATTGTAATTCAGAAGACTGTTAAATGTGAACCACAGAACCTTTCAGAGGTAATAAAGTCATTACTTTTTACACTACAGCCAACCCTGAAAAGCTTTACACACACCATTATATATAAATCACACATATACAGTATATATTTCCACAACACAATCCTCCCATTTATATATCTTCTCTCTATATGAACTTTTATGGATGGATGGGAACAAGATTCAAATCTGAAAAGCTCCATTCTGAAAGAACCTGACTCACCGTTGTTACCTGAAGGGGCTTTTATTTTATTTATTTATTTTTCAAAGGCCTCCCAGTTGCACTTTCTTCTTCCCTTTCCTTACCTTCCCTCCAGCCATCCAACTCAGTGTCCCACCTACCCTCCAACCCCAGCCGTAGCATTCTTTTGGTAGCTCGGAGACTGATTTAACTAGACAAAAACCCAGATAGTAGTGGAAGAGACGCTGACCTGCTCTGAAGAACTCAGAGAAAAGGGGAAATGGTGTCACGCACACGCCACAGAGCTTTACTGCGAGTGAATCTTCCTGCTTCTTAAAAAGAATTTGAGGTCCCCCCCCTTAAACTGGAGGGAAACAATAACAACAACAAACCCCATTTACACAAACCCAGTTCAGCCCACACCTCTCCTCGTGTTGGGTATCAAAACCTCCTTTCCTCGCTTAGAGGGGCCCGAAGCTTCACCGAGCTAGGCGAGCCAGTCATTTTGTAATAGGTTTGAAACTTTCCTAAGACGACGCAGGAAAAAAAACAGCCGCTTGCCGGAGAAGCTGGGAGGTGGGTGAGCGCGTGCAAGCCCGAGGCCCTTGCTTAAAACAATAAAGCCCCCCGCCGGCTGGGTGAATTTACGGAAACGACACCTCTCAGGCTGAGGAGGGGGATGAGAAAACACGAGGGAATGTGGAGCCGCTTGGAGGAGAGGGAAGGAAGGCTCCTTGCTCTGCAGACACACTCACACATGTCCACCTGCAGCTCGGGGTCTCTCGGGCCGCGGCCACCCGTCTCTACGCTGCACCCTCGGCTCCTCCCTCGGACTTCAGTCCATTTCCACCGCCCTCCCCCCCGCCCGCCGGCCCTTCCCGATTTTGAATCCGAGCGCGATCTCCTCGGCAGCGGCGGCGGCGGCGGCGGCGGCTGCAGGGTGGTGCAGGCAGGCTGGGAGGCTGGGAGGCGGGAGACGCCGGGGGACTTTGCAGGCACGTTCCTGAATAAACTTTCCAATCGCAGGGGGTGCTGTTGCTGTACATTTTACGTAAAACTGAAAGTATCCCACGCCAGAGTGAAGCCCGCTTTTTGACAGCGGCAGCGCGCGTGTGTGTGCGTGTGTGCATTAAAGAGACAGGGGTTTATTTCCAACAGGTCTTCCCTAATTTCCAGGGAACGTCTTGCAGAAAGGCGAGAAGGAGCTGCGGGCTCAGGGTTGTGCGCCACGGCTGCGGGCGCCTGGGGAGTCAGTGAGGCGCTGACCTGGGGCGGTCATCTCGCCACTGTGGCCTTCCCGCGGCTCCTGAGAGCCAGTCACTCTCTCCTTTCCCCATTTTCTCTTTCCCTGGGTAACAGCACAGGAACTGTTGTGCTTCGCCTCTAAGAATCATTTTCTTTTTATCCATCTGCGCTTTTGCAGTTACTCTGGAATGGGAGGGGGTGTGTCCCTCCCAGAGACCCGGCTCCGGGACCTCCCGCGGCGCCGGGAGCACGTTCCCAGGGACTGGGACTCCTGAGATTGCCCGCGCTTTGTCCTCCGGCCCTGGGCTGCTCAGAGAGGTGGAAGCCTTAGTGCCTCCATCGACCCGGCCCCCAGCACTCCCCTCCCTGGGCTGGAACCCGCCCCGACTCTGGCTCCTCGGTCTTTATCCCTCGGTCTCTCTCCCTACGACCCTTGAGAGCTGGGAACTCGGTGCATCCAGTTGCATTAGACTCAGAGGCTTGTTGGGGCTCTCATATCCCAGTCCCTGGTTCGGCTTTGGGGGCGCCCTCCCGGCCCTTGGGCCCAGGCCCGCGCCGTTTCCTTCTCCCCAACCCCCTCCCTCGAGGCCGCCCAGGCTCCAGGAGGCCCCGGCGCTACCCTTCCGGACCCGCAACCCTCCAAACTTGGGCTGGATTCCGCTTCTCCATGCGCTCCCTCCCGCCTCCCCTTGCCCGCTGCGGAGCTGTAACTTGGAGGTTCAGCTCTCAACTTCGGGTGATTTTTCTTTCCTATCCTCTCCGTGGGCAAAGTTTCCTGAGCGCTGCCGCGGGCTCGAGGCTTTCACTTCGGCCCCGGGCGTCAGCAGGCAGGGAGCGAGAGCCGCGGCGGCGGGGAGGGGAAGTGGGTGTGCGCACCGAGAGGGTGTCCGGGAGCAACTCTACCTGGCTTCCCTCCGNTTGGGGCCATTTTTCATTTCTCTCTCTCTCTCTCTCTCCTCTCTCTCTCTCTCTCCTCTATCTCTACTTCTCTCTCTCTCTCTCTCTCTCTCTCTCTCTTTTTTTTTTGCTTAAAAAAAAAAAAGCCATGACGGCTCTCCCACAATTCATCTTCCCTGCGCCATCTTTGTATTATTTCTAATTTATTTTGGATGTCAAAAGGCACTGATGAAGATATTTTCTCTGGAGTCTCCTTCTTTCTAACCCGGCTCTCCCGATGTGAACCGAGCCGTCGTCCGCCCGCCGCCGCCGCCGCCACCGCCGCCCGCCCGCCCCGCAGCCCACCATGTCTCGCCGCAAGCAAGGCAAACCCCAGCACTTAAGCAAACGGGAATTCTCGCGTAAGTAACCCAATAATAGTAATAATTATTATTAATAATCACGAGAGCGCGCAGGACGAGAAGCAAGAGCGAGGGAGAGAGAGAGGTGTGTGCATGCATTTTTAAATTTTTCACGTGAAAAACCTCAGAGTCGAAGTAAAAGAGATTAAAGGGGAAAAAAATCCTCATCACCTCTTGAATCATAGCCGTGTGTGCACTTTTGAGATAGCACGCACCTTTCAATTTTATTTAATTTTACAAAAATTTGACTCCTCCTCTTTTCTCCTTTCCGCCGCTTTATTTCTCTTTTCAAAAAGGAATGCAATGATCCCCCACCCCCCGATTTTGCAAAATAATGAACAATGCTAAGGATGAGAGCAACTCACAGGCAAACCTGGGGGTGGGAGCTGGAGGGAAAGGAGGTTGCTTCCACTCAGCGTAGGAAAACTGAAGGGGGGGGGGAGGCATTCTAAGTCTAAAAAACAATTCCTGGGGAGAAAAGAGGTAAGATCGGCCCTTGGACACCAAAGCGCTCACGGTCAAGTGTGCAGCGGGAGGAAAGTAAGTCATCCTCACAATAGTGAGAAAGTGGGACTGTGGAAAGGGGCCCCCGGCGCTCCTGAGTCTGCGGAGTCGGGAGAGGGGCTAAAGTGGCGGGGAAAGCCTGGTGACCGAGAAGCACGGGAGAAGCGGCCGGCGCTGCCGCCTTTTGTTCCGGCCGGAGGTGGGTGTTTGTCCCGCTGCCTTTTGTGCCGGCTCCTAGAGCTTGCCCTCCTGCGCCGCCGCCGCCGAAGGCAGGAGCTAGGGCCGGGGGAGGAGGCAGCCAGGGGCACGCGGGAGAGGGAGGGAGGGAGCCTGGGCCGCGGCCGCCGGGTTGCGGCTGCCCTTAGAGGCGGCAAGGAGAAGACGTGCAAAATAAATAAATAAAATTTGAATTAAATTAAACTAGGCAAGAGAATGTAAGATTTCTTGCCCTCAAACAGAAGTCAAACGCTCTGCCAGCCCTTTTCTTCACCATTTTCCTCTTTGACTCCCCCCCCCCTTAAAAATCTCACAATCTCTAATGAGGGGGGGCATTGACAATCACCCCCTTCCCCCAAACCCCTTCAGTTGCAAACTTAAAGCGCCGGCGGCACAGAGAGGGAGCGAGGAACTCCCTCCTCTTACTATTTTTTGGAAGATTTTCAAAAAAAGTGGAAGTGGATTTTGATTGGGAAAAATCTCGTGTCTGAATGTTTACAAGCACCGCGTGTGCGGGAGCCTCCTGCCAACAAACAGACAGAGGACCGTGCGCGGCGCGGCAGCCCGGGAGCAGGCGGCGGCCTCGACCGGGCCTCGGCGACCTCGCCGCGCCCCAGTCTAACCCGGGATCGCCCACCCCGCGCCCGCCGCCCACCCGCCAGGCACCGCTGCTGGCCAAACCGCGACTGGGAGCCAGTCCGGCCCGCGGTCCCCGTCCATCCCCAGCACAATGCCCTGATCTCCGGTCCCGACCTCCCAGACTGTGAAATCGGCTGGTTGAAATTCGGTTTTGTAAAGCATTTTTATTTTGCAAAGCAACTGTAAAAGCGCGTTCTGCGCGCCCGCTCCACTTAGCCCCGGGTACTCTCTCGGACTTCTCTTGCTCTGGACCCCGGGGAGGTCACCACGTGCTTTCCCTGCCCCTCTCCCACTCTGTCCGGCCACCAGCCTCCAGCACCCTACCGTGGCCAGACCAGGTTAACGGAGGGGGTGGGATAAGGGAGAAGTGTGTTCTAATATGCATTTTGGGGGTACTGGATCCCAGGACCCTGCACGCTCCACCTTTAGGTTCTTGTCCTTTACCTTGGGCCTGGCTTGGTCGGGGGTCCTCGTGAGCCTGTGTGAGGGGTAGTGGTGGCTAACTCCAGCTGAGCGGCGCCTGGAAAGGCGGGCGTAGGCACTTAGGAAAGTTTGAGAGTAATAGAGAGAAAGGCGTGAGAAGGCCCTCATCAAACCCTGCTCCCGCATTCCTGACTCCTCTTTTAATTTTTGATGCAAGTTTAAAGGACCACCTATACTCGCTTCTGTATTTTTTTTTAAAGGCGGGGGGGATGAGCACTGGGAATTGAATTTTTCACTGGGCCCTGGAACTTGTCACACACTTCGGAAGCTCCCCCGCCCGGGCACGTTGTGGGGCCCTCCCTCTCCCCACCCCCGCGCATCCCTCCCTCGCGCTCTCCCCCGCCCCCACTCCCCCGGCCGCGCCGGATGCGGAGCAGACGCGGCGCGCGGCGGTGTGAAGTTACTACCCGGCCAGGTACCGGCGGGAAGGAAGGGCAGTGTTCGCTGGACTCGGGAAAGCCGGGCCATTCGGAAGGATGCAGTGGGGGCTCAAAGGATCGACTGGGGCGCGCAGTCCGAACTGCTCCCTGGTACCTCCTCCCTCTTGGGTCCATTTCGGGACACTCCAGAATGGGAGGGTTAGTCTCCCTGCCAGTCCCAGTGCGGGCACTGGGTTAGGGGGCCAGATTTTGTGGGGGTACGGAGATCGTTCCTTTCTCTAATTTTTGGGTGCGCAGAGGGGGCGGGAGCCATTCCCGGTCCTCAGGAACGCCCCCCCCCACTTTGCTACGTGGGCTGAATGAGCCATTCGGTCGCTAGGAGGCAGAACAAGATCAAGAAAGCTCAGCGAACTTGAACCTGTACCAGAGCCTCCCCCACCCCCTGCCCGGCGTTCCTTGGCCGGGGAGGGACGAGCTTTGCGAGGGTGGGGGTGGGGGTAACGAACGGTTGGGCAGAATTCCCTTTCTTCCCCCCACCCCCATCACCCCTTGTGTCTTTGTTCTTCATTTTGACTTTAAAAATGCTTCTGGCCAGGGCCGGGAAGAGGCGACCGGGCGCGCGGCCGCCACCCCTGTGCGCGAGCAGAGGAGACCAGTGTATCGGGCGCGGAGCGGGGTGCAGTTTTCGCTTTCTTTCGGGCCAGGCATTTTTGGTACCAAGAAAAGGGTAGTGCGCGCTCTCAGGCTTCAGGGCACCGCCGAAGGGAGGAATATATAGCAAGTTTGCATTTGATCTCCAGGTTCACTCTCTCAACCCCTCTTCCCCACGCAAAGCACAGGTCTCGGCGGCTAAGGCAGGCATGCCGGGCAGCTCTGCAGCCCAATGCTCCCCCTCCCCGCCTCCCGCAGCTCTCGCCTCGGAGCCCGAAATCACAACAATAGTAATAGTTACCATCATAATGATGCGGGCAAGCAGCGTCATTAATAATGAATAACCGTGGCCGCCGCCTGACGCACACCGGGTGCATAGACTTGCGAGGGGAAAAAGCATTTGCACAGATCCTGTAAAGTAAAAAGTGTTAGCGTGTGGGAGAATGAATTTCAGGACCAGCTCTTGGGGGTGTGTGTGTGTGTGTGTGGTCTCTTATACANGAGAGAGCGCGAGAGAGAGATGAAACCAAGACTGCACCAGGTTAACCAGCCGAATTTTCCAAACCTCACTTCCTTTTCACCAACTGGCGGGCCTAGGGAACCATCACCCCGCGGCCCGGCTGTGGGCGTCAGGCTGCAGTGGAGGCCCCTGGCTGCCCGCCGCCGCTGGGCCCTGGGTCCGGGTCCCAAGGCCGCTGCTGCACGTGTTCGCAGCTAGCGCGGCCAGATCCTGTAGCCTGGAGGCTGATCGCTTTGTGCCTCAGAGTCCGGGCGGCCCAACTTCACTTTCTGCACTGCCCACCCCATGCTGGGCCCCCGGCCTGGGGCCTGCAGCCTCTGGCTTCGCTTTTGTTTCTTTGCTTTTCCTCCTTTGCATTTCATCCTCCCGTTTGCTTTACCCTGTTAGGAAAATTCTAGGGGAAGGACTTGGAAAGCAAACTTGAAGACACATTTCCCTTTACCCCTCCCCCCTCCCCGGCAGTCCTCATTTCCCTTGCTTCTTCCCGACATTTTTTCTAAGGATTTTTTAAAAAAAATTTATTCTTTTGCAACTACAGAAAAGAGGAAAGAGATCTCAGTCAGCCTCCGGGACACTGAGACGTTCCAGTACGTTTTGCTGAACGCAGAAGCATTTTATTTTCTATTTCTTCCTTCCCTTGTAGAGAGAATTCGCGGCTAATTATTATGATTATTTGCCCACTCCCTTCCACTTCAATCGAGGACTCCCCGCTTTGTAGCTAGAGTTAGGCCGGAGCTTAGAAACGATGGTTTTGTGGGGGGAAGGAGGATGGAGTTGAGTTGAGGGAGGGGGTAAAATGACTGAGGTTAGGAATGTTTTTAGGGAAAGAGGAATTTGCATTAAAATACAGAGAAATTATCTGATGCCCAGAAAGGAAATGTTGATTGCCACTGAGAAAAGATGTCAATGTAAATCAGTAGACTTGCAACAAGAGAATTGTATTTTCATATTTTCTTTGTCCCCCACTTCGTCTGATTTTTAATAATATAGCAGCAATAATAAAAACACGTTTGAGTCTTTCTCTGAACATTTCTAACCAAATGTTTTTCAAGGAGCCGATGTTAAATGTATTTCATACATTAGGATATAATTCTTGTTAATTAGCAATAATTTACGTTAAGAGCATAGAAAATGTTGAGGTTACAGGTTTTATATCTGTACATTTGATCATCTTGTTATTTTCAAGAACTTTGCCTCCTATAAAATTAATTAGGTGAAATGTGGAGGTGTAATCAGCAACCTGTGAATTACCACTTCATTTCCTGGTTTTGATTGTAAATCAGTTCAGTCACTACATTTAGAAGACTTTAACCAAGTCTGTTTTGTACCGAATTACCTTTAACTATTTGATACCTAGGAGAATATTTCCTTTTGCTTCTAAATAATAATCTCACATTCAGGAACATGTCAGGCCTTGGGAATTAAAAAACAAGCAAACCCATTTCTTAATGGTGGCATTTGTAAAAATGTTTTAACTTTAATAAAATATTTTTTTTCCTTGAGTCTTCTTTCCGTCTGCAAACCTCAGCACCTGTAGTTAATGCTAAACAATAACAACAACAGCAAAAAGCCAACATTTGTCAGTGTGTACTTAATTCAAATAGCAGGGATCTTGGAGATGATTTCCCTATTCCATTCTTCACTTGGTCAAAATGAAAGCAAAATGTAGGAGAAAAATGACAGAAAGACACAAAGCAAAAGCACTTCCATTCCTCTCCTTTTATGCATGTGCATTTTGAATTTACCTTTTGGCCAGAATGTTGGGCAAAGAAACATTTAAGTGCTTACTTTGCTGTCTTTATTAGTAGGGAGATAACCTTCATATTCCTGTGGTGACCTTATGTTAAATTAGGAGGTGTACCAGAGGCTAGAAATTATGACATGTCCTACTTGAGCACAGGTGCAGCTAGGCAGGGCTCTCTCAATATTATTTCACCCAGCACATCTGGGAGTTACTCCAGATCTTCCCCCTCAATATTCAGCCTGGGTAGGGTTGAAATAAATTTAACCTGAGTTCACTGGATTTTTGCACTTTATCAAAATCTGTTCCAATATTCTACACTCAAATTAAAATCTATTTTTTGATTCTCTGTGGCTTTAAGTTCATTAAATGTGAAATTGGCAGCTTGCTAAAGAAGGTCAGACTGATTAACTGTTTAAGACTTGTACATTTTCTGCTTCACTTTTTTTTTTTAACTGGCAACATCCTGGTGGTGTTTTGTATTTTATGATTTTTGTGGGGGATAGAGCAAGCATAATGTTTCACAAGCAGAGACTTCCCAGATCTCCTTTCCCCTCTGGAAGGTTAAAAAAAAATGATAGAAGCGGTTCAAATAGATGCTGGAGTATTTTGGTATAAAGTGGGAAAGAAAGAAAGAAAGAAAGAAAAACAGGACAGAAAGACATGTCTACCTTGTTATACCATCCGCTGGTGATTATGTGTGCAGAAATAGTCCCATAATGAAGCGTTTTGGAGCTCATTCAGAAAATTAGTCAACTTTGACAACATTAGGCGAAGTATTTCAAGTCTAAAGAAAGGACTTCTCAGCCCTTTTCTGAAATGTGGCGTTTGCTTGACCATTCTGATTTTTATGTCATGGATGCCACCAAGTGCAAACATGTTTAGAATATTTTAGGCTTTCCTTTCTTCAGAATGAAAAAATGACTAATTGGCTTATTTTCTTAAGTACTCAAAGTATCCCATTTAGCTAATGTGTCTGAGAAGAATTGCCAGTGAATTTGGTATTTCTTTGATTTTGTGGCACTGCTGAGAGTAGGATCAGAAAGATTTTTGGCAGAGTGAATTATGCTGCTTTATGATTATTACTTAGATCCGTTTCACAGGTGAATCCAGTAGTTTTTTTTTTTGTTACAGCAGTGTAAATGTGGCACATTGTGCTATAGTAGCTTTCTTATTCATGAAACTGTGTCTGTATACTTAAGTGTATATACATTCACACACAAAGAGTATATGTGTTTATTCACCTCTCTTTTTCTTTGGCATAATAAACAACTTGGTGTACAGGATAAAAAGAAACAAATTTGGTTTCAATCCATGTTTTTACCAGTTTTTCTTGGTAGTTATTATTTAAGCATTCTTTATGCTCCTTGTGTTAACTATTTGTTTAAGTCACATTCTTCCAAAACTTATAAACCAGACCTATTTGAAGTGTGTGTGTGTGTGTGTGTGTGTGTGTTTCCTTTGGAGTTACACAAGTCAGACAGGTTTTTTTGAATACATGATGATTTGCTTCATTGATAAGTGCACTTTCTTGTTGATAACCTCCACATCGTTATACATTTTGCATGCTCAAATTTTTCTGTTACATAGAGAAATTTAGAAACACTTAATGTGAGGTGGAAGGGTGGGATGGGGTTGAGAATGTATTTTCCCCCTTTTCTCTCCCCTCTGGCACTTTAATAATTGTGCTTTTGTTTTTCCAACCACAGCCGAACCTCTTGAAGCCATTCTTACAGATGATGAACCAGACCACGGCCCGTTGGGAGCTCCGGAAGGGGACCATGACCTCCTCACCTGTGGGCAGTGCCAGATGAACTTCCCATTGGGGGACATTCTTATTTTTATCGAGCACAAACGGAAACAATGCAATGGCAGCCTCTGCTTAGAAAAAGCTGTGGATAAGCCACCTTCCCCTTCACCAATCGAGATGAAAAAAGCATCCAATCCTGTGGAGGTTGGCATCCAGGTCACGCCAGAGGATGACGATTGTTTATCAACGTCATCTAGAGGAATTTGCCCCAAACAGGAACACATAGCAGGTAAATGAGAAGCAAGGAGAAAAGCTGTTTGCATGTTTTCTTTTCATTTTCAGAGGCGCTGTAGCCAGGCAGTAAGGAGTGGTGAAGTGCTTTCTGTATATCTCATGTGACTGTCCATGACAGCCCTGTAACGTTAAAATAATCATTCCTATTGCATATGTCCAGAACACAGAAAATAAATATTTTCCACCTCATGGAGTCAGATGTAGGTGGAATAGGTACACACACCTGACACCCTCTCTCTGGATCTGCTGACTCTGAATTTCTTTCCTTCTCAATGACTGCCTTCTTCTCATTTTAAAGTGTTGAACCTTAACTACACCCAGCCCAGCTTTCAACATCCATTTCTGGCCTTGGTGACTTGTCAGAGGCAAAGCGGCCACATAGACATTTGTGGTTCAGCCAATGACCTGCCTGACTCAGGATACCTGGTTGGGCCTCCCTAGCAGTGCAGTCAGTTCTCAAGGCTTCCCTGAAGTGGGGTGGGCTGTCAGGGTGGCTTGGAGAGGATGGAAAGAGTTAACTGAGCTCCAGGGCTAGCCTTGGATCCATATTGGCTGTCAGCCCGTATGGGGCTGTAATTAAACACAGCCCCGTGGTGGGATGACACCGTGACCTTGACTTTAAGATGCCATTTTCGACTGGCCAGGCCAGAGTAGAGAGGGCAGTTGCTGAAGCGCACAGACATGCTTACTCGAAAAGTTTAAGGGCATGTTGGAAATTTCAAAAGGTTGGTTTGACAGGAACGGCTGCTCCCTGCAGCCTGCCTCCTAAGCTCAATGATAAATGCTTCTCTGTGCTCTCTCTTGTCTCTGATGTGGTTTTGACAGATGTATCTTGATTTTGTTTGTGGTTTACACAACCACATGTCACCCTTACAAATGTCCAGTCCAGACTCCACTGTTTCTGCTATAACACAATGTAAAATTTTTCTTGGAAAAAATACATATACATATTCAACAGCTCTCTCTCCTTCGGTTAATTTTACCAGGGAGGTAGCTAGATGTGTGGGTTTCTTAGCAGCTCAAGGGGAAAGTAATTAAAGGCTAAGAGAGGGACTTAAATTCCTTACTCTGAGTGATAAACAGCAACACTATATGGTGACCCTTAAGATACTTTTTGATTTAGCACATTAGACAAAGCAAGTGGTGAGAGAAACACCACGCCTGTCAATGAATGGATCACTTTCTTCCACACCCCCCCCACCCCAAGCAGAAGATTTGTTCGGTTTTAGGAAAGGTAGTGCATATAATCAATCAATGGATTCCCTGAAATTTGTCTCTCTGACATAGTTTGACCACAGAGTTAAACCATAATAGGTCAGTGCCTAGAGAGGAGTAAATGTCATATAATCCCCACCCCCCAATTTGATCATTAAAATCAAACATGGCATCTTCTTTCTTTCTTAAAAAATGTTTTCTGTAGTAACACTCAGATACTTTTCCTTTAGTGAAATGAGAAGTCTGCTACCAGAAAAGCTGCATTTGTGAAGTGTTTTTCTTAAATATACCACATTTAGCTTATGTGACACATAGGTTAAGGTTTTCATCTCCCCCCACCCCACAGTAGGATATGGCAATGACCATTTCCATGTGCTGTCTTGTGACTGGAAGGAAAATGAACAGAAGTGTAAGGCATGATTAATGAAGCAAGAGCAGGCGGAAGGGGATTTGTCGTCTTTGGAGATCCAAAGCCTTGCTAAATCACCAAATATGGAGTAACGCTTGCGTGATGTAACACCGTATTTACATATCGAGCTGCTCGTTTAAAAGACAAAACACAGTGTCTGTCAGGCAAGAATTAAAACCACACTTCTTACTGAGGTTCCAGATAGTTATTCAGTCTCAGATTAACCAGCTTGAAATTCTGGACCTCTGTATTTAGAGGAGGATTCTGAGGCTGGGGAAGGCCTTATAAATAGTTAAGGCTTTTTACTCTTACAGTTGTGAATCTACATGGGGAAAGAAATTGGCTTTAATTCTCTGGTTGTCATAATGGTTCAGTTCCCTTTTTTTTTTTTTTTGGAACTGGTTTAATAGCAGAGCCTAGAGAAGTCCCTTCCGCCAACAACAAATAAAGCAAATTCAAGATATACTTTATGAGGCTAATCTGACATAGTTGCACTGAGATGGAAAGCTATCTAAGATAGTCAATGGGTGCACAAGTGCTTGGACCCAGGTGAGGTAAACCTTGCAAACAGGAATAATTACAAAGTCGTGATTCCTTTCATTGTGTTTAATCACCTGTTCCCACCCTGGAATTGGCTGAACATAAATAGCATGGTCACATCTCAAAGTGAGATGTCAGTAACTAGAATCATGACTTATCATAATTCACAGTAATGAATTAAGAGTTTCCTATGGTGAAATTAACATTCTACCAATGCACATAAATTATGATGCTCTGGCCCCCAGGTGCCCCTGAAGTGAAGTTCTGGAAAGACGGCTGTGTTACTCCCAGCCCATTTCTCTAATGCACATCTCCACAATTCTAAGTCTGCTTTTCTCCTCCTCCTCCTTCTTATGATGAGGAAGGAAACAATAACAGTAATCATTCAGTAGATATTTGAATTGTGTGTCACAAAAAGAAAGGAGAAGCAATGTCTGTATTAGGAAAGAGATATATTGATGAATCTCTGGAAGAATATGTTTGGCAACTACATAAAAGGTAGTCATTTAAGCACGCTGTGTAGGAAAGGCTTTATTAAACTGATGTAAGTTGGATTTGAGTTCATAGTGTGCTCTGTGCCATTTTGTAGAAAGGAAGCAGGAATAAAACCGTGACAGATCTTCGTCAGATAAATAAAGCTTAGAATTTGGGGCTTTCAAATAGGAGAATAAGGTAGAGTTCATAAGCTCTGTAAAATAGTGTGCATTTTGACTGTGCTCAGGCTTCCCAAAGCTGAGTGGTTTTTGGAAGATGCTTTTTACCTGGTGAATAGATGGTATGTGCTCCCACACTCCATCCATGTGCAGGTGTTACCTGTGCCCAGGTCAGGGTTGCTTTTTCCATTTTATTCAGATATGTGGCATATTGTGTGATTGTGATCTACAGAGACCACTGAAATAGTATTAATTGAACTGGAAATATACCTTATATTGTGTGGGCCCAGTCTGTCAATATGTGTGTGGAAGTACTCACCATCAGATACAAGCAGCTTTAACTGTCAGTCAGAGCTTTCAATATGGATTTTGTTGTTTTTGAGTCTCTTATTTTATAATGGGGGAAATATTCATCGAAGATTAGTGGATGTGAAACTGCTGTTTTCTTACAGAGAAGGCCAAAAATATTAATCCACAGTGTCAGATTTGGAGTTTTGACTTATTGCACATAGGAATCTTTAAATTAGGGTTCGACTGTCATAGAAGTTAGTATTTAAGGGAAATGGGGAAAATATAATAAATCCCATAAAGTGCAGTCAAGTCTGGTGTTATTGATATGTAACATTGTTTTCTCCTTAAAATATTGAACATAAACATATCAGGATATTGGAAATATTTGCCTAGACAGTATAGCTGATATCTAGATAATGATATGTAAGACAGAAACTCTCATGAAGGGGGTTATACTAATTTTAAATGGAAAAACATTAGCATGTTGCTTACAGGTAAATCAAGTATAACGTATTTGTGCTTTTCAGAATTTAGAAAATCAACTTGCCTTTTCTTTTTGTACCCATTTTAATTCTTTCCTAACTCGAACTGGAGGATGTATTTGTATACTTTATGGTATAATTGTAAATGAGAGTATAAATTATAGTATCCTATTATAACTACTTATTTTTCATTTCTCTTCATTTGTGTGATTCTGAATAAAAACTACTGACCTCCGAAGTGAATTTTCAAGCCTAGCAGCTAAAACAAACAAACAAACAAACAAACAAACAAAAAAACCAAAACATCAGCACTTAAAAAAAAAAATCAACCAATATACTGGCAAACATTTTATTTACCTTCAGAATCCAGAGAGTTGAGAATATTGTTTTCTAATAAATACCTAGGATATTTCCATAGGGAGCTCTGTTTGTGAATCCCCTACCCAAAGACTCATGTTCATGAAACTGGGAGTCCTATATACAAGCTGTATTTGTAAATAAGACAGAGAAAGGTTGTGAACTGGCAGCTTGGATGTTTTGTCAAAGTACAATGTCAGAGAAACTCTTTCTAAGACAAATTGTAAATAGAACTGTCACAGTGATTGCATGATTGAGCCGCAGAAGTGTCCTACAATTGTTGGCATTGTCAGAGGACTTTTGAAAGCTTAATTAAACACGGTGGCCCGCATGGCTGCTAAATTTACTTTGGAAAGCCAAAAAGAAAAAAATATATATATCTAAAATGTGTAAGATCCCAAAGATCCCAAAGTTCTTCAGACAGTGCCCTTTTGGTGGCACAGAAAAGATGCATTGTGCATTTTCTGAGTTGTCTTTTATAAATAATAGTTTTGAGAATAGGTCCACGTGATATGAAGATCATCCTGTGTGTGATGTGGAGATTGTGTTAGTTTTTCTGTCTCCTGCTGTTACAGACAGTTAATGTAAAAATGGCCTTTTATTGGAAACACAAATATGTATTCACTTCAAGAACAGGAGCAGAGGGGGACAAAGTTTCCCTCCCATTCTCTGTGTTTATTCTATGAAAGCTTAAAAAAAAAAAACAGTGCTGTAATTTCTCAAATCACCCCTTCCCTTGTTGTGTTGCAGGTTGTGCCTTTTCCTTTAAAGGATCTGAAATATGTTTTGCACACCTTTCTCCCAGTGAATGTGGAATTTAATTGTGGAGCTGCCCATGGGCTGAAAAATGTAACTGGGTGTAGAAACATGTAGGCAGGGTCAGGATAGGCACCTTCAGCTCAGGGAAGAGGCGAGTTGGATGCATATTAATGGCACATTTTAGATTCCTGGAAAATCATTAATTTCACACTGCAGTCTCCATGTAGTTTGGTAAATGTGGGAGGGCTAAATGGGGGTACCTAACAAACATGTGAATCCTGGGGCAACATTTTTCAGATTTTCATGATTTCTTAATGAAGGCGTTTAATAAAGGAGAAGAGATGAATGTTGGCTTTGCACACCAGTCAGTGAGCAAGGGAGAAAGTTTGTCTTTCCTTTGGGGGAAAATATTAAATTTAAAAGAAAGTAGAAAGCCCAGCTAGGGAGATGCACTGAGATTGCGTCACTTGATGTTAATTTAATCCACTTTGGTTGGTCTGTTCACACCCTTTATTGCACAAAGAAATCATTTGACAAGATTTACCCCAAGCCCAAGTCTGTTTTTACATACAGTAGTACCAGCTTTGTGCAATAAAAAGCACTTAGCATCAAGCTGGACCCAGCCTGGCACCTTGCCACTTTTTTAGCATGAGATTTAATCACCAAGGATCTTTAGTACCTTTCTGCTTGTTCAGATTTCATTTGGGTCATGGCTATGTCAGCAGTGTTGTTATTTCAAGGATTTAAAAAAAAAAAGATTTTAACTGAGGGCCCACTTTTAATATTAAATCAAGCAGGTTTTTATTTTATGTGTCAATTTGGAGGACATTAATAAAGTTCATAAAATATGTCCAGAGTATATAATTTAAAGGAGAATGACTAGTATTTTTATTTGTAATATGACTAGAAAATTGACCATCGAATCCTTTTCTCCTCTGTCTTTTTTCCTGCTCAGGTAGATAAGCACCCTTAAACTATTTCTGCCCTTTACTGCCAGGGTATAGAGCACTGGCCAATATCAGTAAATTTACCTTTGTAATTTGCCATGTAGTTTTTACAACAATGACCTAATTAATTTGAGCACGAACCATATTATTGCTACTGGAGTCATTTTCTGTCACAAACTTAATTTCCAGGAAATGTAACCTGACGAATAAGAATTCTTCAGCTCTCCACATGTGCTCCTAGAGACCAAAGGCAGATTTAAAATAATAATAATAAAAAAAGGCCAGCATTATTAAAGCCAGTATGCTTGATGCCAAACTCAATTTGAAGCCAGTAAACATCGGGCTGTATTTCTAATCAGTTTTAGAATGTAACGTATTCCAAATTGGGTTCACTGGAATTTGTCTCCCTGCTTTTTACTGGCCAGCTGCACTCCCTATGCATTTTTAAAACATTTCAGCAAAGGCTTTTGCTGTTCTTAGCAGGGTTAGTAACTTGGGGTCTATTTCTGAGCTCATTCGTCATTCTGCGATGGCATTGAGTTAGGTTGGCAAGGGAAGGATTTGAGGCATGGGGGGTGGTGAGGTCACTTCTGATCCCAGCAGGGAATAGGTGAGCTTCATTTGCCTTTACAATAGGCGCACAGTTACTGCACCTTGGAGGAGCTCTCAGGTGCCGCTCAGATGGGCACATGTAAATGCCCTGTCAGATGCGGAGCCGGAATATTAATGCTTCTTCCACCACCGCGCCATAATAAAGCTGTACACAGCAAGCTTAATATGCAGCTAGTCTGGGGAATTGTATAAACTTAGATAGCCCAGTGTGAAAGACAGCAATGGAAGAATGCTCGCTATGCCACAGTTTCCATCTTGTTCTCCTTTGATCTATAGCAAAATGAAAACATCATCCTGTCCTCCTCTTGGAGTTGTCTCCCCAACTCTGCCACCTTCCCATCTACCACCAGAATTTTTTTTGCATGTGCTGGTATGGAGAAATGGGACATAATTTGTTTCATATGGTTAATTACAGGCGTTTGAATATTTAAAATTTTAAATAGCCACAGTTCCAGCTTTTCCTGTTAAAAGTATGTGATTTGAACAAAGGGATTACAGTGTAAATATTCGTGGTGATTTGCAACACCCCTCTTTCCTATTAAACACACACACACACACACAGTTTAAATCTAGTGCTGACTTAAAGGACTTCACCTTCATTTGTACTTTTTTTTTTTTAACCAACTCTCAATTGGAACTCCATTAAAATGTTTTACCATTTTATTTTTGAGTCCGATGTTGCTTGAGGTTTTAAACAGGATTTTGATAATGTGTTCATTTAACAGAATCAACAGCTGTCAGAACCAGTTGTGGTAAATCCACAAAACGTATAAAGAAAAATACACACGTCTCCTGAAACAAAACACTTGGAAAAATAAGGTGCCAAGAACTGGCAAATTAGAAGTTTGCAGACAGGGAACTGAAGTGGCTCAGTCTCTTGGTTTGCCCTAGAGACTGATCTGAGCAGATCTGATGCAATGCTGCTGGGAGGTGGACTTGAGCAGGTTGCTCCTTAAGGCAAAGCTGTGTGCTACTGACGTGTGCACATGAGGTAGGCTGGGCCTCGGTTCGCTCCCTCTGCTCCCTCCTTTTTTCTTTTGGATCTCTTTATATAGATAAAATATCAAGTTCTTAAGAGTGCTAAACAACAAATTATATCCACCTAAAGGTGAGATGATCGGGTTTAAACTTCCTGTAAAAGAGGCGAGAAGGCGCCTCCCACACCCTTTTCCAGATAGGGTTGGCAGAGTGTTATTCAGAACCGAATCACTCTCCGCCATGCAATTCCCAGTGGGAACCTGGAGCAGGTATGTTGATGAAGGGGATACCTGGGGACCTTTGGTCACTCACAATGAGTTTTTGTTTGTATCCTCACTGTTGTTAGCACTGGCGCTGAACAATTACACCCACAATTTGATCTCAGTTTTAGATAGAGGTAAATCCATTGATTAAAAACTCCTATTAACATAAAGAATGGGATTATTATGAAACCTGCAAAGGTGATTTCAGAAGGAACAAACCCCCAACCCCTTCTATTTTCTTTTTTTGAACTTTCTAAAAAACACCAGGAAGGGTCCTGCCAAGCATCAGGGCATTTAAATGTATATTCATCATTTGTTCATTTTCTTGATATGTAATAATGCATTAAAAAGAAAAGCTTTGAGGAGAGTCACATTTGTTAATTTTTAGGGAAATAAGATGAATCTTGGATTCTTAGTTTAGTTGGAGCACAATGTACTACGTGGCAAGTCTGATCTTTTATGTTTCAAATATAGTTTCTCTTTGGGCAAAAGAACACAAACCCCCCAAAACCATAAAACAGAACCTGAAGCACTTTCCTTCACCAATTGCAGATATACCACGATTTCATGATTTATTTACATTTAAAGGCAAGCCCATAATGAACCATTTACTGCCCATTTTAACTCCTCTACCCCAAATCCTTTGAGGTCACAGTTAAAACAGTGCATTAACCAATGTTAAAATTGAAATCTCAGGAGTTTCTCTCTCCTATTCCATCCCACCTTAAGACTTAAACAAAAGAAAAAAATTATTCTTTTACATTTAAAAGTGAACATTGGCTACTGAAGAATGATTTAAAGGCGGAAAAAAATTTTAATAATAAATCGTAACCTTCTCATGTTATGTTTTTGTTATGTTAAGGGGAAAAAATCAATAAGGAAAAATTTAATTCTGATAAAGATACTCTTGGATCTTTGAAAACAACTGCTGTCCTTTTAACTAAAACATTTGAGCAGCTTCAAAGACTATGTATTTCTTCTGATCTTGGAGCTGTGTGACTGGTAGCAAGAAAGAAAAAAAAATCT